>NC_056040.1:35259906-35586970 GCF_004379255.2 Salvia splendens
GAGAGTCCCAAATGCAAAGGGGCAATTTTTCCGGAGACTTCAAACGGAGAAATCGAGGGTACCATTCAGCCAAAGACGTGCGAGCAACGTGACCTCTTTGACGAGCTTGATTTGGACAAGCCAATCAAGGTATGTGAAGCCTCTCCTAATAATTCGCACTTTTCCGATAAAGATTCCGACCGGACAACCGGAGAGGGGCCGGTCGCCGACGGGGTAACGGTCACCCAGCCATGTCATGACAATACACTTGTACTTGTTGCTGCAAAAGCAAAAGAAGTGTTGGAGGAAGAGAGAGTCAAACTTCTTGAAATGGATATGGGAACAAAAGAACTTTTGGAAAGTGGTTTGGTCTATTACCACAATGGTGACTCACGTGATGCACTAGACTTGGGAGGCCATGTGCAACCAAATCCTACCAACCTCCTCTTGCATCTTTCCACCCTTGACACGCCGGAGATGTTAGACTCCATGGTGGCGCAGCCCCTTCTCAGAGACAAATGGCCGGCGGACCTAGCCGAAAATGCCGGACCGAACCTCGCCCTGTCATGGACATCCGGACCAACCCTCGAACCACCCTCGGTAGCAAATGGCCCATCGGTCGAGGATTTCCCGCCCCTTGAATGAGGCCGGACCCGCAAAATCTGAGACGCCTTCGAAAGTGGTCGGCCACTCCCGAGCCAACCCCCACAGCCGGACGCCACACCACATCGAGCTACGTCAGGGCCCTCGGCCCCCGACAAGGCTGCCGAGACAACCGAGAACATGGCCTCGGTTGCGGACGGGAGGCCGGCCAAGGATGACACGCCGATGGCCGATATGTGCAAGCACCGTGGACCGCAAGCCTTGGTTGGAGCCGAACCACTAGGCAACGCTTGGGCGACGCGGCACAAGGCCTCATTGAGAAACTCCCGACCCGAAGGAAATGAAGATGGTGCGCGGAACACAAGCGCACCCAAGAGCATGGCGGATATGGTTCGGATCGAAGGGCCGAAAGTGTTTGAGTCGGATAACATCCCAAATATTGGCTTTGCGACTACTTCCAATGGCATTCGGGCAATCTACTTCTCCGGAGCCGAAGTCCAAAAGCTAGCCTCGAGCATTGGGCACGCCATTGTGGGTAAGTTCTTCCACTCTATACCCACTTCATACCAAATACAAAAGGCATTAGATAATATCAAATTCAACAGAGGTTTTACATGGAAATATATTAATGCTAAGCATATATTTGTTCAATTCGAGGATATGGCGGATTATGCCCGATTGCTTTGTGGACCGAAAGGGACGCCGGTGTGGTTTATTGATCGGCATTCCATGAGGGTTTTCAAGTGGTCCCCGGATTTTGATGCGTATTGTGAGTCCCCGATCGCGGCAGTTTGGTGCAACATCATTGGCCTTCCAATCCACCTTTTTGATCACGCCGCCCTCTTTGCAATCAGTAAATTGCTTGGAACCCCGATACAAGTGGATCGTGCTACGGCCAACAAGTCGAGACTTTCGTTTGCTCGCATTTCATTGAGATTGACATCACGAAGCCACCTCCCGAGAAGTTCATTCTAGATATTTGTGGACGTGAGACGGTGCTAAAAGTGAAATGGGACAAGATCCCGGCATATTGCATGGAATGTAGGCATGTAGAACACAAAAGTGAGGTGTGTTACGCGGCGGGCAATGTTGAGCGTCCCCCGAAGAGGAACTACAATAATGTAACACCGAGACAGCCACACCATGAGAGTCAAGGGGGAAGGGACAAAACGGAACAACCAAAGGAAATGGCTAGCACAAACGAGTGGAAACATCAAAAGAAAAACAAAGGGTCGAAGGGGCAGCCAAAGGCCGGATCTTCGGCTAATGGCTCAGAGCCAATTAGTGGTCGGGTCCGGACATCATGGGCGAAGTGCATGGTAACTTTGACCTGGCTCCGGTTGCAAGCGTCCATGAAGGTGGTGAGAGTTCCTATGGCCGAGAAACCTTCGATAAAACCGTCGGAGTGCTTGCTAGCTCTACCCATCGTGGTGGTGAATTCCATGGAGCCACGAATGGGTACACGCCCTCACGACGAGGAGCGTTCACTTGTTGGAGAGGGTGCGCACGGGGAGCGGCAAGGGGCCGAGGGTCCCAAGCAGCCCGAAATGTCCTAAGCTCCAACCAATACTATTCTCTCATGGAGAATGAAGATTTCTTAGAAGATGATGATGAACTGGAGGGGGATGGAGATAAAGAGGGGATTCCCCGAACCATCCCTTTTGCCGATGGGGAAGATCCCATGCTCATACATGAGGAGGAATGCCTAGGAGAGGAACGACTACGAATGGTGGAATTTCAGGGGGACCACTCACGGTCTCCGGGTAAGATACTTCCCCATTAATCATGTCTGTCAACTTTATGTTTTGGAACGTTAGGGGAGTTGCTAACGCGCCTACCCAAAATGTTCTTAAAAGATTAATTAAGACTCATAATATTCACTTTCTTGCAATAATAGAGCCGCTCACAAGCCCTAACCCGGAGAAGTTCTCAAAGGCTTTGGGGCTGGCTTTCCAAGGCTCGAATAGAAATGGGAAGATCTGGGTGTTTGTTGAGGAAGGGGCCAGCTTCGTGGCCGAGAGAGATACGGATCAGGCCCTATCCGGCCGCTTTGGATCTCCTCGCCTTGCTAGCCACTTGTGTGTCTCGACGATTTACGCAAAATGCACGAGGACCGAACGACTTCATTTATGGGATGAATTGAGGGAGTGCTCTATACTTTTTGAGGGTACACCCTGGATGATTGGAGGGGACTTCAATACCATTCTCCATCCGCGAGACAGAGTAGGGAGTGACACAAACCGCCAAGCTGAAATGGTGGACTTTGCGGAGGCCATTGAGGACTGCAGGATACTAGACCCGGGATTTGATGGGTCGGAGTTCACGTGGGCCAAGAATGGCCTTTTTGAAAGATTGGATAGAATCCTTGTGAACGAACGATGGGCACAAACCTTGGAAACTACTTGGGTGACGAACCTGCCCCGGATTGCCTCGGACCACGGGCCTGTGTAGGCCATTCAGGTTCCAAAACATGTGGGTTAGGCACGAGGGATTTGAGGACCTTGTTCGGGGAGATTGGAGCCAACCGACGGAGTCCGAAGGCCTCCTCAATTTCCAAATCAAACTTGCTTGACTAAAGAGAATCCTAAAGGTGTGGAACAAGGAGACCTTTGGGAACATCCATAACAACCTCAGGGATATGTAGGTGAAAATCGCACTGGCCCAAAGCGATTTCGAAGAAAGGCCAACCCCGGAGAACAGGACAGAGATCAATAGATGCATTGCCGAGTACATTCGACTCCTTAAAATGGAGAAGGACTTCTGGCAACAAAAGGCTACCCTAAGATGGCTAGGGGAGGGCGACAAGAATACTAAATTCTACCAAAGTTGGGTCAAACAAAAAAGGATCCACATGCGCATCCACAAGATCAATGTGGGCGACCGGGAGATCTCGGACGAAATGGAGATAAGAAGTTCGGTGGTGGAGTTCTTCCAAGACCTCCTGGCCCCGGGGCCCCTCACTTTGTCCGAGCCAGACCTTGATTTGATCTATCAACTCCCACCCTTGGACGAAGTGGCTGCTACCCCCCGACCCCCCATCCGCAGAGGAAGTTAAAAAAGCTATTTTTGACATCTCCGGGGACAGTGCCCCAGGCCCGGATGGTTTCACGGCCTTGTTCTATCAGGCCTGTTGGGCGACGGTTGGGCCGGACGTGGTGGCAGCTATAGTCCAATTCTTCGGGGGTGCCTACCTCCCACGTAGCGTCACGGCCACAAGCATTGTCCTCATCCCAAAAAAGCTTGTGCCGGAGTCGTGGAGCGACTACCGCCCCATTAGCCTGTGCAACGTCGTCAACAAGATTAACACAAAGATAACGTCGAAGAGAATGACTTCGCTCATCCCTATGGTTATCTCACCAAACCAGAGTGGATTTGTGAAGGGACGGCTCCTCAATGATAATGTCCTTTTGGAACAGGAGATGTTCCATGAGCTCTCGAGCTGTGCGCCGACTCCTAATGTCGCGGTAAAAATCGATATGGCTAAGGCCTACGATCGAGTACAATGGCCCTTCCTTTTGAAAGTGCTACACCGGATGGGTTTCCCGGCCCCGTGGGTCTCTTTGATTGAGAGATGTGTGGGCTCGTGTTGGTTCTCGGTGCTGGTCAATGGCGCCCCCTCCGGGTTCTTTAAGTCCACCCACGGCCTCAGACAGGGAGATCCAATATCTCCTACACTTTTCGTAATTGCAGCTGAGTACCTCTCAAGAAATTAGACAAGCTCATTTTGGGAAAGAAAGAGATGACTTTTAGAGCTACTCGCCACTGTATGGAAATAAGCCACCTCGCCTACGCCGATGACATTGTGATATTCACACAAGCAGCGGAGGGACCTCTTAGGCGGCTGCGGACTTGCTTGGAGACATATGCCGGGGTTTCCGGGCAGCAGATTAACTTGGCAAAAAGCAACTTCTACATTGCCGAACAACATGAAGGGTGCGCCAACATTATACAAAATGAAGGAGGCTTCGCACGAGGTACTTTCCCATTTTTGTACCTTGGAGTTCCTATTTATCGTGGTGTCAAACATACAGATATGTTTATGTTCCTTCGGGAAAAGATTGCTGCACGTATCTCGGGGTGGGCTCATCGACACCTCTCCTTTGGAGGTAGGCTTACACTACTCCAAAGCACACTTGAAGCGGTGCCGCTGCACATTTTCCAGGCCATTGAACAAACATCCGGGGCCCTTAAGCAATTGGATCAGCAGATGGCCCGATTTTTCTGAGGATCGTCAACAGAGAGAAAAAAGACACATTGGATTGGGTGGGATCAAATCTGCCTCCCCACCCCTGAAGGGGGTCTCGGCATTCGTAAGACCAAAGAAGTCCTCCGGGGCCTTCAGTATCAAACTTTGGTGGAGGTTCCGGGAGCAAAATTCCCTTTGGGCTAGATACATGAAGGCCAAGTATTGTCATAAAAACTCCCCCCTTGCGGCCTCCCCTTCGGGGAGAAGTAGCCCGACATGGAAGCGGCTAATGAAAGTGAGAAATCAAGCAAATCCGCACATTAGATGGGTGATCGGTCAGGGCGATGCCTACTTTTGGGATGACATTTGGCTTGGTGAATCTCCCCTTCGCGAGATCTGCCTTGACGATAGGGGCGCCTCATCGGCCAAGGTCTCGGACTACATTGGGGGTGGAACTTGGGATGAGGCTAAGTTACGTCAACTTCACAACCAGGCTAGAATGCCACAAGAGGTTATCACACAAATCCTTCATACCCCAATCGTCGCGGGAGAACCGGACATCCCTCGATGGAAGCTTTCTCGGCTCAGGGAGTTCTCGCTCACTACGACCTGGGAGACTATACGTACGCAAAGGCCGAGAATCCAAGGTCTCGACGACATTTGGAGGGCTGGCCTTACAAAATCTATTGCAATCTTCAATTGGCGATTATTGTCAAACAGGATACCGGTTGACTCCAAGCTCCAATGGAGGAAGATTGAGCTTGCGTCGAAATGCCAATGCTGTCCACGGAGGCCTAACACCGAGTCCCTTCAACATCTCTTCATCCGAGGGTGGGGAGCAGCATGTCTGGAGGGAGTTCGACGGTTGGTTCGAAGGCTCAGCCCCATCTCTTAGGGTGAACGACACCATACCAGACAGGTTGCAAGTGTGGTCCGCTAGGACCCAACAACATGATAGGAGACACCTTAGTCGAGTCATTCCATACCTCATTCTGTGGTTCCTTTGGGCGGAGAGAAATAGGAGTCGACATGAGCAAATTCAGTTCAAACCGTACAACGTTGTTTGGCAGGTTCACATGTTCATCCACAACAACATGACCAATGGTCACATCAAGCCGAAGCATTGGAAGGGAGTGAAACTCGGAATGAGCCCTCCGAATCACCCCGAGATAAGGGGGCCGAGACCGTTAGTTATGCCGGTTAAGTGGCACCCCCGGAACGCACATGGATCAAGCTTAACACGGATGGGGCGTTCTTTGAGGCAACAAACAAGGGTGGCGGAGGGGGTCTTGTTCGGGACCACAATGGGAAATTACTTGCAGCATTTGCAACCCCCCTCGTCGTTCAATCGGCTCTTGAGGCCGAGCTCATGGCCATACACTATGGGTTGGAGGTAGCGAAGGCGTTCAACCTACCCATATGGATTGAATCAGATGCGGAACAAGCTATTAAGTTGCTCAATGGCACGACTTAGGGCCCGGCACAAGTTCGCCGCGTCATGGCCCTTTTGCATGGCTTCAAACGTAGACATATATTCCGGGCCACCTTCATTCATAGGGAGGGCAACAAAGCGGCTGATATGCTCGCCAAAATGGGAGTGGAACAAGATAATTTCCAACAAATGTCCCCACAAAATGTTCCAATAAGGATTAGAGCCATCATCCGGATGGACGAAATGGGAGTCCCCAATCTTCGGGTGAGAGATGATGAACGAGAGTAGCACGAGGCACGGAAAGTGGTCACTGATCTTGCTTTGTTCCGGACGCCGTAGAGTATGTGGGTGTCGGTCCATCCCTGGATTGACCCCTATTTACTCTTGTGGTGTTTTTGTAATAGGGAGTGGTGTAAATTATTTTTGTCACTCTAGCTTTAGAAAGATTGGTCCTCTTGTAATCAAGTAATGACCTTTTGTTGATATATAGGGATGAGGGACCCACGAACCCTCCACCGTGAAGGTGTTTGATAAAAAAAAAAAAAGAAAACCGAGATAAATAACTTCGCTTAGGATGCATGCATTTTATTGATTTAATTGGAAAGTATGTTGATATATGTATTATTTAAATTCTAAAGGTGAGACTTCGCAAGGGAATCGAGATACCAAAGGGAAGAAAGTGTAGAGAATTAATCAATTGAGGTGGGCTTTCTTTTAAATAAGGACAACGTCCTAAATATTTTATCGGTGGAAATGAAACTGTATTTATCATGCTAGGGTTTGATTTTTACGTGCCTATCTGATGGGGCTTTATGCCATTATTATATAAATCGAATTCGGGTCCTTGTATGGCCGCAAACCCTACTTGGGCTAGTGTACACCTATGGTAGATCGTGTGCTAGCGTACGGACTGGCCGGTCTAGTGGCTTGGTTTGTGGCCACATTCCAAGTCACGTATTGGCAGATATGGTAAACGTCTATGGGAAAATGACTGATCAGTCGATGTTTGAAATGGAAATGATTTTGAGTGCCTCGGGCATTTCTAAAGCTAAACCCCGATGGTTACTTGTGAATGACATGATAAATTACTCTTTATTGAAAATGTTTTCGGCATGAGCCCACTGAGTATATTTTATAGTACTCAGCCCTGCATGTGTTTTCCCTATGTGCAGGTTGAGCGGCGACGAGCAATTGGTGGTGTTGAGCAATTTAAACTTTGAAGCATGGTTTGGTTAGTTGTGAACTACGAGTGTCGTTGTGTCTCCACACATGACGTCACTCTTTCTCTTGAACGCTTCCGCTGAGACATTGTTTTTACTCATCATTCATTTAGCTTTGAACCTAATTATTTGGATAACATCAACCTCTTGGCCCTTTGTTATGAAATATTAATTATTGGTCAAACTCTTTATTGAAACCCTAGTTCTCTCCGTCCGTTTATTAAATCCTTTTAATCACGATCGCCCGTATTTATTAACCCTAAAGGGCGGTCGTGACAGCAATATTACATCTGTAGTGGCTGCTTGTAATATTCCAATATAAGCTTATATTAAATTATGGGTTCAATTTAATTAGTAAAAAGCTAATTGGGTGAGGCCATGTCTAAATTCTTACTTAGATCCCTGACTGGGCCTAATATGTGATTAATATAAATAGGAGAATAAAGGAGACAGAAAACATAATTATTATTGCTCAGAATTTTCGCCCCCCTCAGAGAAAGAGAGAGAATTCGAAAATTGCTCCCTCCGTGAGCTGAGTTCTGTCTTCATTATTCGAGTCCTAGTATTCTGGCAAGATTTTCTCACACAAATATCAGTATACAGTCCGGGACACCAGTCAGAAGATCAGAGGTCGAGTACTAAAGATCTTCACGTGGAGACGGAGCAAGCCATTATCGATTCTTGTTTGAATCAACGAGGTAAATTGGCTAATTCCGTATTGAGCATGATTTAGGGATTTTATATGCTAAAGCATGTTTTAATTCAAGTTATGAGCATGATACATGTGATAATTACGCGAATAGAATTTGTCTGAATAATCTGCTAAATAGATCAAATTTGTGTGATCGGATCTCATGCACGCTTCCGCTGTCAACCCCTTCAATTGGTATCAGAGCCAGTCTTTGGCTCTGATTATTTGGATTTAAATTTCGCGAAATTCATGTATGCATGTATTATTTGATTGCGAAGCATGTTATTGGTGTTTTGTTTAATTTATTATGCATGATGAACTCAAGAACTATCGAATCAAAGAACTTGAATTGTTCGATCGTACGAGATGTGCAATCCGTCGGTGCTCGCACCGAGGCGGATCGCACCACGCGCGATCGAGGTAGGGTAGTCTAGACAGTGGGAGCCAGGAAACCGCGATCACGAGGCGACGTGCAAACGAGTATGGGCTCGTGCATGCCGCTGGCCGAGACGGCACGCCCCAGACGGAGCTCGCGTCGAGATCGACACGGCGGAAGGCATGGCACGGTAGTTCGACCGAGAACATGCCGAGATGCTGAGCCTCCAGGCCGAGAACCCTAGGCGGAAGGGTCGAGACGGATGGCTGCGCTGTCGTGCGAGCCGCTGGCCGGGAGTGCGCGCCACCCATCGCATCGAAGATGCCGAGACAGGCGGTCGGAGCTGGCCGAGAGCAGGCGCGCCACCGTGCGCTCTGCTGGCCGAGAGCTCAAGTCACCCGATGGAACACCTTCATGGTGGAGGGTTCGTGGGTTCCTCATCCCTATATTTCGAAAGGAGATGTATACAAAACATGGCCACACCCTAAAGTGGTATGCCAACACCAAAATCAAGAGTAGTATGCGGTCCGGTCTCATGGGCCCGGACCTCATCCTACTCCCTTTCCAAACCTCAAATTACAATTAAACCAAAACCAAAAACAATACACTCCTGTCATCCGATGTGCGAACCTCAAATTACAATTAGGCCTGCCCATGCGCTATTCGCGGTCGTCGTATCTAACCCGGATGTTGGGGGTTCCCCTCTCTTCAAGTCGGACAATGGCTTTGAGCAAACGAGGTGCATTAAGGGCCGATATCCGAAGGGGGGAGTGTTGTTCAAGTCCCATCTTGGCGAGCATATCTGCCGCTTTGTTACCCTCCCGGTGGATGAAGGTTGCACGGATGTTTTGTTGCTGTTTGTCGGAGCGTAGGCGGCCATGACTCGGCGGATGTGTGCGGGCCCCAGCAGTCCCATTAAAAAGTGTAATCGCCTGGGCCACGTCCGACTCGAGCCACACCGGCCGGTTAAATTCCTTGGCCAGCTCAAATCCATGATAGATGGCCATGAGTTCGGCCTCCAAGGCCGAATGTGCTTCGAGGGGGACTGCAAAAGCGGCAAGCGTCTTCCCTGAATGATCTCGGACTATGCCTCCTCCGCCTCCTTTGTTTGTTGTAGCCTTGAAGGCTCCGTCCGTGTTGATCTTGACCCAAGTTCGGTCTGGGGGGTACCATTTGATAAGCATGGCTATCATTCTCTGCCTCCCTGGGTCAGCTTGGCTCGATATCTCCATTTCGAGTCTCACCCCTTTCCAATGTTTGGCCTTATTCCCCTAGCTAACCATGTTGTTCCAGATGAACATTAGGACCTGCCAAACCACGTTAAACGGTTTAAATTGTTCCTGGTCGTGGCGACTACTGTTGCGCTCTGCCCAGATGAACCACAAGATAAGGTATGGCATGGTGCGACAAAGGTGCTTCGGGTCTTGTTGTAGGGTCCTCCGAGACCAGACCTCAAGCCTCTCCGGAAAGGTGTCATTGACTCGGAGGGGCGGGTCCATGCCCTCAAACCACCCATCAAACTCTCTCCAAACTCTAGTTGCTCCCCATCCTTGTATGAACAAATGCTGGAGGGACTCCGTACTCGGCCTATGGGGTAGCATTGGCATTTTGACGCCATTTCGATATTCCGCCATTGGAGTTTAGAGTCGACCGGGATTCGATTCGACAACATTCGCCAATTGAATATTGCTATTGAGTTGGTAAGGCCGGCCTTCCAAAACGCCGTCGAGCCCCTGGATTCTCGGCCTTCTCGAACGGATGGTCTCCCAAGTCATGGCCACCAAGAAGTCCCCAAACAGGGAGAGGGACCATCTCGGAATGTCCGGTTCCCCTACAACGATCGGCGTGTCCAAGATCAGTGTGATTACCTGCTGGGAATCCCGGCCTGGTATTGAAGCAACTGGAGCTTCGCCTCATCCCATGATCCTTCTCTAATGAAGTCCGCCACCAAGGCAGACGGGGCCCCTCGGTCATCGATGCAAATCCCCCTAAGGGCCGTGTCGCCGAGCCATATATCATCCCAAAAGTAGATTTCTCCCTGACCTACCACCCATCTGATATGGGGGTTGGCATGAGCCCGAGCTCTTAGGAGTCTCTTCCACGTCGGGCTGTTCCTCTCCGACAGTCTGGCCACGAGGGGGGACACCTTGCCGCAATACTTGTCCTTCATATACTTCGCCCAAAGTGAGTTTTGCTCTCGGAATCTCCACCACAGTTTAATATTGAAAGATCTGAGAACTTCTTTGAATTTGCAGATTCGTAACCCCCCCTCGGCAGTTGGGCAGCAAATTGGTCCCATCCAATCCAATGCGTCTTCTTCTTATCATTTGTCGAGCCCCAAAAGAAACGGGCCAATTGTTGGTCGAGGAGTTTCAGAGCCTCCGTCGTAGGCTCGATGGCTTGGAAAATATGGATCGGCATCGCCTCGAGCGTACTTTTGATAAGTGTAAGCCTTCCTCCGAAAGAAAGGTGTCGGTGTGCCCAACCAGAGATTCGTGCTGCTATCTTTTCCCGAAGGAACATGAACATATCCGTTCGCTTTACACCACGATATATAGGGACCCCCAAGTAAAGGAAGGGAAAAGTACCTCGTGAGAAGCCTCCCTCGGATTGTATGAGATTAGCACTCCCTTCATGGCATTCGGCAATGTAGAAGTTACTCTTTTTAAGGTTGATTTGCTACCCCGACACCTTCTCATAATCGTCAAGGCATGTTCGGAGCCGCCTAAGGGGGGTAATCGCCGCTAGAGTAAAAATGATAACATCGTTAGCGTAGGAAAGGTGACTAATCTCCATGCACCGTCGGGTGGCTTTAAAAGTCATGTCGCTCTGTCCCACAATAAGCTTGTCGAGTGCCCTTGATAAGTATTCCGCCGCTAACACAAACAAGGCCGGGGAAATGGGGTCGCCTTGTCTATGCCCGCGGGTTGATTTGAAGAACCCTGAGGAGACGCCGTTGATTATCACCGAAAACCAACATGCCCCAACACATCTTTCTATCATGGATATCCAAGGTGTGGGGAAATCCATATGGCGAAGCACTTTGATGAGGAATGGCCACTGGACCCGGTCGTAGGCCTTGGCCATGTCGATCTTAATTGCCACGTTCGGGGCTGGGGCACATTTCGAGATCTCATGGAACATCTCTTGGGCAAGGAGGACATTGTCGTTGAGGAGCCGGCCTTTCACAAAACCACCCTGATTTGGCGAGATAAGACGTGGGAGGAGGGGGGCTAACCTCGTCGTGTGAATCTTTGTTATGACCTGGTTGATGACATTGCATAGGCTGATGGGTTGGTAGTCATCCCATGAGTCCGGCGATGGCTTCTTGGGGATGAGGACAATACTTGTAGCCGTGACACTTTGCGGAAGGTAAGCTCCATGAAAGAATTGGCTGATTGCTGCAACCACATCCCGGCCAATAATTTCCCAACACGCTTGAAAGAAAGTGGCCGTAAGGCCGTCCGAGCCTGGTGCACTATCGCCCGAGATGCCAAAGACGGCTCGTTTAACCTCCTCCACTTCCGGATCCTTAGCCAAGGAGTTCATGTCGTCCGAGGGAGGGGATGGGTTGATGAGGCTAAGATCTGGCACCTCCAGCACCATGGGTTCGGGGGCAAGAAGATTTTGGAAGAATTGCACCTCCGAGTTCTTGATCTATGTTTCTTCCGTAATTTCACGTCCATCACTATTGATCTTGTATATACGCATCCGGATTCTCTTTTGCTTGACCCAGCTTTGATAATATCTCGTATTTTTATCTCCCTCTGTGAGCCACCGAAGTGTGGCTTTTTGGCGCTAAAAATCCTCCTCCATTCTGAGTAGGCAAATGTACTCGGCAATGAGTTTGTTGATTTCCGTTCTATTTTCTGGTGATGGCCTATCTTCGAATTTCGCCTGGGCCACCGCTATCTTCTCTTCCATGCCCCTAAGGTTGGAGTGAATGTTTCCAAAGATCTCCTTATTCCATTTCTTCAAGGTTTTTTTAACTCTCGCAATTTTGATTTGGAGGTTGAGGAGTCCTTCTGCATCCGTCGGCATGCCCCAATCTTCTCGTACCAAATCCAGGAAACCTTCGTGCCGGATCCATATGTTTTGAAATCGGAAGGGGCTGCCCCCATAGTTGGTGCCTGCCATCTTGCACCTAAGCAGCACTGGGCCGTGGTCCGAGGCAACCCGAGGGAGGTTCATTGCCCTTACCGCTTCAAACATTCGGGTACACGGCTCACTCATCAGCACCCTATCCAGCCTTTCGAAGAGGCCATTCTTGGCCCATGTATAGTCCGAACCATCGTAGCCTGGATCAAGGAGTCTGGAGTCCTCAATTGCCTCGGCGAAGTCAATCATCTCCGCCTGCCGGTTAGTGTTGCTTCCCTCCCTATCTCGAATAGAGAGAATAGTATTAAAGTCCCCGCCAATAAGCCAAGGCACCCCTTCAGCGGTTATTGAAGTTTCTCTCATTCTGTCCCATGGCACGCTTCGCTCCCCCCTTGTGCACTTTGCATACACGGCCGAGACCAAGATGGGATATGGTAGCCGTGGGCAAGAGTATCTACCGTGGAGCATCTGATCCGTGTCATCCACAATCTCGAAGTCAGCCCCTCCTCCACGAAAACCCAAATCTTCTCAATGGAATTCGAGGCCTTGAAGATCATTCCCAACACTTTTGAGAACCTCTCCGGGTTCGGGGCCGTGAGCGGTTCCATAATAGCAAGGAAATTAATTTTGTGAGATTTGATTAGTCTTTTTAGGACGTTTTGGGTTGGCGCATTCGCGATACCCCTAACGTTCCAAAACATGAAGTTGATTGACATGATTAACAAGAGGGGGACGTACCCCGGGGGTATGAAGGCCCTCCATGGAATTCCGTGATTTGAAGATCGTTTCCTCTTTGGCTTGGCTCGGCTTCCATGGGGTTGGGATGTGCCCCATCCTCTTCATTGTGCGGGGCCATGGTTCTTTCCCAATCCTCGTGGTCTCCATTATCGTTTTCAACGAAATCCTCATTGGCCATGAGGGAGAAGTACCGGTTGGTGCTCATGTGGCTTTCCGACTCTCGCGCTTCGGCCTTCTCAAGGTGGAACCGTCGAAACGAGCCACTCGGCCTCCCATGGTCAGCTGCAGGTGCGGGGTCATCTTGCCCCCGGTGAAACTTCCCTTTAGAGCCATTTCCCGTCCCCTATCAAAGGAGGAGGATCTAGTGTCCAATCCATGTTCTCCATGCAAGCCGCCCATGATGTCCGGGCCCGATCCTCTCGATCCCTTGCTTCCACTTGCCTTTGAACCCATTCGAGCGTGATCTTCCTTGCCTTTGTTCTTTCCTTGTTGTTTCCACTCCGTGTCGGCCTTCTTTTGTTTCGGTTCCTCTGTAGTTCTGTTGGCTCCACGATCCCCTTGTTGCGGCTGTCTCGGTGGGACTGTGTTGTAGTTCCGTTTTGGGGGGCGTTCCGATGGCTAACACACTTCACTTCTATGCCCCATGTGCTTGCATTCCCGGCAATAAGGTGGAATTTTATCCCATTTCACTTGCTGCACCACCTCTCGACCACAAATATCCAAGATGATTTCATCGGGAGACTGTTTGGTGATATCAATCTCGATGCAAACTCTCGTGAAGGATAGACGAGCTTTGTTGGCCGTTTCCCGATCGACTTGAATTGGCGTGCCAAGTAACTTTTCAATTGCAAAAAAGGGCTGATTGATCGAAAAGGTGGATGGGGATACCAATTAGATTGCACCAAATTACCGCAATGGGTGATTCGCAATACGCATCATAATCCGGCGACCACATGAGTACTCTCATCGGCTGACGAACAACAAACCACACCGGGGTGCCTTTCGGGCCACTAAGGAGCCGTGCATAATCCGCAATGTCCTCGAATTGCACAAGTATGTGTTTAGCATTAATATATTTCGAAGTGAAACCTCGGCGGAATTTAATATTTTCAAGGGCTTTTTGAATTTGGTGCGAAGCCGGGACAGAGTGCGAAAACTTACCCATAATGGCGTGACTAAGATTCGTTGCTAGCTTTTGAATTTCCGCCCCAGAGAAGTAGATTGTAGGGACACCGTTGGACGTGGAGGCAAAACCGATGTTTTGGATGTGTTCCGGGTCGAAGGCTTGCTGCCCGTCGGGGATGGGTGCTTCCCGGACCATGTCGGCCATGGTTAGTGCCTCGGGAACCCCTCATTATCTCGGCTTAGGAAGACATTCGGCGGGTTCTCGGGAGGCCTCTCCGCTGCTTTGGCTTGGTCACCCCCCGTGTCGGCGCAAGGTCCCTCTTCGCTCCGGACTCCTTCGGCCATCGGTACGTCGGTGTCGCTAGTATGCGTCGCGGTCGGCACTTCGGGGCTCAAAATGTCTCAGCCACCTTTGTCCTTCGGATTAACTCTCGGCCAGGTCGGGGCCGAGCTAGCATGCAGCGCACCAGTCTCGAAATTCGCTCGGATCTTCCTAGTCCGGCCACGTTCAAGGGGAGGAAAGTCTTCCAATGAGGGCCCATTGGCGATCATCGGCACCATCGAGGTAGGTTCAGTGGCTGCGCCGGTGAGAGGTGGCTGCGCCGCCCATGTGTCCATCCTTTCCGCCGAGTCCAAGGTGGCCACTTGCATGATGGTACACTTTTTTGGCTGCATTGTTGGGGCCATGTGTTGTGCATCACGTGATGTCCCGGGAGAGTAAGAGACAAAGGCACTTTCGCAAAGCACATTTGTTCCTTTAGCCGTTTTGGGAAAGTTGACTCTAACACAATCCAATGCACTTTTGGCTTCACATGTGTCATCAAGATCTGATGGGGATGCGTGTGAGGGTTTGGCCTTCCCTCCTCCAACGGTCATTACTCCTCCACCGGAGCCATGAACGGCCGGCGATGCCTCGGCGGCTGCGCTTTCATCCCCATTGGCCATTTCGAGCATTTTCTCCCCCTCTTCTTGGGCGGCGATTTCTTTATTGCTCTTAGGGTCATCTTCATCATTCATCATCGGGAGGATGGGGCATTTACATTTTGGGCTTCCGACCGGCGAGCTACCTTCGGCCCCAAAATCAATCTTCTTCCGGAATTGTTTGTCTTCTGGCAAAGGTGAAGGTACAAACCTTTTCCGACCAGTACCTTTGGTGAGAGTGGTTGGGGTGCTTTTTCGCTCCTTCACCTTCATTTTCGAGGTTTTCCTCATCGGTTTCTTCGAGGGAGGGTTTATGGAGGAAGCTTCCTCCGACGTGAACGCCATTATCTGGCCCGAGAGAGGGTCCTTGGCCGACCGAAGGACCATTAGCTGGTCCGAGATGTTGCGGGGTTCCTCGGACCCCGGTGAAGGATCTGGTGGGTGATCCGGCATGGCCGAGAGAGTATTGATTCACCGAGATAGGGTGATCCGGTGTGGTGATCCGGTGGGTGAGGCGGGTAGCTCGGAGTGAGGGACCGAGGGTGGAGGTTGCCGGGGGTGGGAAGGCGGGTGGAGGGCTCGCCGGCGGGAGTGAGCCATGAGGATGCGAGGAGGAGGTAAAGGTGACCGGCGGTGGGGAAAATCACCTGAGGCAAGGGAGGAAATTCTAGAGAGAAGGGAGAGCGTCTCTCTCTAAAGGACGGCTCCTTAATGTCACGAAAAGCTCATTATTATTTTCTGTATCTATGGAAATAAATAATATTATTTTGATTCCTAGATGATATGGATGAGAATAATTTAATAGTTTCTAATATTTATATATATCTAAGATCCTAATAAGGATAGATATGTATGAATACATTAAATAATAAAATATCTCTTCCTAATCTTGAACAAGGAAATAATTTGAATTTATTTTTCATGTCTTATTAAGGATTAAATAATTTTTTTTATTTTAGATATACCTTATAGTAGACATGAATAAGAATTAAATTCTAGAATAATAGTTTCCTAAAGGAAGATAACAACATAAAGCTAAAGATTTAATTATCCAGTAAATTAAATACCAACAGAATTTAATTAAGCTTTTATCTACCTAAAGGCTAAGGATAATTAAAGAAAAACCATAACCCAAATATCTAAGCTATAATTACGAACTCAACGTTTGTATATGGTCTCCATCAATTGGTCTGCAATTTATTAAGCTTTTTCTAATATTATCGCCACCTGCTCTGTGGGGATGATAATCCTGAGAAAATAGAAAGTTCATGAGGGCGGACTTCTCAAATATAAATAGTATGAACTAGAATGTGGTTTCCAATATTATCGCCACCTGCTCTGTGGGGACAATAATCCTAAAAAACTACGAGATTCAGAAGTTCACACAAGATTTATGGGATAGCTTGATCTTGTTAGCAGCACATAAGCATTGTTATGGGGAGTGTGTTGTAGAAATGAAACCCTGTAATGCTAAAGAGGTGGTCTTGCTTAGGCAACATTAGGCGGCCATGCCACTCTGTGGTCTTTGGACTATTCGTCGGTGTTGTGACCAGTAAAATTTGTAAGATTTTAATGCGTATTAACTTCCTCTAGAGGATACAAAATTTTAATTTTACTGTTGTAAGATTTTGAAAAGTTTTATGGTTAATCAAATCAAACTTCTTACATAAGTTTATGACAAATGGTAAATATTCTGTGTTGCAGTGCAAATCAAATCGTCAATATGTCGTTCAATCCTCTTTCTGCAATACTTAAAGAAAACAAACTCGAGGGCCAAAATTACATAGAATGGAAACAAAATTTGGACATTGTTCTCACAGCAGATGAGTACATCTTTGTACTCACAACCCCGCGACCTCCAGTGCCACCAGCTAATGCTGCGGCAGAAGTCAGAGATGCACACAGACGGTGCATAAGGCGAATCAGATGGCTAAGTGCTATATGTTGGCATCTATGTCATCAGTACTCAAGCATCAGCATTCAGCCATGGAAACTGGCACCGAGATCATGCAGAATCTCAAGAATCTTTTTGGTACTCAGAATCGAACGGCTAAGTCTCAAGCCTTTCGGAGTATCATGTCGAAGACTATGAAGGAAGGCTCGTCTGTGAGTGACCATGTCCTCGAGATGATGGGCCACCTTAACCAAATTTAGGTCTTGGGAGGGACGATCGATCCCGAGTCCCAGGTGACTATTATCCTTCAAAGTCTTCCCCCTAGCTTCCAGCAGTTCAAGCTTAACTTCGAGATGAACAAAAGGAACTACACCTTGGCAGAACTGTTGACTGAACTTCAGTCGGCAGAGGCGGCCATGATGACTTCGGCGCCTCGTTCCTCTGGCTTCAAGCCTAGCACGGGAAAAAGGCAGGCACCGAACTCAGGACCGGCCAAGATAGCTAAGGGAAAGAAGAAGAGGGCAAACAAGAAACCCATGGGGAAGTGTTTCAAGTGCGGAGAGAAGGGGCATTGGAAGCCAGATTGTCCTAAAAAAGGCAAGGCTACAGGTATGCACCAAGCTTTAGTAGTCGAGTCATGTTTGGCTTCGAAGTTTACTTGCACTTGGGTTATTGACACTGGAGCCACTGATCATATTTGTTTTGATCCTGACTTAATGCAGGTGACAAGACGGCTACGTGATCGTGAGATCGAGGTCCAGCTGGACGACACTACAAAAGTGGCGGCCGTAGCAGTGGGAGACATTTATTTGCATTTTAGTAGTGATAGATTTTTTATTTTGAAGAATGTTTTGTTGATACCTTCTTCTAGAAGAAATTTAATTTCAGTTTCTAAATTAGTTTTTGATGGATATTCGATTTCTTTTAATGACAATTGTGTTATTAAGAAAGATGGTTCTTATATCTGTCGTGGTATCATGGAAAACAATCTGTACACAATCACATCTACACAGTATAATAATCACAAATCAGAACTCAATACAACATCGAAAATTTCAAAGAAACGAAAGGAACCGTCAAGTTCAATGAATGAAACGTACTTATGGCACCTTAGACTTGGTCATGCCAATGAAAGGAGGATCCATTCTCTTGTCCAACAAGATCTTATTAAAGATCTAGAGGAGGAACCTTTTCATAAGTGAGTCATGCTTAGATTAGAAGGCAAGATGACCAAGAGGCCTTTTCAGGCTAAGGGCAATAGGGCCAAGGAAGTACTTGAGCTCGTTCATTCCGATGTATGTGGTATGTCTACTGAGGCAAGAGGTGGTTTTCGATACTTCATCACATTTATTGATGACTTCTCGAAAATTGGATACGTCTATTTGATGCGCCACAAGTCAGAGTCTTTTGATAAGTTCAAGGACTTTAAAACTCTTGTGGAGAAGTATCATGGTAAGAGTATCAAAAGCCTACGATTTGATCGTGGAGGCGAGTACCTCAGTGCTGAGTTTTTGGACTACTTGTCGGAGTCGGGAATTGAATCCCAACTGACTGCGCCGGGCACGCCCCAACAGAACGGCGTTTTTTTTTAAATCAAACACCTTTACGGTGGAGGGTTCGTGGGTTCCTCATCCCTATATTTCATAAGAGGTTGAGTACAGATCCTGGCCACACCCAAAAGTGGTGTGCCAACACAAAGATTAGGAGTAGAAAGCGGTCCAGATCCAACAACCCGGACCTCATCATACTCCCTTCCAAAAGACAAAATACAATTGAACAAAAACAAAAGATAAAACACTCCTTCCTTCCTCGGCAACAGTGCTACTCGTGTTCTTCAAACCGAACTCGAATGTTGGGTATTCCCATTTCTTCCATTCTAATGATGTCCTTTAGGGGTCTTGGAGCTGATTGGGCCGAGTAACGAAGGTAGCTTTCCTGGTCCAAGCCCATCTTAGCGAGCATATCCGCCGCTTGGTTCCCCTCCCGGGGGATGGATGAGACGCGGATGATGTGCTGTTGCTTGAAGAGGAAGAGCCGCGCCATGACCCGACGGACGTGTGCCGGCCCCCACGTTTTACCATTGAGGAGTTTGGCGACTTGCTCAGCGTCCGTCTCCATCCATATGAGCTGCGCTAGCTCGTTCGCAAGCTCGAGTCCACAATGAGCCACCATGAGTTCAGCCTCCAAAGCTGAGTGGGCATCGAGAGGGGTCGAGAAAGCCGCAAGCAACTTTCCGGTCCAATCACGGACCACTCCTCCCCCTCCTGCTTTATCCAAAGCTTCCATGTATGCCCCATCCGTGTTAACCTTGATCCACAAGCCCTCGGGGGGGTGCCACTTGACCGGCATCACCAATGGTCTCGGCCCCCTTGAGACTGTCTGGCTCGGAATGCTCATTCCCAAATGCACCCCCTTCCAGTGTTTCGGTGATGGAGCTACACCCAAGCTGATCTACAAGGACAAGAAGATGGATCCATTGTTCATTCAAAGTGGACCAATTACAAGAGCTAGAGCTAAGAAGATAAAGGAGTCCATGATGCTTTTAGTTGATGAAATAAAAGCCCAATTCCAAGACCAATCTACATTGGGCCAAATGGTGAATATTATTCAAGTTAGTGGGCAGCCCAATGCATGAAGTTTTGAGTCACTATATATCACATTTTGGAGGCCTAAATTGAAGATACATGATGCATTTTCGTCCAAGTTGGAGCAACCAAAATGAAGAGTCATTTTTAAGTTACTTTTTGAGTTAAATAAGTGACTTTAGATGTCCTAAAGTCATACCAATAGTTTAGGAGTTACTTTTCACTTATTATGAGTCATTCTAAAGGTCTTAAGTTGTACTAATGATATGAGACTTTCAAGAGTCCATTCTAGCCTATAAATAGGCTTGTAAGCATGTCATTTGAGGACACCATTGATCAAATACGAAAATAGACTTTGTCTTGTGAGTTGAATTCTCTTTGTAGAGTTTTTCACTTGTTTGGAACTTATCAAGATACTTTGAGCAAGTTCTTGTGGCGTTCAACCATACCGAGGTTCTTGGCTGATCATATAGCCAATGGGTCGAGGTTTTCCAAGCTCTGGAAGTGGATCAAACCAGATTATCAATCAAGGGAGTCCGCTGCCAAACCTTATACGTGGGGTTCTTGGATCAATATATCCAACGGGTCCTTCGTTCTATCCCAATCCATATCATTTGGTATCACGAGCCATCTGGTATTGATCTATTCTTAGCTTTACCTTACATTCATATCTTAGTTTCAAAAAAAAAATCGAAAAAAAAAAAGTGAGAAAGGCTAGCACAACTTTATCTTCATTTTATCTAGTTGTTGCAAAAAGAAAAAAAAAAGGGCCAAAAAAAAAGTACATATAGTAAACATCTTTACCTTCTTTTATCCATTATCTTTTTTGCTTTACAAAAAGAAGCAAACAAAAAAACCAGAAAAAAAAAACCCAAATACATTTTTCACATCATTTTCTCGACCATTTCCTTTCATCCTTCATTCAAGGGCTAAAGTTGGTTGATTGCTATTTGTTCTTGTTTGTTCTTGATTTGTTTTATACTTGTGTTTTCTTTGCAAAAGAGAAAGAGTGGTAAAAGGCTTGAGAGGTGAGGTTATTTGAGGGGAGGTAAAAGCCAACGAGTGATATACACGAGTGTTTTGTGAGGTTTATTTTTTTGTGTGATACACGAGTGAACTGTGAGGATGGATTCTACTGACGATCATATTCCAGTTGATCCTACGTTGAAAGTCTTGCAACAACAATTTGCAAGGTTTGCACGGATTCTGGAAAGTGTTTCAGGGCGGTTGAAGAGGCTAGAAGTTCAGGCAACAAATGAAAATAATAACGAGGAGGAAGAGAGTGGAGGAGAAGATGATGCTTCATATAGGCATCGAAATGAGAGACGTGGAAACGGTAGAAGAGGGCGTACAAATGAAGTGGATGGTGATTTGAGAAGCATCAAACTGAAGATCCCAACATTCCAAGGAAGGAGTGACCTCGAAGCTTATTTGGAATGGGAGAGAAAGGTGGATCTCATCTTTGAATGTCACAACTATTCCGAGGAGAAAAAGATTGGACTTGCTGCTATTGAATTCACTGACTATGCTATAGTTTGGTGGGATCAATTGATAACTAGTACAAGGCGATATGGAGGAAGACCGGTTTCGACTTGGGAAGAAATGAAAAGCATAATGCGTAAGAGATTTGTACCTTCTCATTATTTTCGTGAATTGTATCAAAAATTACAATCTATGAAACAAGGTACTAAATCTGTTGATGAGTACTACAAAGACATGGAGATTGCCATGATTAGGGCAAATGTTGAAGAAGATAGAGAAGCAACTATGGCTCGATTCTTATGTGGGCTGAATAGGGAGATTACAAACATTGTAGAGCTTCAACACTATGTGGAGTTGGAGGACATGGTTCATATGGCCATGAAGGTGGAGGGACAATTGAAGAAGAAGGGAACAATCCAAAAGAATTTTTCAACAAGTTCTCATTCTTCAAGGACAAAAGAGTGGACTTCATCCAAATCCAATTTTGGGGCAGGTTCTAAACCCCAAAATGAAGCGTCGACATCCAAGTCCAAAGAATTTGAGAAGGGTAAAGGTATTTCTACTTCTACTTCTAATCGAAATAGAGATATCAAATGTTTTCATTGTCAAGGTGTTGTACACATTGCATCTCAATGTCCAAACAAAAGGGTGATGATTTTGAAGCCAAATGGAGAGATAGAATCTGAAAGTGAACGTGAAGATGATGATGATGAGGATGAGGATAAACAATTGGAGGAGATTGGACCAGAACATGGAGAACTTTTGGTCGTTCGAAGGGCTCTAAACATGCAAAACAGAAATGATGATCAACAAAGGGAGAACATCTTCCACACAAGGTGTTTGGTCCAAGGTAAACTTTGCATAATGATTATTGATGGTGGTAGTTGTGCAAATGTTGCAAGTTCTGAAATGGTGGAAAAGTTGAGCTTAACAACGGAAAAACATCCTAATTCGTACAAGCTACAATGGCTTAATGAATGTGGAGAAATTCGAGTGACTAAGCGAGTTCTAATTTCGTTTTCAATTGGCAATTATAAAGATGATGTTCTTTGTGATGTTGTGCCAATGCATGCTAGTCACATTCTTTTGGGGAGGCCATGGCAGTTTGATTGGAGAGTGACTTATGATGGATTTCACAACCACTACACCTTCAAGCACAACAACAAGTCTATCATGCTTGTCTCTTTGACACCTCAACAAGTTCAAGAAGATCAACAGACATTATCTCAAGCAAGGAGAGCTCGTGAGGTTGAGAGAAAAAAAAGCGAGGGCATTGAAAAAGAGTCGAGTGAAAAGAGTCGAGAGAAAAGTAAGAATAAGGGAAAAGAAAAAAAGAATTTCTATGTGAGAGCAAAAGAAATAAAGAGTGCAATAGTTAAAGGAAAGAGTGTTTTCATCTTAGTGTACAAAGAGTCTTTGTTTACCACTAACGAATTAACCACTTCTTTGTCAAGTACTTTTGTGTCTCTTTTACAAGAATTCGAGGATGTCTTTCCCGAGGATGAACCAAGTGGATTACCTCCATTAAGAGGTATTGAACATCAAATTGACTTTGTTCCCGGTGCAGTTCTACCAAACCGACCAGCCTATAGGGCCAATCCCGAAGAGACTAAGGAAATTCAAAGGCAAGTGCAAGAGTTGTTGGAGAAACGAAAAATCCGTGAGAGCATGAGTCCATGTGCTGTGCCGGTAATTGTTGTTTCTAAGAAAGATGGATCATGGAGGATGTGCACCGACTGTCGAGCAATCAACAAAATCACTGTAAAGTATCGCTATCCTATTCCTAGGCTAGATGATATGCTTGATGAATTGCATGGATCTGTTGTGTTTAGTAAGATCGATTTGAAAAGTGGTTATCATCAAATTCGCATTAGAGAAGGAGATGAATGGAAAACAACCTTTAAAACAAAATTTGGTCTATATGAGTGGTTAGTCATGCCTTTTGGTTTAACTAATGCACCAAGCACTTTCATGAGATTGATGCACTATGTTTTGAGAAAATTCATTGGAAAATTTGTGGTTGTTTATTTTGATGATATTCTTGTCTATAGCAAAAATGTGGATGAACATCTTAACCATGTGCATGCTATTTTAGACACCTTAAGAAAAGAATCATTGTATGCTAATCTCAAGAAGTGTTCATTTTGCATGGATAAAGTTGTTTTTCTTGGTTTTGTTATAAGTGCTAATGGGATTGAAATGGAAAAGGAGAAGGTGAAAGCTATTTTAGAATGGCCAATTCCTCAAAATGTAGCACAAGTTAGAAGTTTTCATGGTCTTGCAAGTTTTTATAGGAGGTTTGTCAAGGATTTTAGTACAATTGCTGCACCTTTGAATGAAATTGTGAAAAAGGATGTTTGTTTTTATTGGGGAGAAAAACAAGAGCATGCTTTTAATCTCCTTAAAGAAAAACTTACAACTGCACCAATTCTTTCTTTGCCTAACTTTGATAACATGTTTGAGCTTGAATGTGATGCATCTGGAGTAGGCATCGGAGCTGTTTTGTTGCAAGATGGAAAGCCAATCGCTTACTTTAGCGAAAAGTTGAAAGGAGCTCAATTGAACTATCCAACGTATGACAAGGAGTTATATGCGTTGGTTAGAGCTTTGGAAACATGGCAGCATTACTTGTGGCCTAGAGAGTTTGTAATTCATACGGATCATGAATCTCTCAAGTACTTGAAAGGTCAAGGTAAACTTAGCAAGAGACATGTTAAGTGGGTGGAATTCATTGAATCATTTCCCTATGTAATCAAATACAAAAAGGGAAAAGAAAACATTGTGGTTGATGCATTGTCTCGGAGGTACATTTTGATCACTAATTTGAGTTCTAAGTTGCTTGGTTTTGAGTTGATTAAGGAAATGTATGATAATGACCCGGACTTTTCTTCTATCTATTTAGCTTGTGACCATGCTGCATTTGACAAGTTCAATAGGCATGATGGCTATTTGTTTAGAGAAAATAAACTGTGCATTCCTAAAGGTTCTATGCATGAATTGCTTGTGCGTGAAGTACATGGTGGTGGTTTAATGGGGCATTTTGGAGTCCATAAGACAATGGATGTTTTGCATGAACATTTCTTTTGGCCTAAAATGCGTGTGGATGTTGAAAGAATTTGTAAAAGATGCATAACTTGCATGCAAGCCAAGTCTAAATCACACCCACATGGTTTGTACAAACCGTTACCAATTCCTAGTGCACCTTGGGAGGATATTTCAATGGACTTTGTTGTTGGTTTGCCAAGAACAAAAAGAGGTAGAGATTCAGTTTTTGTGGTTGTTGGTAGGTTTTCAAAAATGGCACATTTTATTCCATGTCACAAAACTGATGATGCATCTCATATCGCTGATTTGTTCTTTAAAGAAATTGTCCGTTTGCATGGTGTTCCTAGATCAATTGTGAGTGATCGAGATGCTAAATTTGTGAGTCATTTTTGGCGAGTGTTGTGGAATAAGTTAGGAACTAAACTCTTGTTTTCTACTACTTGTCATCCACAAACTGATGGACAAACTGAAGTAGTTAATAGGACTTTGTCTCAATTACTACGAACTTTAGTTAAAAAGAACTTGAAAAGTAGGGAGTAATGCTTACCTTTTGCTGAATTTGCTTATAATCGAAGTGTTCATTCTGCTACTAACTTTTCTCCATTTGAAGTTGTGTATGGTTTTAATCCATTGAGCCCACTAGATTTGATTCCAATACCTATTGAAGATCGTGCAAGTCTTGATGGAAAAGCTAAGGCCGAAATGGTGAAAAGATTACATGAAAGGGTAAGACTCAACATTGAAAAGAGGACAGAACAATATGCAAAGCAAGCCAACAAGGGTCGGAAACAAGTCATCTTTGAGCCGGGAGATTGGGTTTGGTTGCATATGAGAAAGGAGAGATTTTCTTCGAAAAGAAAGTCCAAGTTGCAGCCAAGAGGAGATGGACCATTCCAAGTGATTGGAAAACTCAATGATAATGCTTACAAACTTAACTTACCTGGTGAGTTTAATGTATGTGCTACTTTCAATGTTTCTGATTTATCTCCTTATGTTGGTCAATTAGATTCGAGGACGAATCCTCTTGAAGAAGAAGAAGGGAATGACGGAGCTACACCCAAGCTGATCTACAAGGACAAGAAGATGGATCCATTGTTCATTCAAAGTGGACCAATTACAAGAGCTAGAGCTAAGAAGATAAAGGAGTCCATGATGCTTTTAGTTGATGAAATAAAAGCCCAATTCCAAGACCAATCTACATTGGGCCAAATGGTGAATATTATTCAAGTTAGTGGGCAGCCCAATGCATGAAGTTTGTGTTAGGGTTTGTATACTAGAAATCACCTTTCGAGTGATTGAATACTATAAAACTCTAATAATTATTTTCCTATGAATGCAACAGATTATTTTTGTCATAATGTTGTTATGTTTTACATTTAATGGATGTTTATTGCATATTTAAATGTATAAGCGAACATAACAGAAGTCTAAGTCTTTGTTCTAGTAGACCGGTTGTGGGCTGCGCTCAATTTAAGGTATGCGGTCAGTTCTGAACAAAGAAAAATAAGAATTTCACAACCCAGATAGACCTAGACTACCTATCGTGAAAGGTTGCAATGCCAGTCCAATTATTTCTAAGCCTTATTAAAATATGATGACGTTGGTGTGGTATAGCACTGAATGGATCTAACAGCATGACGAGTCTTTATGCTATCTACTGAAAGACCAGGTCTTGATAATTAATTTCTTAATCAATGTACATTAGCATTGAGCATACGATATATTGAGTATCTACTGCTTTGACCTACCAAAGGTGCGGGTTTTTCGTCACCCAACGATCTAGGTATATTCGGTAGTGGTGATCATTGTCTAGCGGTGCTAGGATTGCTATTTTGTTGAATCATGCGTGAGGAGAGTCTCGTTTGATTACATCCACAAGAGGAGCTCGAAACGAGGCTTTATTATTCGGAACCTAGCTAGTTGGAGTTTATTTACTCTATGAATAATAAATAAGAGTTTCTTGCTAAGTCCACTCTTGGAGAATAAAATATGTTAATTAATTAAGTCCATAGCAGACATTAATTAATTAATTGATGTTTCTATCTTAAGCGCGGGAAATAAATTAAACAAATAAAAGGAAACCCGAAATACTTGTAATTTCGGATTTGGAAAGACAGTGCAATTGTAATGCCCCACTTTTTCGAACCCTAAAGTGCATGTATTTAATGCTTTTGATATTCGTGACCTAATTTTGAGTTGGAATTTGACTGGGTGAACAGTGTTGAATATGTGACGTGGTTGCTCGAATAATTGAATACGGGGATAAATTAAAGGCTTTTGGATAATCGATTAATTGCTATGAGAGCTAGAAAATATGAAATAAATTACATGGCGAATTTAAATAATTTCCTTTCCGTGAGGAATATTTATTGGACTCAATTCCATGTTGGATCCGATAAATTAAATAAATAGTATGAAAGTCCAGTCCGTGTTAAATAAATTGTGTACTGCACAAATTAAAATAAAATACAATGGGCGATGAATTAAACTAAATATCTATGATTCCAATTTTAATTAAAGATTCTGCGCAGATTTTCCTCCTCCGTGAAAAGATATTCCTCTTCCGTAATCTGCAAATAGAATACCAAAAATAAATCTAATTCTAACTAAATCACGTTAAAAAAAAAGATATGTAGAATTCGAAAATCCACTCCCTAATCTCACGTTGAAACCGCTCTCATCTATCCCACAAATCTCTCCAACTTCTCAACCAAATCTTCCTCCTGTAAATTCCTACTCCTCTATAATATTGCTGCCTTATTTTCGTTCCTCTCATCCCTGCAGCAAACAGAGGAATTCTTCAAAACTTCTACTCAAGGTAAACTAAGTCCTATCGATTTGTATCTAAACTTTCTCCTGCTCCAGAATCTAACATCAAATTGTTGCTATTGGCAGTAATCAAAATTCTCCAGCTTCAAGAACCGATCTATTCAGATCCTTACTGTTTTGATTTCTCAATTCACAGAGGTATATTTCCCATCCAAATTCTTAAAACGTGATGTATTGCATTCTGCTCCATACACATCATTATACTCCCCACATAATTCAATCCACAAGCATCACCGATCATTTCGCACGATCAAAACCAATCGAATCTTTTAAGAATCAAAATCAAACTAAGAACAAAAGAAACATACCTTGAAGAAGAACCGAGCTCTTCAGTTGAAATCGGGGTTAATCAGGGCTACGTGGTATCTGTTTGGGGTTGGTTCGGTGATGAACGGTGGATGAATTGGACGACAGCGCCGTGGCGGCAGCGACATGTCTTCACGGTGGCGGCTCCCTTCGCGGTGGAGGTTGAACCGCACAGCAGCGACGGCGTGCGACGGAGCAGCGGCGCGACAGCAGCAGCTCTTCCCGCCGGCGACGTGAGGTGAGTTGGAGGAATGACAGAAAATTTTGGAGGTTGAGAGCTCTGTTTTCTTCGACGAGAGAGAGAAATAGAGAGAGTTAGGGGAGAGAAGTAGATAGGCAGTGGAGAGGGGAGAAATAAAATGATATGGGCTTGCCCCTAATTAAAATTTTGAGCCTTTAATGAATTTTTTTTGTTTTTTTTGTTGGGCCTTTGTTTTAAAGATTGGGGTCTTAAGATTTATTTAAGGTTGGGCTCCATTTAATTGGTTTTGGGCTGTAGAACTTAATTGAAGATATAAGGTGGGGAATTAATTAAGTTGAGCTTTTAAATGAGTCTTCAGGGCCGATAATTAAATTAATCTTTGGTCTATTAATTAAATTAATTTTGGGGATTAGATAATAAATTCACAGAGTAAATAGACGTACGAATAATTTACCCCAAGTATAGAAATAAATAGTTTTGGCGAAGGAAAATATTCCGTTGATTAATTCACATGCTTGGGTAATCTTGAGATTTTAATTAGATATCAAGAGAGAAATTACGAGGAGCTAACGGAGGAATTAAGGGTGTAAGCGGCCGCCGAATAATCGAAAACCGAGATGAATAAAATAAACATAAATCTGGAAATTTAAATGCGACAAGAATTCTAGAGAGAGACGCTCCTCCTTCTCTCTAGCAATCCCACCTCCCCAACGGTTACAACGCCTTATTCCTCCGCCCAAGTCGCTCCCACGCCGACGATCACCACCACACCCCATCATCACTTCGTTCTCGACCCCAATCCTCCTTCGAACGCCACCCTTGCTCCACCTCCCACGGTAATCTCATTGGTTCGGCCATGTCGGACGGCCCGCCGAGCGACCCTCCACCGCCGGATGAAATGCGAACCCTCTCGGACCAAGCCATGACCTTTTGCTCGGTGGAGCCTTCTTCCCCGAAGCACGTATCTAAGAAGGCGACAATGAAGCTGGCCAAAGCTAAACTTAAGTCACGGAGGAGCTCCCCGGCACCACCAACCAAAGAGAACGGCCGGAAGAGATTCATCCCGTCTCCACTTCCCGAAGACAAGCAACTTCGGAAGAAGATAGATTTTGGAGAGGAGGAAGGTGCCCCACTTGAGAGTCCCAAATGCAAAGGGACAATTTTTCCGGTGACTTCAAACGGAGAAATCGAGGGTACCATTCAGCCAAAGACGTGCGAGCAACGTGACCTCTTTGACGAGCTTGATTTGGACAAGCCAATCAAGGTATGTGAAGCCTCTCCTAATAATTCACACTTTTCCGATAAAGATTCCGACCGGACAGCCGGAGAGGGGCCGGTCGCCGACGGGGTAACGGTCACCCAGCCAAGTCACGACAATACACTTGTACTTGTTGCTGCAAAAGCAAAAGAAGTGTTGAAGGAAGAGAGAGTCAAACTTCTTGAAATGGATTTGGGAACAAAAGAACTTTTGGAAAGTGGTTTGGTCTATTACCACAATGGTGACTCACGTGATGCACTAGACTTGGGAGGCCATGTGCAACCAAATCCTACCAACCTCCTCTTGCATCTTGCTACCCTTGACACGCCGGAGATGTTAGACTCCATGGTGGCGCAGCCCCTTCTCGGAGACAAATGGCCGGCGGACCTAGCCGAAAATGCCGGACCGAACCTCGCCCTGTCATGGACCTCCGGACCAACCCTCGAACCACCCTCGGTAGCAAATGGCCCATCGGTCGAGGATTTCCCGCCCCTTGAATGAGGCTGGACCCGCAAAATCCGAGACGCCTTCGAAAGTGGTCGGCCACTCCCGAGCCAACCCCCACAGCCGGACGCCACACCACATCGAGCTACGTCAGGGCCCTCGGCCCCTGACAAGGCTGCCGAGACGACCGAGAACATGGCCTCGGTTACGGACGGGAGGCCGGCCAAGGACGACACGCCGATGGCCGATATGTGCAAGCACCGTGGACCGCAAGCCTTGGTTGGAGCCGAACCACTAGGCAACGCTTGGGCGACGCGGCACAAGGCCTCATTGAGAAACTCCCGACCCGAAGGAAATAAAGATGATGCGCGGAACACAAGCGCACCCAAGAGCATGGCGGATATGGTTCGGATGTCGCCGAACATCGAAGGGCCGAAAGTGTTTGAGCCGGATAACATCCCAAATATTGGCTTTGCGACTACTTCCAATGGCATTCCTGCAATCTACTTCTCCGGAGCGGAAGTCCAAAAGCTAGCCTCAAGCATTGGGCACGCCATTGTGGGTAAGTTCTCCCACTCTATACCTACTTCATACCAAATACAAAAGGCATTAGATAATATCAAATTCAATAGAGGTTTTACATGGAAATATATTAATGCTAAGCATATATTTGTTCATTTCGAGGATATGGTGGATTATGCCCGATTGCTTAGTGGACCGAAAGGGACGCCGGTGTGGTTTATTGATCGGCATCCCATGAGGGTTTTCAAGTGGTCCCCGGATTTTGATGCGTATTGTGAGTCCCCGATCGCGGCAGTTTGGTGCAACATCATTGGCCTCCCAATCCACCTTTTTTATCACGCCGCCCTCTTTGCAATCGGTAAATTGCTTGGAACCCCGATACAAGTGGATCGTGCTACGGCCAACAAGTCGAGACTTTCGTTTGCTCGCATTTCATTGAGATTGACATCACGAAGCCACCTCCCGAGAAGTTCATTCTAGATATTTGTGGACGTGAGACAGTGCTAAAAGTGAAATGGGACAAGATCCCGGCATATTGCATGGAATGTAGGCATGTAGGACACAAAAGTGAGGTGTGTTACGCGGTGGGCAATGTTGTGCGTCCCCCGAAGAGGAACTACAATAATGTAACACCGAGACAGCCACACCATGAGAGTCAAGGGGGAAGGGACAAAACGGAACAACCAAAGGAAATGGCTAGCACTAACGAGTGGAAACATCAAAAGAAAAACAAAGGGTCGAAGGGGCAGCCAAAGGCCGGATCTTCGGCTAATGGCTCCGAGCCGAGGGAGTGGTTGGGTCCGGACATCATGGGCGAAGTGCATGGTAACTTTGACCTGGCTCCGGTTGCAAGCGTCCATGAAGGTGGTGAGAGTTCCTATGGCCGAGAAACCTTCGATAAAACCGTCGGAGTGCTTGCTAGCTCTACCCATCGTGGTGGTGAATTCCATGGAGCCACGAATGGGTACACGCCCTCACGACGAGGAGCGTTCACTTGTTGGAGAGGGGGCGCACGGGGAGCGGCAAGGGGCCGAGGGTCCCAAGCAGCCCGAAATGTCCTAAGCTCCAACCAATACTATTCTCTCATGGAGAATGAAGATTTCTTAGAAGATGATGATGAACTGGAGGGGGATGGAGATAAAGAGGGGATTCCCCGAACCATCCCTTTTGCCGATGGGGAAGATCCCATGCTCATGCATGAGGAGGAATGCCTAGGAGAGGAACGACTACGAATGGTGGAATTTCAGGGGGACCTCTCACGGTTACCGGGTAAGATACTTCCCCATTAATCATGTCTGTCAACTTTATGTTTTGGAACGTTAGGGGAGTTGCTAACGCGCCTACCCAAAATGTTCTTAAAAGATTAATTAAGACTCATAATATTCACTTTCTTGCAATAATGGAGCCGCTCACAAGCCCTAACCCGGAGAAGTTCTCAAAGGCTTTGGGGTTGGCTTTCCAAGGCTCGAATAGAAATGGGAAGATCTGGGTGTTTGTAGAGGAAGGGGCTAGCTTCGTGGCCGAGAGAGATACGGATCAGGCCCTATCCGGCCGCTTTGGATCTCCTCGCCTTGCTAGCCACTTGTGTGTCTCGGCGATTTACGCAAAATGCACGAGGACCGAACGACTTCATTTATGGGATGAATTGAGGGAGTGCTCTATACTTTTTGAGGGTACACCCTGGATGATTGGAGGGGACTTCAATACCATTCTCCATCCGCGAGACAGAGTAGGGAGTGACACAAACCGCCAAGCTGAAATGGTGGACTTTGCGGAGGCCATTGAGGACTGCAGGATACTAGACCCGGGATTTAATGGGTCGGAGTTCACGTGGGCCAAGAATGGCCTTTTTGAAAGATTGGATAGAATCCTTGTGAACGAACGATGGGCACAAACCTTGGAAACTACTCGGGTGACGAACCTACCCCGGATTGCCTCGGACCACGGGCCTGTGTTGGTAAGATGCAAAGTGACAAGCAACAACAGCGGGGGTAGGCCATTCAGGTTCCAAAACATGTGGGTTAGGCACGAGGGATTTGAGGACCTTGTTCGGGGAGATTGGAGCCAACCGACGAAGTCCGAAGGCCTCCTCAATTTCCAAATCAAACTTGCTCGACTAAAGAGAATCCTAAAGGTGTGGAACAAGGAGACCTTTGGGAACATCCATAACAACCTCAGGGATATGTAGGTGAAAATCGCACTGGCCCAAAGTGATTTCGAAGAAAGGCCAACCCCGGAGAACAGGACAGAGATCAATAGATGCATTGCCGAGTACATTCGACTCCTTAAAATGGAGAAGGACTTCAGGCGACAAAAGGCTACCCTAAGATGGCTAGGGGAGGGCGACAAGAATACTAAATTCTACCAAAGTTGGGTCAAACAAAAAAGGATCCGCATGCGCATCCACAAGATCAATGTGGGCGGCCGGGAGATCTCGGACGAAATGGAGATAAGAAGTTCGGTGGTGGAGTTCTTCCAAGACCTCCTGGCCCCGGGGCCCCTCACTTTGTCCGAGCCAGACCTTGATTTGATCTATCAACTCCCACCCTTGGACGAAGTGGCTGCTCTCCCCCGACCCCCCATCCGCAGAAGAAGTTAAAAAAGCTATTTTTGACATCTCCGGGGATAGTGCCCTAGGGCCGGATGGTTTCACGGCCTTGTTCTACCAGGCCTGTTGGGCGACGGTTGGGCCGGACGTGGTGGCGGCTATAGGCCAATTCTTCGGGGGTGCCTACCTCCCACGTAGCGTCACGGCCACAAGCATTGTCCTCATCCCAAAAAAGCTTGTGCCGGAGTCGTGGAGCGACTACCACCCCATTAGCCTGTGCAACGTCGTCAACAAGATTAACACAAAGATAATGTCGAAGAGAATGACTTCGCTCATCCCTTGGTTATCTCACCAAACCAGAGTGGATTTGTGAAGGGACGGCTCCTCAATGATAATGTTTTTTTGGCACAGGAGATGTTCCATGAGCTCTCGAGATGTGCGCCGACCCCTAATGTCGCGGTAAAAATCGATATGGCTAAGGTCTACGATCGAGTACAATGGCCCTTCCTTTTGAAAGTGCTACACCGGATGGGTTTCCCGGCCCCGTGGGTCTCTTTGATTGAGAGATGTGTGGGCTCGTGTTGGTTCTCGATACTGGTCAATGGTGCCCCCTCCGGGTTCTTTAAGTCCACCCACGGCCTCAGACAGGGAGATCCAATATCTCCTACACTTTTCGTAATTGCAGCTGAGTACCTCTCAAGAAAATTAGACAAGCTCATTTTGGGAAAGAAAGAGATGACTTTTAGAGCTACTCGCCACTGCATGGAAATAAGCCACCTCGCCTACGCTGATGACATTGTGATATTCACACAAGCAGCGGAGGGACCTCTTAGGCGGCTGCGGACTTGCTTGGAGACATATGCCGGGGTTTCCGGGCAGCAGATTAACTTGGCAAAAAGCAACTTCTACATTGCCGAACAACATGAAGGGTGCGCCAACATTATACAAAATGAAGGAGGCTTCGCACGAGGTACTTTCCCATTTTTGTACCTTGGAGTTCCTATTTATCGTGGTGTCAAACGTACAGATATGTTTATGTTCCTTCGGGAAAAGATTGCTGAACGTATCTCGGGGTGGGCTCATCGACACCTCTCCTTTGGAGGTAGGCTTACACTACTCCAAAGCACACTTGAAGCGGTGCCGCTACACATTTTCCAGGCCATTGAACCAACATCCGGGGCCCTTAAGCAATTGGATCAGCAGATGGCCCGATTTTTCTGGGGATCGTCAACAGAGAGAAAAAAGACACATTGGATTGGGTGGGATCAAATCTGCCTCCCCACCCCTGAAGGGTGTCTCGGCATTCGTAAGACCAAAGAAGTCCTCCGGGCATTCAGTATCAAACTTTGGTGGAGGTTCCGGGAGCAAAATTCCCTTTGGGCTAGATACATGAAGGCCAAGTATTGTCATAAAAACTCCCCCCTTGCGGCCTCCCCTTCGGGGAGAAGTAGCCCGACATGGAAGCGGCTAATGAAAGTGAGAAATCAAGCAAATCCGCACATTAGATGGGTGATCGGTCAGGGCGATGCCTACTTTTGGGATGACATTTGGCTTGGTGAATCTCCCCTTCGCGAGATCTGCCTTGACGATAGGGGCGCCTCATCGGCCAAGGTCTCGGACTACATTGGGGGTGGAACTTGGGATGAGGCTAAGTTACGTCAACTTCACAACCAGGCTGGAATGTCACAAGAGGTTATCACACAAATCCTTCATACCCCAATCGTCGCGGGAGAACCGGACGTCCCTCGATGGAAGCTTTCTCGGCTCGGGGAGTTCTCGCTCACTACGACCTGGGAGACTGTACGTACGCAAAGGCCGAGAATCCAAGGTCTCGACAACATTTGGAGGGATGGCCTTACAAAATCTATTGCAATCTTCAATTGGCGATTATTGTCAAACAGGATACCGGTTGACTCCAAGCTCCAATGGAGGAAGATTGAGCTTGCGCCGAAATGCCAATGCTGCCCACGGAGGCCTAACACCGAGTCCCTTCAACATCTCTTCATCCGAGGGTGGGGAGCAGCATGTCTGGAGGGAGTTCGACGGTTGGTTCGAAGGCTCGGCCCCATCTCTTAGGGTGAACGACACCATCCCGGACAGGTTGCAAGTGTGGTCCGCTAGGACCCAACAACATGATAGGAGACACCTTAGTCGAGTCATTCCATACCTCATTCTGTGGTTCCTTTGGGCGGAGAGGAATAGGAGTCGACATGAGCAAATTCAGTTCAAACCGTACAACGTTGTTTGGCAGGTTCACATGTTCATCCACAACAACATGACCAATGGTCACATCAAGCCGAAGCATTGGAAAGGAGTGAAACTCGGAATGAGCCCTCCGAATCACCCCGAGACAAGGGGGCCGAGACCGTTAGTTATGCCGGTTAAGTGGCACCCCCCGGAACGCACATGGATCAAGCTTAACACGGATGGGGCGTTCTTTGAGGCAACAAACAAGGGTGGCGGAGGGGGTCTTGTTCGGGACCACAATGGGAAATTACTTGCAGCATTTGCAATCTCCCTCATCGTTCAATCGGCTCTTGAGGCCGAGCTCATGGCCATACACTATGGGTTGGAGGTAGCGAAGGTGTTCAACCTACCCATATGGATTGAATCAGATACACTATGGGGCCCGGCACAAGTTCGCCACGTCATGGCCCTTTTGCATGGCTTCAAACGTAGACATATATTCCGGGCCACCTTCATTCATAGGGAGGGCAACAAAGCGGCTGATATGCTCGCCAAAATGGGAGTGGAACAAGATAATTTCCAACAAATGTCCCCACAAAATGTTCCAATAAGGATTAGAGCCATCATCCGGATGGACGAAATGGGAGTCCCCAATCTTCGGGTGAGAGATGATGAACGAGAGTAGCACGAGGCACGGAAAGTGGTCACCGATCTTGCTTTGTTCCGGACACCGTAGAGTATGTGGGTGTCGGTCCATCCCCGGATTGACCCCTATTTACTCTTGTGGTGTTTTTGTAATAGGGAGTGGTGTAAATTATTTTTGTCACTCTAGCTTTAGAAAGATTGGTCCTCTTGTAATCAAGTAATGACCTTTTGTTGATATATAGGGATGAGGGACCCACGAACCCTCCACCGTGAAGGTGCTTGATAAAAAAAAAAAAAAAGAAAACCGAGATAAATAACTTCGCTTAGGATGCATGCATTTTATTGATTTAATTGGAAAGTATGTTGATATATGTATTATTTAAATTCTAAAGGTGAGACTTCGCAAGGGAATCGAGATACCAAAGGGAAGGAAGTGTAGAGAATTAATCAATTGAGGTGGGCTTTCTTTTAAATAAGGACTCGTCCTAAATATTTTATCGGTGGAAATGAAACTGTATTTATCATGCTAGGGTTTGATTTTTACGTGCCTATCTGATGGAGCTTTATGCCATTATTATATAAATCGAATTCGGGTCCTTGTATGGCCGCAAACCCAACTTGGGCTAGTGTACACTTATGGTAGATCGTGTGCTAGCGTACGGGCTGGCCGGTCTAGTGGCTTGGTTTGTGGCCACATTCCAAGTCACGTATTGGCAGATATGGTAAACGTCTATGGGAAAATGACTGATCAGTCGATGTTTGAAATGGAAATGATTTTTAGTGCCTCGGGCATTTCTAAAGCTAAACCCCGATGGTTACTTGTGAATGACATGATAAATTACTCTTTATTGAAAATGTTTTCGGCATGAGCCCACTGAGTATAATTTATAGTACTCAGCCCTGCATGTGTTTTCCCTATGTGCAGGTTGAGCGGCGACGAGCAATTGGTGGTGTTGAGCAATTTAAACTTTGAAGCATGGTTTGGTTAGTTGTGAACTACGAGTGTCGTTGTGTCTCCACACATGACGTCACTCTTTCTCTTAAACGCTTCCGCTGAGACATTGTTTTTACTCATCATTCATTTAGCTTTGAACCTAATTATTTGGATAACGTCAACCTCTTGGCCCTTTGTTATGAAATATTAATTATTGGTCAAACTCTTTATTGAAACCCTAGTTCTCTTCGTCCGTTTATTAAATCCTTTTAATCACGATCGCCCGTATTTATTAACCCTAAAGGGCGGTCGTGACAGCAATATTACATCTGTAGTGGTTGCTTGTAATATTCCAATATAAGCTTATATTAAATTGTGGGTTCAATTTAATTAGTAAAAAGCTAATTGGGTGAGGCCATGTCTAAATTCTTACTTAGATCCCTAACTGGGCCTAATATGTGACTTAATATAAATAGGAGAATAAAGGAGACAGAAAACATAATTATTATTGCTCAGAATTTTCGTCCCCCTCAGAGAAAGAGAGAGAATTCGAAAATTGCTCCCTCCGTGAGCTGAGTTCTGTCTTCATTATTCGAGTCCTAGTATTCTGGCAAGATTTTCCCACACAAATATCAGTATACAGTCCGGGACACCAGTCAGAAGATCAAAGGTCGAGTACTAAAGATCTTCACGTGGAGACGGAGCAAGCCATCATCGATTCTTGTTTGAATCAACGAGGTAAATTGGCTAATTCCGTAGTGAGCATGATTTAGGGATTTTATATGCTAAAGCATGTTTTAATTCAAGTTATGAGCATGATACATGTGATAATTACGCGAATAGAATTTGTCTGAATAATCTGCTAAATAGATCAAATTTGTGTGATCGGATCTCAGGCACGCTTCCGCTGTCAACCCTTTCAATTGGTATTAGAGCCAGTCTTTGGCTCTGATTATTTGGATTTAAATTTCGCGAAATTCATGTATGCATGTATTATTTGATTGCGAAGCATGTTCTTGGTGTTTTGTTTAATTTATTATGCATGATGAACTCAAGAACTATCGAATTAAAGAACTTGAATTGCTCGATCGCACGAGATGTGCAATCCATCGGTGCTCGCACCGAGACAGATCGCACCACGCGCGATCAAGGTAGGGTAGTCGAGACAGTGGGAGCTAGGGAACCGCAATCAAGAGGCGACGTGCAAACGAGTATGGGCTCGTGCATGCCGCTGGCCGAGACCGCACGCCCCAGACGGAGCTCGCGTCGAGATCGACACGGCGGAAGGCGTGGCACGGCAGTTCGACCGAGAACATGCCGAGATGCTGAGCCTCCAGGCCGAGAACCCTAGGCGGAAGGGTCGAGATGGATGGCTGCGCTGTCGTGCGAGCCGCTGGCCGGGAGTGCACGCCACCCATCGCATCGAAGATGTCGAGACAGGCGGTCGGAGCTGGCCGAGAGCAGGCGCGCCACCGTGCGCTCTGCTGGCCGAGAGCTCAAGTCGCCCGATGGAACGCTGGGCCGAGACGTGTCGGCACCTGACGGTCGACACGACCGAGACGGGTGCTCGCCGCTGGCCAAGAAGAAGGCGACACCCGATTGCTCGACGGGCCGAGACGCAGGCGCGCCACCTGCGCGCCAGTGGCCGAGACGCTGCGTGCGTCGTGGTCCGATGAAGAACTCGTCGGATTTTCGTCGTTCATCGTTCGTGCAAACCTCGTACGATGAGATATCGATGAAGGATTATTTTAATGATTATTTAATTATTTTATTAAAAGATATCATTAAAATATTATTATTTAATGAAAATAAAATCTTTTTGGAAGATATATCTAGATTTAAGGAATATTTTTATTATTTTCTATATCTATGGAAATAAATAATATTATTTTGATTCCTAGATGATATGGATGAGAATAATTTAATAGTTTCCTAATATATATCTAGATTTAAGGAATATTTATATTTTTTTCTATATCTATTTTTTTTTATCAAACACCTTCATGGTGGAGGGTTCGTGGGTTCCTCATCCCTATATTTCGAAAGGAGATGTATACAAAACATGGCCACACCCTAAAGTGGTATGCCAACACCAAAATCAAGAGTAGTATGCGGTCCGGTCTCATGGGCCCGGACCTCATCCTACTCCCTTTCCAAACCTCAAATTACAATTAAACCAAAACCAAAAACTATACACTCCTGTTATCCGATGTGCGAACCTCAAATTACAATTAGGCCTGCCCATGCGCTATTCGCGGTCGTCGTATCTAACCCGGATGTTGGGGGTTCCCCTCTCTTCAAGTCGAACAATGGCTTTGAGCAAACGAGGTGCATTAAGGGCCGATATCCAAAGGGGGGAGTGTTGTTCAAGTCCCATCTTGGCGAGCATATCTACCGCTTTGTTACCCTCCCGGTGGATGAAGGTTGCACGGATGTTGTGCTGCTGTTTGTCGGAGCGTAGGCGGCCATGACTCGTCGGATGTGTGCGGGCCCCACGCAGTCCCATTAAAAAGTGTAATCGCCTGGGCCGCGTCCGACTCGAGCCACACCGACCGGTTAAATTCCTTGGCCAACTCAAATCCATGATAGATGGCCATGAGTTCGGCCTCCAAGGCCAAATGTGCTTCGAGGGGGACTGCAAAAGCGGCAAGCATCTTCCCTGAATGATCTCGGACTATGCCTCCTCCGCCTCCCTTGTTTGTTGTAGCCTTCAAGGCTCCGTCCGTGTTGATCTTGACCCAAGTTCGGTCTGGGGGGTACCATTTGATAAGCATGGCTATCATTCCCTGCCTCCCTGGGTCAGCTTGGCTCGATATCTCCATTTTGAGTCTCACCCCTTTCCAGTGTTTGGCCTTATTCCCCCAGCTAACCATGCTGTTCCAGATGAACATTAGGACCTGCCAAACCACGTTAAACGGTTTAAATTGTACCTGGTCGTGGCGACTCCTGTTGCGCTCTGCCCAGATGAACCACAAGATAAGGTATGGCATGGTGCGACAAAGGTGCTTCGGGTCTTGTTGTAGGGTCCTCCGAGACCAGACCTCAAGCCTCTCCGGAAAGGTGTCATTGACTCGGAGGGGCGGGTCCATGCCCTCAAACCACCCATCAAACTCTCTCCAAACTCTAGTTGCTCCCCATCCTTGTACGAACAAATGCTGGAGGGACTCCGTACTCGGCCTATGGGGTAGCATTGGCATTTTGACGCCATTTCAATATTCCGCCATTGGAGTTTAGAGTCGACCGGGATTCGATTCGACAACATTCGCCAATTGAATATTGCTATTGAGTTGGTAAGGCCGGCCTTCCAAAACGCCGTCGAGCCCCTGGATTCTCGGCCTTCTCGAACGGATGGTCTCCCAAGTCATGGCCACCAAGAAGTCCCCAAACAGGGAGAGGGACCATCTCGGAATGTCCGGTTCCCCTACAACGATCGGCGTGTCCAAGATCAGTGTGATTACCTGCTGGGAATCCCGGCCTGGTATTGAAGCAACTGGAGCTTCGCCTCATCCCATGATCCTTCTCTAATGAAGTCCGCCACCAAGGTAGACAGGGCCCCTCGGTCATCGATGCAAAGCCCCCTAAGGGCCGTGTCGCCGAGCCATATATCATCCCAAAAGTAGATTTCTCCCTGACCTACCACCCATCTGATATGGGGGTTGGCATGAGCCCGAGCTCTTAGGAGTCTCTTCCACGTCGGGCTGTTCCTCTCCGACAGTCTGGCCACGAGGGGGGACACCTTGCCGCAATACTTGGCCTTCATATACTTCGCCCAAAGTAAGTTTTGCTCTCGGAATCTCCACCACAGTTTAATATTGAAAGATCTGAGGACTTCTTTGAATTTGCGGATTCGTGACCCCCCCTCGGCAGTTGGGCAGCAAATTGGTCCCATCCAATCCAATGCGTCTTCTTCTTATCATTTGTCGAGCCCCAAAAGAAACGGGCCAATTGTTGGTCGAGGAGTTTCAGAGCCTCCGTCGTAGGCTCGATGGCTTGGAAAATATGGATCGGCATCGCCTCGAGCGTACTTTTGATAAGTGTAAGCCTTCCTCCGAAAGAAAGGTGTCGGTGTGCCCAACCAGAGATTCGTGCTGCTATCTTTTCCCGAAGGAACATGAACATATCCGTTCGCTTTACACCACGATATATAGGGACCCCCAAGTAAAGGAAGGGAAAAGTACCTCGTGAGAAGCCTCCCTCGGATTGTATGAGATTAGCACTCCCTTCATGGCATTCGACAATGTAGAAGTTACACTTTTTAAGGTTGATTTGCTACCCCGACACCTTCTCATAATCGTCAAGGCATGTTCGGAGCCGCCTAAGGGGGGTAATCGCTGCTTGAGTAAAAATGATAACATCGTCAGCGTAGGCAAGGTGACTAATCTCCGTGCACCGTCGGGTGGCTTTAAAAGTCATGTCCCTCTGTCCCACAATAAGCTTGTCGAGTGCCCTTGATAAGTATTCCGCCGCTAACACAAACAAGGCAGGCGAAATGGGGTCGCCTTTTTTTTTTTAATCAAACACCTTTATGGTGGAGGGTTCGTCGGTCCCTCATCCCTATATTTCAAAAGGAGATGTATACAAAACATGGCCACACCCAATAGTGGCGTGCCTATACCAAAATCAGGAGTAGTATGCAGTCCGATCACATGGGCCCGGACCTCATCATACTCCCTTCCGAACCTTAAACTACAATTAAGCCAAAACCAAAAAAGAAAATAATACACTCCTTTGATCCGACGCTCAAGCCTATTCTTCATCTTCATTTTGGACCCGAAGGTTCGGGACTCCGAGTGCATCCATCCTAATGATTGCTGTGAGGAGTCTTGGTGCCGTGATGGCATCCATACGGCAGTAGTCGGTTCTTTCTAGTCCCATTTTGGGGAGGAGATCTCCTGCTCTATTCCCTTCCCGGTGGATGAAGGTGATACGGGTGTCCTGTCGGCGTTTGAGGTTTGTGATCCGTGCCATCACCCGGCTGATGTGGGCTGGTCCCCAGCTTGTACTGTTCAAGAGCTTGACCGCCTGTTGTGCATCTGATTCGACCCAAATAGGCCTTCTGAATTCCGAGGCTAGTATCAACTCGAATTGGATGGCGAGTAGCTCCGCTTCGAGGGCTGAGTGAGCCTCGAGTGGGGATGCAAAGGCTGCAAGCAGGTTACCCTCATGGTCTCGAATAATTCCTCCTCTCCCTGCTTTGTCCGTTGCCTCAATGTAAGCTCCATCTGTGTTAAGCTTGATCCAAGGAGCATCCGGCGGGTTCCATTTGACAACCATCGCAAGGCGCCTAGTCCTCCTTGGCTCGGCATGGCTCGGGACGTTGACTTTGAGGCGGACACCCTTCCAGTGCTTCGGTTTATAGGATCCGTTGGCTATGCTATTTCTGATGAACATTTGCACCTGCCAAACCACATTGAAAGACTTAAATTGCACCGATTGATGGCGACTCCTATTTCGTTCCGCCCAAATGAACCATAAAATAAGATATGGCATAGACCGGCTGAGATGTTTCTTACCGGGTTGCCGGACTCTTCGTGCCCAAACTTCGAGCCTTTCTGGGATAGTATCATTGATCCGGAGGGGCGGTGATGATCCCTCGAACCATGAGTCGAACTCCCTCCACACACCAGGTGCCCCAGCCCCTTGTATGAAGAGATGTTGGAGAGATTCAATACCCGGTCTGTGTGGGCAACATTGGCATTTAGACGCCATTTCCATTTTCCTCCACTGAAGCTTCGTATCCACCGGGATTCGGTTGGAGAGAAGTCTCCATATGAAGATAGCAATCGAAGATGTGAGGCCCGCTTTCCAAATATCATCGAGGCCTTGGATGATCGGTCTTTGAGTTCGGATGGTATCCCATGTTGTAGCTAGAGAGAACTCCCCATTGTGTGATAATCTCCATCTCGGCACATCTGGTCCATCCGAGAGGATTGGCGTATCGAGGATCTTCCGGACAGCATGTTGCGCCAAGCCGGCTTGCGCTTGGAGCATTCGTAATTTGGCCTCATTCCAGGCCCCATCCACAATGAAATCTGCAACATGGACAAGAGGGCCTCCTCTATCGTCGAGGCTAAGTTCCCTCAAGGGCGCATCTCCAAGCCAAAAGTCATCCCAGAATAATATTTTGCCTTCTCTCACTACCCAGCGGATGTGCGGTTGTGCATGTGCCCGAACCTTCAAGAGTCTCTTGGGGAAATGGGGTCGCCTTGTCTAAGCCCGCGGGTTGATTTGAAGAACCCCGAGGAGACGCCGTTGATTATCACCGAAAACCAACATGACCCAACACATCTTTCTATCATGGATATCCAAGGTGTGGGGAAATCCATATGGCGAAGCACTTTGATGAGGAATGGCCACTGGACCCGGTCGTAGGCCTTGGCCATGTCGATCTTAATTGCCACGTTCGGGGCTGGGGCACATTTCGAGATCTCATGGAACATCTCTTGGGCAAGGAGGACATTGTCGTTGAGGAGCCGGCCTTTCACAAAACCACTCTGATTTGGCGAGATAAGACGTGGGAGGAGGGGGGCTAACCTCGTCGTGTGAATCTTTGTTATGACCTGGTTGATGACATTGCATACGCTGATGGGTTGGTAGTCACCCCATGAGTCCGGCGATGGCTTCTTGGGGATGAGGACAATACTTGTAGCCGTGACACTTTGCGGAAGGTAAGCTCCATGAAAGAATTGGCTGATTGCTGCAACCACATCCCGGCCAATAATTTCCCAACACGCTTGAAAGAAAGTGGCCGTAAGGCCGTCCGAGCCTGGCGCACTGTCGCCCGAGATGCCAAAGACGGCTCGTTTAACCTCCTCCACTTTCGGATCCTTAGCCAAGGAGTTCATGTCGTCCGAGGGAGGGGATGGGTTGATGAGGCTAATATCCGGCTCCTCCAGCACCATGGGTTCGGGGGCAAGAAGATTTTGGAAGAATTGCACCTCCGAGTTCTTGATCTCTGTTTCTTCCGTAATTTCACGTCCATCACTATTGATCTTGTGGATACGCATCCGGATTCTCTTTTGCTTGACCCAGCTTTGATAATATCTCGTATTTTTATCTCCCTCTGTGAGCCACCGAAGTGTGGCTTTTTGGCGCTAAAAATCCTCCTCCATTCTGAGTAGGCAAATGTACTCGGCAATGACTTTGTTGATTTCCGTTCTATTTTCTGGTGATGGCCTATCTTCTAATTCCGCCTGGGCCACCGCTATCTTCTCTTCCATGCCCCTAAGGTTGGAGTGAATGTTTCCAAAGATCTCCTTATTCCATTTCTTCAAGGTTTTTTTAACTCTCACAATTTTGATTTGGAGGTTGAGGAGTCCTTCTGCATCCGTCGGCATGCCCCAATCTTCTAGTACCAAATCCAGGAAACCTTCGTGCCGGATCCACATGTTTTGAAATCGGAAGGGGCTGCCCCCATAGTTGGTGCCTGCCATCTTGCACCTAAGCAGCACTGGGCCGTGGTCCGAGGCAATCCGAGGGAGGTTCGTTGCCCTTACCGCTTCAAACATTCGGGTACACGGCTCACTCATCAGCACCCTATCCAGCCTTTCGAAGAGGCCATTCTTGGCCCATGTATAGTCCGAACCATCGTAGCCTGGATCAAGGAGTCTGGAGTCCTCAATTGCCTCGGCGAAGTCAATCATCTCCGCCTGCCGGTTAGTGTTGCTTCCCTCCCTATCTCGAATAGAGATAATAGTATTAAAGTCCCCGCCAATAAGCCAAGGCACCCCTTCAGCGGTTATTGAAGTTTCTCTCATTCTGTCCCATGGCACGCTTCCCTCCCCCTTGTGCACTTTGCATACACGGCCGAGACCAAGATGGGATATGGTAGCCGTGGGCAAGAGTATCTACCGTGGAGCATCTGATCCGTGTCATCCACATTCTCGAAGTCAGCCTCTCCTCCACGAAAACCCAAATCTTCTCATTGGAATTCGAGGCCTTGAAGATCATTCCCAACACTTTTGAGAACCTCTCCTGGTTCGGGGCCGTGAGCGGTTCCATAATAGCAAGGAAATTAATTTTGTGAGATTTGATTAGTCTTTTTAGGACGTTTTGGGTTGGCGCATTCGCGATACCCCTAACGTTCCAAAACATGAAGTTGATTGACATGATTAACAAGAGGGGGACGTACCCCGGGGGTATGAAGGCCCTCCATGGAATTCCATGATTTGAAGATCGTTTCCTCTTTGGCTTGGCTCGGCTTCCATGGGGTTGGGATGTGCCCCATCCTCTTCATTGTGCGGGGCCTTGGTTCTTTCCCAATCCTCGTGGTCTCCATTATCGTTTTCAACGAAATCCTCATTGGCCATGAGGGAGAAGTACCGGTTGGTGCTCATGTGGCTTTCCGACTCTCACGCTTCGGCCTTCTCAAGGTCGAACCGTCGAAACGAGCCACTCGGCCTCCCATGGTCAGCTGCAGGTGCGGGGTCATCTTGCCCCCCGGTGAAACTTCCCTTTAGAGCCCTTTCCCGTCCCCTATCTAAGGAGGAGGATCTAGTGATCAAGGCTCTAGGGTGGTTGGGAGTTTGTGTCCCACTTCGGTCTTTCCAATTGTGATGCGAGACCATGTCCAATCCATGTTCTCCATGCAAGCCGCCCATGATGTCCGGGCCCGATCCTCTCGATCCCTTGCTTCCACTTGCCTTTGAACCTATTCGAGCGTGATCTTCCTTGCCTTTGTTCTTTCCTTGTTGTTTCCATTCCGTGTCGGCCTTCTTTTGTTTCGGTTCCTCTGTAGTTCTGTTGGCTCCACGATCCCCTTGTTGCGGCTGTCTCGGTGGGACTGTGTTGTAGTTCCATTTTGGGGGGCGTTCCGATGGCTAACACACTTCACTTCTATGCCCCACGTGCTTGCATTCCCGGCAATAAGGTGGAATTTTATCCCATTTCACTTGCTGCACCGCCTCTCGACCACAAATATCCAAGATGATTTCATCGGGAGGCTGTTTGGTGATATCAATCTCGATGCAAATTCTCGTGAAGGATAGACGAGCTTTGTTGGCCGCTTCCACATGAATACTCTCATCGGGTGACGATCAACAAACCACACCGGGGTGCTATTCGGGCCACTAAGGAGCCGTGCATAATCCGCAATGTCCTCGAATTGCACAAGTATGTGTTTAGCATTAATATATTTACAAGTGAAACCTCGGCGAGGGCTTTTCGAATTTGGTGCGAAGCCGGGACAGAGTGCGAAAACTTACCGACAATGGCGTGACCAAGATTCGTTGCTAGCTTTTGAATTTCCGCCCCAGAGAAGTAGATTGTAGGGACACCGTTGGACGTGGAGGCGAAACCGATGTTTTGGATGTGTTCCGGGTCGAAGGCTTGCGGCCCGTCGGGGTTGGGTGCTTCCCGGACCATGTCGGCCATGGTTAGTGCCTTGTACCCATTCCTCGGGAACCCCTCATTATCTCGGCTTAGGAAGACATTCAGCGGGTTCTCGGGAGGCCTCTCCGCTGCTTTGGCTTGGTCACCCCCCGTGTCGGCGCAAGGTCCCTCTTCGCTCCGGACTCCTTCGGCCATCTGTACGTCGGTGTCGCTAGTATGCGTCGCGGTCGGCACTTCGGGGCTCAAAATGTCTCGGCCACCTTGGTCCTTCGGATTAACTCTCGGCCAGGTCGGGGCCGAGCCAGCATGCAGCGCACCGGTCTCGAAATTCGCTCGGATCTTCCTAGTCCGGCCACGTTCAAGGGGAGGAAAGTCTTCCAATGAGGGCCCATTGGCGATCATCGGCACCATCGAGGTAGGTTCAGTGGCTGCGCCGGCGAGAGGTGGCTGCGCCGCCCATGTGTCCATCCTTTCCGCCGAGTCCAAGGTGGCCACTTGCATGATGGTACACTTTTTTGGCTGCATTGTTGGGGCCATGTGATGTGCATCACGTGATGTCCCGGGAGAGTAAGGGACAAAGGCACTTTCGCAAAGCACATTTGTTCCTTTAGCCGTTTTGGGAAAGTTGACTCTAACACAATCCAATGCACTTTTGGCTTCACATGTGTCATCAAGATCTGGTCCGAGATGTTGCGGGGTTCCTCGGACCCCGGTGAAGGATCCGGTGGGTGATCCGGCATGGCCGAGAGAGTATTGATTCACCGAGATAGGGTGATCCGGTGTGGTGATCCGGTGGGTGAGGCGGGTAGCTCGGAGTGAGGGACCGAGGGTGGAGGTTGCCGGGGGTGGGAAGGCGGGTGGAGGGCTCGCCGGCGGGAGTGAGCCATGAGGATGCGAGTAGGAGGTGAAGGTGACCGGCGGTGGGGAAAATCCCTTGAGGCAAGGGAGGAAATTCTAGAGAGAAGGGAGAGCGTCTCTCTCTAAAGGACGGCTCCTTAATGTCACGAAAAGCTCATTATTATTTTCTATATCTATGGAAATAAATAATATTATTTTGATTCCTAGATGATATGGATGAGAATAATTTAATACTTTCTAATATTTATATATATCTAAGATCCTAATAAGGATAGATATGTATGAATACATTAAATAATAAAATATCTCTTCCTAATCTTGAACAAGGAAATAATTTGAATTTATTTTTCATGTCTTATTAAGGATTAAATATTTTTTTTTAATTTAGATATACCTTATAGTAGACATGAATAAAAATTAAATTCTAGAATAATAGTTTCCTAAAGGAAGATAACAACATAAAGCTAAAGATTTAATTATCCAGTAAATTAAATACCAACAGAATTTAATTAAGCTTTTATCTACCTAAAGGCTAAGGATAATTAAAGAAAAACCATAACCCAAATATCTAAGCTATAATTACGAACTCAACGTTTGTATATGGTCTCCATCAATTGGTCTGCAATTTATTAAGCTTTTTCTAATATTATCGCCACCTGCTCTGTGGGGATGATAATCCTGAGAAAATAGAAAGTTCATGAGGGCGGACTTCTCAAATATAAATAGTACGAACTAGAATGTAGTTTCCAATATTATCGCCACCTGCTCTGTGGGGACAATAATCCTAAAAAACTACGAGATTCAGAAGTTCACACAGGATTTATGGGATAGCTTGATCTTGTTAGCAGCACATAAGCATTGTTATGGGAGTGTGTTGTAGAAATGAAACCCTGTAATGCTAAAGAGGTGGTCTTGCTTAGGCAACATTAGGCGGCCATGCCACTCTGTGGTCTCTGGACTATTCGTCGGTGTTGTGACCAGTAAAATTTGTAAGATTTTAATGCGTATTAACTTCCTCTAGAGGATACAAAATTTTAATTTTACTGTTGTAAGATTTTGAAAAGTTTTATGGTTAATCAAATCAAACTTCTTACATAAGTTTATGACAAAAGGTAAATATTCTGTGTTGCAGTGCAAATCAAATCGTCAATATGTCGTTCAATCCTCTTTCTGCAATACTTAAAGAAAACAAACTCGAGGGCCAAAATTACATAGAATGGAAACAAAATTTGGACATTGTTCTCACAGCAGATGAGTACATCTTTGTACTCACAACCCCGCGACCTCCAGTGCCACCAGCTAATGCTGCGGCAGGAGTCAGAGATGCACACAGACGGTGCATAAGGCGAATCAGATGGCTAAGTGCTATATGTTGGCATCTATGTCATCAGTACTCAAGCATCAGCATTCAGCCATGGAAACTGGCGCCGAGATCATGCAGAATCTCAAGAATCTTTTTGGTACTCAGAATCGAATGGCTAAGTCTCAAGCCTTTCGGAGTATCATGTCGAAGACTATGAAGGAAGGCTCGTCTGTGAGTGACCATGTCCTCGAGATGATGGGCCACCTTAACCAAATTTAGGTCTTGGGAGGGACGATCGATCCCGAGTCCCAGGTGACTATTATCCTTCAAAGTCTTTCCCCTAGCTTCCAGCAGTTCAAGCTTAACTTCGAGATGAACCAAAGGAACTACACCTTGGCAGAACTGTTGACTGAACTTCAGTCGGCAGAGGCGGCCATGATGACTTCGGCGCCTCGTTCCTCTGGCTTCAAGCCTAGCACGGGAAAAAGGCAGGCACCGAACTCAGGACCGGCCAAGATAGCTAAGGGAAAGAAGAAGAGGGCAAACAAGAAGCCCACGGGGAAGTGTTTCAAGTGCGGAGAGAAGGGGCATTGGAAGCCAGATTGTCCTAAAAAGGGTAAGGCTACAGGTATGCACCAAGCTTTAGTAGTCGAGTCATGTTTGGCTTCGAAGTCTACTTGCACTTGGGTTATTGACACTGGAGCCACTGATCATATTTGTTTTGATCCTGACTTAATGCAGGTGACAAGACGGCTACGTGATCGTGAGATCGAGGTCCAGCTGGACGACGCTACAAAAGTGGCGGCCGTAGCAGTGGGAGACATTTATTTGCGTTTTAGTAGTGATAGATTTTTTATTTTGAAGAATGTTTTGTTGATACCTTCTTCTAGAAGAAATTTAATTTCAGTTTCTAAATTAGTTTTTGATGGATATTCGATTTCTTTTAATGACAATTGTGTTATTAAGAAAGATGGTTCTTATATCTGTCGTAGTATCATGGAAAACAATCTGTACACAATCACATCTACACAGTATAATAATCGCAAATCAGAACTCAATACAACATCGAAAATTTCAAAGAAACGAAAGGAACCGTCAAGTTCAATGAACGAAACGTACTTATGGCACCTTAGACTTGGTCATGCCAATGAAAGGAGGATCCATTCTCTTGTCCAACAAGATCTTATAAAAGATCTAGAGGAGGAACCTTTTCATAAGTGAGTCATGCTTAGATTAGAAGGCAAGATGACCAAGAGGCCTTTTCAGGCTAAGGGCAATAGGGCCAAGGAAGTACTTGAGCTCGTTCATTCCGATGTATGTGGTATGTCTACTGAGGCAAGAGGTGGTTTTCGATACTTCATCACATTTATTGATGACTTCTCGAAAATTGGATACGTCTATTTGATGCGCCACAAGTCAGAGTCTTTTGATAAGTTCAAGGACTTTAATACTCTTGTGGAGAAGTATCATGGTAAGAGTATCAAAAGCCTACGATTTGATCGTGGAGGCGAGTACCTCAGTGCTGAGTTTTTGGACTACTTGTCGGAGTCGGGAATTGAATCCCAACTGACTGCGCCGGGCACGCCCCAACAGAACGGCGTTTTTTTTTTAATCAAACACCTTTACGGTGGAGGGTTCGTGCGTTCCTCATCCCTATATTTCATAAGAGGTTGAGTACAGATCCTGGCCACACCCAAAAGTGGTGTGCCAACACAAAGATTAGGAGTAGAAAGCGGTCCAGATCCAACAACCCGGACCTCATCATACTCCCTTCCAAAAGACAAAATACAAATGAACAAAAACAAAAGATAAAACACTCCTTCCTTCCTCGGCAACAGTGCTACTCGTGTTCTTCAAACCGAACTCGAATGTTGGGTATTCCCATTTCTTCCATTCTAATGATGTCCTTTAGGGGTCTTGGAGCTGATTGGGCAGAGTAACGAAGGTAGCTTTCCTGGTCCAAGCCCATCTTAGCGAGCATATCCGCCGCTTGGTTCCCCTCCCGGGGGATGGATGAGACGCGGATGATGTGCTGTTGCTTGAAGAGGAAGAGCCGCGCCATGACCCGACGGACGTGTGCCGGCCCCCACATTTTACCATTGAGGAGTTTGGCGACTTGCTCAGCGTCTGTCTCCATCCATATGAGCTGCGCTAGCTCGTTCGCAAGCTCGAGTCCACAATGAGCCGCCATGAGTTCAGCCTCTAAAGCTGAGTGGGCATCGAGAGGGGTCAAGAAAGCCGCAAGCAACTTTCCGGTCAAATCACGGACCACTCCTCCCCCTCCTGCTTTATCCAAAGCTTCCATGTATGCCCCATCCGTGTTAACCTTGATCCACAAGCCATCGGGGGGGTGCCACTTGACCGGCATCACCAATGGTCTCGGCCCCCTTGAGACTGTCTGGCTCGGAATGCTCATTCCCAAATGCACCCCCTTCCATTGTTTCGGTGATGGAGCTACACCCAAGCTGATCTACAAGGACAAGAAGATGGATCCATTGTTCATTCAAAGTGGACCAATTACAAGAGCTAGAGCTAAGAAGATAAATGAGTCCATGATGCTTTTTGTTGATGAAATAAAAGCCCAATTCCAAGACCAATCTACATTGGGCCAAATGGTGAATATTATTCAAGTTAGTGGGCAGCCCAATGCATGAAGTTTTGAGTCACTATATATCACATTTTGGAGGCCTAAATTGAAGATACATGATGCATTTTCGTCCAAGTTGGAGCAACCAAAATGAAGAGTCATTTTTAAGTTACTTTTTGAGTTAAATAAGTGACTTTAGATGTCCTAAAGTCACACCAATAGTTTAGGAGTTACTTTTCACTTATTATGAGTCATTCTAAAGGTCTTAAGTTGTACTAATGATATGAGACTTTCAAGAGTCCATTCTAGCCTATAAATAGGCTTGTAAGCATGTCATTTGAGGACACCATTGATCAAATACGAAAATAGACTTTGTCTTGTGAGTTGAATTCTCTTTGTAGAGTTTTTCACTTGTTTGGAACTTATCAAGATACTTTGAGCAAGTTCTTGTGGCGTTCAACCATACCGAGGTTCTTGGCTGATCATATAGCCAACGGGTCGAGGTTTTCCAAGCTCTGGAAGTGGATCAAACCAGATTATCAATCAAGGGAGTCCGCTGCCAAACCTTATACGTGGGGTTCTTGGATCAATATATCTAACGGGTCCTTCGTCCTATCCCAATCCATATCATTTGGTATCACGAGCCATCTGGTATTGATCTATTCTTAGCTTTACCTTACATTCATATCTTAGTTTTAAAAAAAAAATCGAAAAAAAAAGTGAGAAAGGCTAGCACAACTTTATCTTCATTTTATCTAGTTGTTGCAAAAAGAAAAAAAAATGGGCCAAAAAAAAAAAGTACATATAGTAAACATCTTTTTTTTTTTTTTTTTTTTTTTTTTTTTTTTTTTTCAAACACCTCTACGGTGGAGGGTTCGTGGGTCCCTCATCCCTATATTTCCAAAAGTGATAATTACAAGGCGTGGCCACACCCAAAAGTGGTGTGCCGTGACAAATTCAAGAGTAGTATGCGGTCCGATCCCACAAGGTTCGGACCTCATCATACTCCTTTCCAAAATACAATTAACCAAAAAGCTAGTCACTAGTGTCTCCCATCGTCTCATGATCAACTTTGATGCCCGTCCCCGTCTAGGTTTCGGATGTGCGACACTCCCATCTCGTCCAATCTAACCAAGTCCAACAGTTCTCTCGGTGCTGAGTTGTAGTGCATTCGTAGGCCACTGTCTTGGACTAGCCCCATTTTCGCAAGGAAGTCCGCCGCTTTGTTCCCCTCCCTGTGTATGAAGGTGGCTCGGAAATTGAGATGGCGTTTGAGAATGGTTAGTTGCGCCACCGCTTGCCGAGCTAGTGCCGGGCCCCATCCTGTCCCATTGACCAATTTGATTGCTTGCTCTGCATCTGACTCAATCCAGATTGGTAGGCCGAATTCCTTGGCTATATTTAGCCCGTGAATCATGGCCAACAGCTCCGCTTCTAAAGCCGAGTGGGCTTCAAGGGGTGTGCTGACGGCGGCGAGCATCTTACCCGAGTGGTCTCGAATAATCCCTCCAGCCCCTGTTCTGCCGTTCGCTTCATTGTAGGAGCCATCCGTGTTGAGCTTTATCCACGGCTGATCCGGGGGGTTCCATTTGATTGCCATGGCTAGGGGTAGCGCCCTGATTGCCGCCGCTTGTTGGGGAATATTGATTCCAAGTTTAACTCCCTTCCAATGTTTCGGCTTCAAGCTTCCATTAGACATAGCATTTCGAATGAACATGTGGACCTGCCATACCACGTTTTGTGGTTTAAACTGTGTGCCTTGGTGGCGGCTCCTGTTTCTCTCCGACCAGATAAACCAAAGGATGAGGTATGGAGTGGCTCGGCTAAGATGTTTCTTGTTCGGCTGTTGGCACCTTCGCGCCCACACTTCGATTCTCGTAGGGATTGTGTCATTGATATGGATGCGGGGGAACGGCCCTGTGAACCAGCCGTCGAACTCACTCCATACTCTGCGAGCTCCATATCCCTGGATGAAGAGGTGTTGGAGTGACTCAGTGTTCGGTCTGTGGGGGCAGCATTGGCACTTAGAGGCTAGCTCAATCTCCCGCCACTGAAGTTTCGTGTCAACCGGCACCCGATTGGAGAGAAGCCTCCAGATAAAGATGGCTATTGAGTTGGTGAGGCCTACCTTCCAAACATCCCCCAAACCATGGATGATCGGGTTTCGTCCTCGAAGTGTGTCCCATGTCGAAGCCACCGTGAATTCCCCATGCTTAGAGAGGTTCCACCTCAGGATATCCTGTTCGTCATGGAGGATCGGTGTATTAATGATGCCATCGATAACATGCTGAGGAAGGCCGGCCTGATTGTGAAGGAGTTGAAGCTTGGGCACATCCCAACCACCATTTGTAATGAACTCCGAGACCCGGGTGGTTGGTCTTCCCCTATCATCAAGACTAAGTTCCCTCAGAGGGCTATCGCCAAGCCAAATGTCATCCCAGAAGTAGATGTCCCCTTGTCCCACTAGCCATCTTATGTGCGGTTGCGCGAGGGGCCATGCTCTTGAGAGCCTTCTCCACGTAGGGCTACTCCTGCTCGGCAATCTCAAGGTGAGCGGTGTGGAGTTGGAGCAATATTTTGCCATCATGTATCTTGCCCAAAGGGAGTTTTGCTCCCGAAAGCGCCACCAAAGTTTGATATTGAAGGCGCGGAGGACCTCCATAGTTTTTCGGATCCCAAGGCCTCCTTCATCAGTGGGCCGGCACATTTGTTCCCATCCAATCCAATGGGTCCGCTTCTTTTCATTCGTAGACCCCCAAAAGAATCGGGCCATTTGTTGATCAAGTTGCTTGAGGGTACCGGCCGTGGGCTCGACGGCTTGAAAGATGTGCAAGGGGATCGCTTCAAGAGTGCTCTTAATCAACGTAAGCCTTCCTCCAAAGGATAGGTGACGGTGTGCCCATCCTGAGATCCTTCTTGCAATCTTTTCCCGTAGAAATAGGAACATGTCCGTGCGTTTGGCACCACGATAGATAGGGACTCCGAGATAGAGAAAAGGAAAGGCCCCTCTAGAGAAGCCTCCTTCCGCCTGGATCGAGTTTGCCCAATGCTCATGGGCCTCGGCAATATAGAAATTACTCTTGGCGAGGCTGACTTGTTGGCCGGAGACTCTTTCATATTTTTCGAGACAGGCTCTTAGCCGGCGCATAGGATTTGCCGCCGCTTGAGTGAAGATGATAATGTCGTCCGCATAGGCTAGATGGCTGATCTCCATGCATCTCCGGGAGGCTTTGAACGTCATGTCCTTTTGGCCGAGGATGAGCTTATCTAATGCTCGGGACAGGTAGTCCGCAGCGATTACGAACAGAGCGGGGGAGATCGGGTCTCCTTGCCGAAGTCCTCGAGTTGATCTAAAGAAGCCCGAGGGTGCCCCGTTAACAAGGACCGAGAACCAGCAATACCCAATACACCTCTCCATAAGTGAAATCCATGAATCCGGGAAACCCATACGGCGTAAAACTTTGAAAAGGAATGGCCATTGGACCCTATCATAGGCTTTAGCCATGTCAATCTTTACTGCCACATTAGGCGCTGGGGAGCATCTAGCAAGCTCATGGAACATCTCTTGAGCCAGAAGTGCGTTGTCGTTAAGGAGCCGACCTTTGACAAATCCACTTTGGTTTGGGGAGATGACCTGTGGGAGGAAAGGAGAGAGTCGAGAGGTGAGTACCTTGGTAATGATCTTGTTTAGAACATTGCAGAGACTAATGGGTCGGTAGTCGGTCCATGACTCCGGCGATGCCTTCTTTGGGATAAGGACTATGCTTGTGGCCGTGATGCTCCTTGGCAGGAAGGCCCCTCTGAAGAACTGTCTGATTGCTTCCACTACCTCCGGCCCCACAATGGGCCAGCAGGCTTGATAGAAGGTGGCCGAGAAGCCGTCGGGTCCGGGTGCACTATCTCCGGAAATGCAAAAGGTGGCACTCCTGACCTCGTCCGCACTTGGAGCATCTGCGATGTCAACGAACTGCTCGGCTGAGTGGACCTGCTGGATTAGGTCGAGGTCTGGGTCTTCAAGTGTCGGATTGTTGGGGGCAAGGAGTTGTTGGAAGAACTCCACTGCGGACTTTTTAATCTCGGCTTCCTCGGTGAGCTCCTGCCCATTGGCACGAATCGAATGGATGCGGAGACGAACCCTCTTTTGTTTCACCCAGCTTTGGTAGAACCGGGTATTTTTGTCTCCCTCGGCAAGCCACCTCAAAGCTGCCTTCTGTCGCCAAAAATCTTCTTCCATTCTCAGCAGAAGGATGTACTCGGCAATGTGTTTGTTGAACGCTGTCCTGTGATCCGGAGTCGGCCTTGCTTCGAAACAAGATTGGGCCAGAGCAATTTCTTCCTCCTTTTCTTTTATATTAGCATGGATGTTCCCAAAAACCTCTTTGTTCCACTCCTTAAGGGCCTTTTTAACTCTGGCCTGCTTGATTTGAATGTTTAGGATTCCACCCGCCCCCGTGGGCTCCTCCCATGCTTTTTGCACTACGGCCATGAATCCTTCATGTCGGATCCACATGTTCTGGAACCTGAAAGCCTTGGCTCCAGCGGATGTGTTCATCTTCGTGCACCTGACAAGAATTGGTCCATGGTCCGAGGCAATCCGGGGGAGATTCGTAACCCGAGTAGCCTCGAAGGTCTTAGTCCAATCCTCACTGACAAGCACTCTATCCAACCTTTCAAAAAGGCCATTCTTGGCCCAAGTGAATGCCGCTCCATCAAAACCAGGGTCAAGCAGCCTACAATCTTCCGTTGCCTCCGCAAAATCTACCATCTCGGCTTGCCGGTTGGTATCACTTCCGACTCTGTCTTGGTGAGATAGAATGGTGTTGAAATCGCCACCGATGATCCAAGGTGTTCCCTCAAGGGGCCCGGCAATCTCTCTCATCTTGTCCCATAAGTGATGTCTTTCAGCCCTTGTACATTTGGCGTACACGGCTGAGATGGCCACCGGCCTAGCAAGGCGGTGGGATTTGAGGTACCCGTGAAGAATTTGTTCCGAGTCAACCTCAATATCAAAAGTGGACCCCTCTTCCGCAAACATCCAAATCTTCCCGTTCGTGTTCGAACCAATGAAGGACAGCCCCAAGGCCTTAGAGAAACGGTCCGGGTCCGGTTGTGTGAGCGGTTCCATTATTGCAAGAAATAAAACATTATGACAATCAATAAGTCTTTTCAGAACGTTTTGAGTGGGCGCATTCGCGATCCCCCTCACGTTCCAAAACATGAGATTGTACGACATTATTAACAAGAAGGGTGCGTACCCAAAGAGGTTGAAGGCCCTCCTTGATAGTCAGTGCGGTGTTGCTCTTTGTTCGGAGCGACCTCCTCGGCGTCCTCGGCCGAACTGTTGCCTCCAAACTTCTCGGCCCCCACGTGCAATTCCATGGGGTCTTCGTCCGCATCCCCACAATTCTCAACATCAAATTCTCCGTTCTCCATGAGAGAATAATATTGGTTAGTGCTCATGTGGTTCTTTGCCGAGAAGAACCCACGCCCCCTTGTCAAAGCATGACGCGCGCCTCCTCTCGGATTCCCTCGCCGAACTGGTGAGACCAAGCTCCTCGCATTGGGGGAGCCCCACTCCACGTCCATGTTCCCACATGGTGATGGTGGTTCGGTGGTGGGATGCAATGGATTCCCCCGGTTCGGTGGGGACTTCCCAATCTCGATCCCGACAATGAGCCCGGCATTTTGAGTTCCGGAGCTCGGTCCGCTCCCAAAAGTAGAGTCACCCTTGGAGTTCGGTCCCTCCCAGGAAGTACCACCGGTATCCTCCCCATTTGTTTTGTTATTGTTTGGTCGATCACCGGCCTTGCCTTGCTTCTTCCCCTGATGTTTCCATTCATTGGAGCTGGAGGCATTCTTCCCCATATCTTGCTTCCCCTTCTCGGTCTGTCTCTCGGGTTGTGGCTGTTTTGGCGGGCCGTTGTGGTAGTTTCTCTTTGGCGGCCGTTCCTTCTTGCCCGTCGCATAGCACACCTCACTTGCATGGCCGACATGTTTGCATTCTTGGCAATATGATGGTATCTTGTCCCATCGGACTCGCTGCACCGTTTCTCGCCCACCAAGGTCGAGGATTATCTCTTCGGTAGGTGGTTTTGTGATGTCTATCTCGATGCAAATTCGGGCAAATGAAAGCCGAGTCTTGTTTGCCGTGGCTCGATCAATTTGTATTGGATTGCCGAGAAGCTTGCCGATGGCGAATAAGGCGGATTGGTCGAAAAGATGAATGGGGAGGCCAATTAGGTTGCACCAAATTGCCGCAATAGGGGACTCGCAGTAAGCATCAAAGTCCGGGGACCATTTGAAGACCCTCATCGGGTGTCGGTCAATGAGCCAAACGGGCGTACCCCTTGGGCCTCCAAGGATTCGGGCATAGTCCGCCAAGTCCTCGCATTGAATGAGAATATGTTTAGCATTAATGTACTTCCAACTAAATCCACATCGAAGTTTAATATTATCGAGGGTCTTTTGGATTTGCAGTCCCGTAGGGATAGAGTGAGAGAACTTACCCACAATGGCGTGTCCCATGCTCTCAGCAAGCTTTTGAGTTTCCGCTCCGGAGAAGTAGATGGCCGGGATGCCGTCGGACACTGAAGCAAATCCAATGTTCTGGAGCTTATCCGGCTCAAAGGCTTGAGGGCCGGTAGGGTCAGTCGAGCCTTTAAGCATGTCCGCCATCGTTTTCGGCCGACCGGGGTGGCATGAGGCGCCTTCACCCCGGCCTTGTAGAGTGTTACTCGCCGAGCCCGACGGGGTACCCATAAGCAAGTCCGCCATCGATTTCGGCCACGGCGAGGACCCCGGGGTAGCTTCTACCCCCCCAAGTTGATTAACTACATTCGGCCCTCGTGTTGCGGCATCCGCCGTGGACTTAGGTGTATTTCCATTTCTCTTCGGATTGTTGAGTTCGGCTTCTCCGTTCTCGGTGTGGATCTTCTCGGCACCTACGTTGCCGTTGTGTGCCCTTCTCGGCTTTTCCATTCTTGGCTTTTCGGCTTTTTCTTTCTCGGTGTGGATCTTCTCGACTTTTTCCTTCTCGGTGAGGATCTGTTCGGCATCATCCATAGGCGTATCGTTGGATGTTGGTGTGTCTCTTGTCACTGCAACCATCTCGGTACTAGGCGTGGCCTTGTTCGTCGTCTCGATAAAAGGCTTTTCCCGGTAGTCGTTAGGGTTCGACTTCGGTCGCGGCTGGCCGAGCTCCGCACTGTAATGTTCCGAACTAGCCTCAAACGTAGCTCGGAGCTTGCTAGTTCGTCCTCGTTCGAGAGGGGGGAAGTCCTCAAGAGAGGGTCCATTCCCATCCCGAGGTGTGTGTGTGACACTTTGCATGCATCCCGAAGAGTTTAGGGGGAACTCTGGTGGTTTGTGACCGGCCGTAATGAGAGGTTGCGCAACCAATGTGTCTAGCATCTCCGCCGAGTCCAAGGCGGCTAAGTGGATGATTTCGGCCTTTTTTGGTTGCGTTGGGGCCTCCACGACAATCATCTCACGTGAGCTCTTGGAACGGAAAGGAGTTAGCGCACTTTCGGAAGGAGGTTTTGGTCTCCAAGCCAATTCGGGAAGGTTGGGTTGCTGCAGAAAGGAGCTAGATTTTTGTTGTTTTGGGGGCTCAACGGATGCATTGGGGCCAGCATCACGTGGTGTTCCGAAGTGGCAAGGCGTCAAGGAACTTTCGGAAAGTGATTTTGTTGTTGTGCCCATTTCGGGCAAGTTGACTAGCGCGTCCACCAAGGCCTTTTGACCCATGCTAGAGCCATCTCTCTCCAAGCAGCCATCATGTGGGGGGTTGTGCTCTCCTCCGTCACCGGTCCCCGCGTTTGCGCCGGCCGCAAGGTCATCGGCCGAAGCGTTGCCAACAGTTCCGGCGCCGGCAAGTTCTTCATTAATCTTAGCTTCATCTTCACCGTTGGGATTAGGGGAGGGCTCCATCGACGTCGGGAAGATGGGGCCTTTGCATTTTGGACTTCCGACCGGCGAGCTCCCTTCGGCCCCGAAATCAATCTTCTTCCTAAGTTGCTTGTCCTCCGGCATCGGTGAGGGTACGAACCTTTTCCGACCAGTGCCTTTGGTGGGAGGGGCTGGTGTACTTTTCCGTGCCTTCACCTTCATTTTCAAAGTTTTCCTCGCCATTTTCTTGCAGGGAGAAATTATGGCGGAAGACTCCTCCGACGTGAAAGTCATTGGCTGGTCCGAGAGAGGGTCCTCGGCCGACCGGAGGACCATTAGCTGGTCCGAGATGGTGCGCGGTTCTTCGGACTCCGGGGGGGGATCCGGCGGGAGCTCCGGCATGATCGAGAGAGCGAGTCGAGTCACCAGCCGCTCCGGAGCTTTGTTCGTGCCTTAGCCAATGGAGTGGGTTGGTTGGTGAGAATCCGAGGTCGGGAGGGTGGTGGGTGGCTGGTGGAGCGGGGGCGTGAGGGGGACCGTCGACGGTGGTGAGCCGACTGAGAATGGGGTTAGGCGGCGATGTGGGAACTCAAAACGTGGTGGGGGATTCTAGAGAGAAGGGAGAGCGTCTCTCTCTAACTTATATAGTAAACATCTTTACCTTCTTTTATCCATTATCTTTTTTGCTTTACAAAAAGAAGCAAACAAAAAAAACCAGAAAAAAAAAACCCAAATACATTTTTCACATCATTTTCTCGACCATTTCCTTTCATCCTTCATTCAAGGGCTAAAGTTGGTTGATTGCTATTTGTTCTTGTTTGTTCTTGATTTGTTTTATACTTGTGTTTTCTTTGCAAAAGAGAAAGAGTGGTAAAAGGCTTGAGAGGTGAGGTTATTTGAGGGGAGGTAAAAGCCAACGAGTGATATACACGAGTGTTTTGTGAGGTTTATTTTTTTGTGTGATACACGAGTGAACTGTGAGGATGGATTCTACTGACGATCATATTCCAGTTGATCCTACGTTGAAAGCCATGCAACAACAATTTGCAAGGTTTGCACGGATTCTGGAAAGTGTTTCAGGGCGGTTGGAGAGGCTAGAAGTTCAGGCAACAAATGAAAATAATAACAAGGAGGAAGAGAGTGGAGGAGAAGATGATGCTTCATATAGGCATCGAAATGAGAGACGTGGAAACGGTAGAAGAGGGCGTACAAATGAAGTGGATGGTGATTTGAGAAGCATCAAACTGAAGATCCCAACATTCCAAGGAAGGAGTGACCCCGAAGCTTATTTGGAGTGGGAGAGAAAGGTGGATCTCATCTTTGAATGTCACAACTATTCCGAGGAGAAAAAGGTTAGACTTGCTGCTATTGAATTCGCTGACTATGTTATAGTTTGGTGGGATCAATTGACAACTAGTACAAGGCGATATGGAGGAAGACCGGTTTCGACTTGGGAAGAAATGAAAAGCATAATGCGTAAGAGATTTGTACCTTCTCATTATTTTCGTGAATTGTATCAAAAATTACAATCTATGAAACAAGGTACTAAATCTGTTGATGAGTACTACAAAGACATGGAGATTGCCATGATTAGGGCAAATGTTGAAGAAGATAGAGAAGCAACTATGGCTCGATTCTTATGTGGGCTGGATAGGGAGATTACAAACATTGTAGAGCTTCAACACTATGTGGAGTTGGAGGACATGGTTCATATGGCCATGAAGGTGGAGGGACAATTGAAGAAGAAGGGAACAATCCAAAAGAATTTTTCAACAAGTTCTCATTCTTCAAGGACAAAAGAGTGGACTTCATCCAAATCCAATTTTGGGGCAGGTTCTAAACCCCAAAATGAAGCGTCGACATCCAAGTCCAAAGAATTTGAGAAGGGTAAAGGTATTTCTACTTCTACTTCTACTCGAAATAGAGATATCAAATGTTTTCGTTGTCAAGGTGTTGGACACATTGCATCTCAATGTCCAAACAAAAGGGTGATGATTTTGAAGCCAAATGGAGAGATAGAATCTGAAAGTGAACGTGAAGATGATAATGAGGAGGAGGAGGATAAACAATTGGAGGAGATTGGACCAGAACATGGAGAACTTTTGGTCGTTCGAAGGGCTCTAAACATGCAAAACAGAAATGATGATCAACAAAGGGAGAACATCTTCCACACAAGGTGTTTGGTCCAAGGTAAACTTTGCATAATGATTATTGATGGTGGTAGTTGTGCAAATGTTGCAAGTTCTAAAATGGTGGAAAAGTTGAGCTTAACAAAGGAAAAACATCCTAATTCGTACAAGCTACAATGGCTTAATGAATGTGGAGAAATTCGAGTGACTAAGCGAGTTCTAATTTCGTTTTCAATTGGCAATTATAAAGATGATGTTCTTTGTGATGTTGTGCCAATGCATGCTAGTCACATTCTTTTGGGGAGGCCATGGCAGTTTGATCGTAGAGTGACTTATGATGGATTTCACAACCACTACACCTTCAAGCACAACAACAAGTCTATCATGCTTGTCTCTTTGACACCTCAAAAAGTTCAAGAAGATCAACAGAAATTATCTCAAGCAAGGAGAGCTCGTGAGGTTGAGAGAAAAAAAAGCGAGGGCATTGAAAAAGAGTCGAGTGAAAAGAGTCGAGAGAAAAGTAAGAATGAGGGAAAAGAAAAAAAGAATTTCTATGTGAGAGCAAAAGAAATAAAGAGTGCAATAGTTAAAGAAAAGAGTGTTTTCATCTTAGTGTACAAAGAGTCTTTGTTTACCACTAACGAATTAACCACTTCTTTGTCAAGTACTTTTGTGTCTCTTTTACAAGAATTCGAGGATGTCTTTCTCGAGGATGAACCAAGTGGATTACCTCCATTAAGAGGTATTGAACATCAAATTGACTTTGTTCCCGGTGCAGTTCTACCAAACCGACCAGCCTATAGGGCCAATCTCGAAGAGACTAAGGAAATTCAAAGGCAAGTGCAAGAGTTGTTGGAGAAACGAAAAATCCGTGAGAGCATGAGTCCATGTGCTGTGCCGGTAATTGTTGTTTCTAAGAAAGATGGATCATGGAGGATGTGCACCGACTGTCGAGCAATCAACAAAATCACTGTAAAGTATCGCTATCCTATTTCTAGGCTAGATGATATGCTTGATGAATTGCATGGATCTGTTGTGTTTAGTAAGATCGATTTGAAAAGTGGTTATCATCAAATTCGCATTAGAGAAGGAGATGAATGGAAAACAGCCTTTAAAACAAAATTTGGTCTATATGAGTGGTTAGTCATGCCTTTTGGTTTAACTAATGCACCAAGCACTTTCATGAGATTGATGCACCATGTTTTGAGAAAATTCATTGGAAAATTTGTGGTTGTTTATTTTGATGATATTCTTGTCTATAGCAAAAATGTGGATGAACATCTTAACCATGTGCATGCTATTTTGGACACCTTAAGAAAAGAATCATTGTATGCTAATCTCAAGAAGTGTTCATTTTGCATGGAAAGTTGTTTTTCTTGGTTTTGTTATAAGTGCTAATGGGATTGAAATGGAAAAGGAGAAGGTGAAAGCTATTTTAGAATGGCCAATTCCTCAAAATGTAGCACAAGTTAGAAGTTTTCATGGTCTTGCAAGTTTTTATAGGAGGTTTGTCAAGGATTTTAGTACAATTGCTGCACCTTTGAATGAAATTGTGAAAAAGGATGTTTGTTTTTATTGGGGAGAAAAACAAGAGCATGCTTTTAATCTCCTTAAAGAAAAACTTACAATTGCACCAATTCTTTCTTTGCCTAACTTTGATAACATGTTTGAGCTTGAATGTGATGCATCTGGAGTAGGCATCGGAGCTGTTTTGTTGCAAGATGGAAAGCCAATCGCTTACTTTAGCGAAAAGTTGAAAGGAGCTCAATTGAACTATCCAACGTATGACAAGGAGTTATATGCGTTGGTTAGAGCTTTGGAAACATGGCAGCATTACTTGTGGCCTAGAGAGTTTGTAATTCATACGGATCATGAATCTCTCAAGTACTTGCATTTCCCTATGTAATCAAATACAAAAAGGGAAAAGAAAACATTGTGGCTGATGCATTGTCTCGGAGGTACATCTTGATCACTAATTTGAGTTCTAAGTTGCTTGGTTTTGAGTTGATTAAGGAAATGTATGATAATGACCCGGACTTTTCTTCTATCTATTTAGCTTGTGAGCATGCTGCATTTGACAAGTTCTATAGGCATGATGGCTATTTGTTTAGAGAAAATAAACTGTGCATTCCTAAAGGTTCTATGCATGAATTGCTTGTGCGTGAAGCACATGGTGGTGGTTTAATGGAGCATTTTGGAGTCCATAAGACAATGGATGTTTTGCATGAACATTTCTTTTGGCCTAAAATGCGTGTGGATGTTGAAAGAATTTGTTAAAGATGCATAACTTGCATGCAAGCCAAGTCTAAATCACACCCACATGGTTTGTACAAACCGTTACCAATTCCTAGTGCACCTTGGGAGGATATTTCAATGGACTTTGTTGTTGGTTTTCCAAGAACAAAAAGAGGTAGAGATTCAGTTTTTGTGGTTGTTGATAGGTTTTCAAAAATGGCACATTTTATTCCATGTCACAAAATTGATGATGCATCTCATATCGCTGATTTGTTCTTTAAAGAAATTGTCCGTTTGCATGGTGTTCCTAGATCAATTGTGAGTGATCGAGATGCTAAATTTGTGAGTCATTTTTGGCGAGTGTTGTGGAATAAGTTAGGAACTAAACTCTTGTTTTCTACTACTTGTCATCCACAAACTGATGGACAAACTGAAGTAGTTAATAGGACTTTGTCTCAATTACTACGAACTTTAGTTAAAAAGAACTTAAAAAGTTGGGAGGAATGCTTACCTTTTGCTGAATTTGCTTATAATCGAAGTGTTCATTCTGCTACTAACTTTTCTCCATTTGAAGTTGTGTATGGTTTTAATCCATTGAGCCCACTAGATTTGATTCCAATACCTATTGAAGATCGTGCAAGTCTTGATGGAAAAGCTAAGGCCGAAATGGTGAAAAGATTGCATGAAAGGGTAAGACTCAACATTGAAAAGAGGACAGAACAATATGCAAAGCAAGCCAACAAGGGTCGGAAACAAGTCATCTTTGAGTCGGGAGATTGGGTTTGGTTGCATATGAGAAAGGAGAGATTTCCTTCGAAAAGAAAGTCCAAGTTGCAGCCAAGAGGAGATGGACCATTCCAAGTGATTGGAAAAGTCAATGATAATGCTTACAAACTTGACTTACCTGGTGAGTTTAATGTAAGTGCTACTTTCAATGTTTCTGATTTATCTCCTTATGTTGGTGAATTAGATTGAGGACGAATCCTCTTGAAGAAGAAGGGAATGATGGAGCTACACCCAAGCTGATCTACAAGGACAAAAAGATGGATCCATTGTTCATTCAAAGTGGACCAATTACAAGAGCTAGAGCTAAGAAGATAAAGGAGTCCATGATGCTTTTAGTTGATGAAATAAAAGCCCAATTCCAAGACCAATCTACATTGGGCCAAATGGTAAATATTATTCAAGTTAGTGGGCAGCCCAATGCATGAAGTTTTGAGTCACTATATATCACATTTTGGAGGCCCAAATTGAAGATACATGATGCATTTTCGTCCAAGTTGGAGCAACCAAAATGAAGAGTCATTTTTAAGTTACTTTTTGAGTTAGATAAGTGACTTTAGATGTCCTAAAGTCACACCAATAGTTTAGGAGTTACTTTTCACTTATTATGAGTCATTCTAAAGGTCTTAAGTTGTACTAATGATATGAGACTTTCAAGAGTCCATTCTAGCCTATAAATAGGCTTGTAAGCATGTCATTTGAGAACACCATTGATCAAATACGAAAATAGACTTTGTCTTGTGAGTTGAATTCTCTTTGTAGAGTTTTTCACTTGTTTGGAACTTATCAAGACACTTTGAGCAAGTTCTTGTGGCGTTCAACCATACCGAGGTTCTTGGCTGATCATATAGCCAACGGGTCGAGGTTTTCTAAGCTCTGGAAGTGGATCAAACCAGATTATCAATCAAGGGAGTCCGCTGCCAAACCTTATACGTGGGGTTCTTGGATCAATATATCCAACGGGTCCTTCGTCCTATCCCAATCCATATCATTCGGCTTGATGGTCCCATTGGCCATGTTGTTGTGGATAAACATCTGAACTTGCCACACCACGTTGTACGATTTGAATTGGGTTTGCTCATGCCGGCTTCTGTTACGCTCCGCCCAAATGTACCAAAGGATGAGGTACGGAATGACTCGGCAGAGATGTTTTCTATCATCCTGTTGCCTCTGGTGCGACCAGACCTCTAATCTATCCGGAATGGTGTCATTTATCCGCAGAGAGGGTGCAGACCCTCCAAACCACCCGTCGAACTCTCGCCATACACAAAATGCACCTCGGCCTTGGATGAAGAGGTGCTGAAGGGATTCGGTGTTAGGGCTCCTGGGGCAGCATTGGCATTTTGAGGCCAGTTCGATCTTCCTCCACTGGAGTTTGGAGTCGACCGAGATGTGGTTCGACAGGAGGCGCCAGTTAAAGATTGCAATAGAGTTAGTCAGGCCGGCCCTCCAAATGTCATCGAGCCCCTGAATCCTTGGTCTATGTGTGCGAATGGTGTCCCATGTTGTTGCTAATGAGAATTCTCCAAGTCTAGAAAGGGACCACCTTGGGATATCCGGTTCCCCAGCAATGACCGGAGTATCTAGGATCTGAGATATTACCTGCTGTGGTAGGCCGGCCTGGTCGTGAAGTTGTTGGAGCTTGGCTTCATTCCACTCGCCATCCATGAGAAAGTCCTCAACCAAGGAGTTGTGGTCGCCCCTCTCATCAAAACTTAGGGACCGAATAGTGGCGTCGCCCACCCAAATGTCATCCCAAAAGTAGATTTCTCCTTTGCCCACCACCCATCTAATGTGAGGGTTCGCCTGATGTCTCGCTCGCATGAATCTTTTCCAAGTTGGGCTATTGTGCCCGGAGGGGTTGGCCGCAAGGGGGGAAGTCTTCGTGCAGTATTTCATCTTCATATATCTAGCCCAAAGCGAACTTTGCTCTCGAAAACGCCACCATAGCCTGATGTTGAAGGCACGGAGCACTTCTTTGGATTTTCGAACCCCGAGCCCCCCTTCAGAAGTCGGGAGGCATATCTGATCCCATCTAATCCAATGTGTTTTCTTTCTCTCATTTGTCGAACCCCTGAAGAACCGAGCCATCTGTTGGTCCAATTGCTTGAGAGCCCCGGAGGTTGGCTCGATAGCTTGGAAGATGTGGAGTGGCACCGCTTTGAGTGTGCTCTTGATGAGAGTAAGCCTTCCTCCAAACGAAAGATGACGGTGCGCCCAGCCCGTAACTCTCGCAGCAATCTTTTCCCGGAGGAACAAAAACATGTCTGTACGCTTCACCCCTCGATAGATAGGGACCCCAAGATAAAGGAAAGGGAAAGTACCTCGAGAAAATCCACCTTCGGCTTGGATTAGGTCGGCGCATCTCTCGTGTTTCTCGGCAATGTAGAAATTACTTTTTGCGAGGTTGATCTGTTGTCCAGAGATTCCCGCATATTCATCAAGACATGCTCTGAGCCGTCTTAGCGGGGCTTCCGCCGCTTGAGTGAAAATCACAATATCATCAGCATAGGCAAGGTGGCTAACCTCCATGGAGCCTCGTGAGGCCTTAAAAGTCATCTCCTTCTTCCCTAGGATTAATCTGTCCAAAGCCCTTGAGAGGTAATCCGCGGCAATCACAAACAGGGCGGGTGAAATAGGGTCACCTTGTCTAAGGCCACAGGATGACTGGAAGAAACCGGAAGGAATTCCATTAATTAGGACCGAGAACCAACATGAGCCCACGCACCTCTCAATCATGGATATCCACCGGGTCGGGAATCCCATCCGGTCCAAAACCTTGATCAGAAGAGGCCACTGAACTCTGTCGTAGGCTTTAGCCATGTCGATCTTGATCGCAACATTGGGGGCCGGGGAGCTTCTCGATAACTCATGGAACATCTCTTGCGCTAGGAGGACGCTATCATTTAGCATCCGCCCTTTCACAAACCCGCTTTGATTTGGAGAGACAACCTGAGGGAGGAGGGGAGTAAGTCTTCTCCTGAGGATTTTGGTTATGATCTTATTAGTGACATTGCACAAGCTAATGGGGCGGTAGTCGCTCCACGAGTCCGGGGCTAGCTTCTTCGGGATAAGTACGATGCTCGTGGCCGTGACGCTTCGGGGGAGGAAGGTCCCCCTAAAAAATTGCTGGATTGCGGCAACAACATCCATCCCAATAGAATCCCAACATGATTGATATAAGGTGGCAGTGAAGCCATCCGGTCCTGGGGCACTGTCTCCGGAAATGTCAAAAACGGATGTTTTCACTTCCTCGGCATTTGGTGGATCCGGTAGGGCATCCACCTCGGGTGATGGAGGGAGGCGTTGGATCAAGCTCAGATCCGGCTCCAAGAACGTGAGAGGCCCTGGGGCAAGTAGGTTTTGGAAGAATTCCACCGCCGAGTTTCTAATCTCCAAGTCATTCGAGAGTTCTCTCCCCCCTACATTAATCTTGTGAATGCGCATCCGTAATCTCTTTTGTTTAACCCAGCTTTGATAGAATTTGGTATTCTTATCGCCTTCCGCTAGCCATCTAAGCGTCGCCTTTTGTCGCCAAAAGTCCTCCTCCATCTTGAGGAGCCGGATATACATGGCAATACATCTGTTGACTTCGGCCATATTCACTGGGGAGGGCCTCTCCTCAAAGCCCGCTTGGGCAGCCACAATTTTTTCCTCCAAGGCCCGAAGGTTGTTATGAATGTTCCCGAAAACTGCCTTGTTCCACTCATTAAAGGTTTTCTTTATTCGTGCAAGTTTGATTTGTAGATTAAGAAGTCCCTCAGCCCCCGTCGGTTGGCTCCAGTCTTCCCGTACCAGGTTCGCGAAACCCTCATGCCTAGTCCACATGTTTTGGAACCGGAACGGTCTGCCCCCATAATAGGTGCATGGGGTTTTACACCGGGCCAGAACGGGGCCATGATCCGAAGATACACGTGGCAAGTTAGTCACCCTAGTCGCTTCGAAGAGCTGTGCCCATGGTTCGTTCACCAAAATTCGATCAAGCCTTTCAAACAGGCCATTCTTGGCCCATGTAAAGGATGAGCCATCAAAGCCCGGATCCAGAACTCTGCAGTCTTCAATAGCTTCCGCAAAATCCACCATGTCGGCTTGTCGGTTAGTGTCACTTCCTACCCTATCACACGTCGAAAGAATGGTGTTGAAGTCTCCCCCAACCATCCAAGGAGTATCTTCCGAAGCCACAGAAATTTCCCTCATTTTGTCCCACAAAAGTACCCTCTCACCCCTTGTGCATTTCGCATATACTGCCGAAATACTAATGTGACCCGTGAGGCGGGGGGACTCAACTCGGCCATGAAGGACCTGCTCCGTGTCACACTCAACACTAAAGCTTGCACCCTCTTCAACAAAAACCCAAATCTTTCCATTTATGTTTGTGCCTTGGAAAACCAGCCCCAAGGCCTTGGAGAACTTGTCCGGGTTTGGCGCCGTGAACGGCTCCATTATTGCAAGAAAATTAACATTATGAGACTTAATTAATCTTTTTAAAACATTTTGGGTGGGCGCGTTCGCGATCCCCCTAACGTTCCAAAACATGAGATTAAATGACATAATTAACAATGGAGTTCGTACCCGGCAGGAGTAACGCCCCCCCTTGAATTTTGGTGCATTGTTGTTCTTGATGAGCGTGACTTGACTCGTCCTCCGTGATTAGCATGGAGGGGCCTTCGGCGTAGGTGTTCGGCTGCCGCTCTACCTCCATGCTCTCTATATCATCGAACTCGTCTCCATCATAGGCTTCATTATCCATGAGTGAATAATATTGGTTCGTGCTCATGGGACCTCCCCTTACACAATCCTCACGATTTTCCATTGAGGATGGTCGGGCCGGGCCCCTCGCACCATGCTTTAACGGGCCAGTCGCCCCACTACGCCCATGCACACCCATGCCCTCGGCACTAGGAGAGACGTCCCTTCGGGGATAGTGGAAAGGGAGGAATCCTGTCCGATGCTTGGAAGGAGTCCAACCTTGTTTTCCTCCTTTCTCTTGTTGCTCACCCTCTTCCGGGTCGATAGGTTCGAGGAGTTTGCCTAGAATGTCCTGCCCCATCAGGTCGACTTCCACGGCATCGCTTACCCTCGAGTCATTGTTGTGTTGATCCCCGGAATTTTTTCCTCTTCTTTGAGATCTCCATTCCTTACCATTCAAAAAGGTTTTTGGGGTATCTTGTGCCCCTTGCTTTTCATTCTCGTATTGCGGTTGTTCGGGAGGGATGGTGTTGTAGTTTTTCTTGACCGGCCATTCCGTCTTGCCTACCGCATAACACACGTCACTTTTGTGTCCAACGTGTTTGCACTCCCGACAATAAAATGGGATCTTGTCCCATTTAACTTGTTGCACCATCTCACGGCCGCAAATGTCTAAGATGATCTCCTCGATGGGTGGCTTTGATACGTCAATCTCGACGCAAATGCGGGCGAAGGACAGCCTAGATTTGTTTGCCGTGGCCCGATCGATTTGGATCGGTGTGCCCAATAGTTTGCCAATGGCGTAGAGCGCCGCTTGATCAAAAAGGTGTATAGGAAGCCCAATTAAGTTGCACCAAATTGCCGCGATCGGAGACTCACAATAGGCGTCGAAGTCCGGAGACCACTTGAAAACCCTCATGGGGTGACGATCAATAAACCAAATAGGCGTTCCTTTCGGACCTCCAAGGATCTTTGCATAATCGGCAATGTCCTCACATTGAATAAGAATATGTTTAGCATTAAGATACTTCCAAGAAAAGTCTCGGCTCAATTTAATATTTTCAAGCGCCTTTTGAATTTGATGTGAGGCCGGGATAGAGTGAGAGAACTTACCGACGATGGCGTGTCCAAGGCTTGTAGCCAATTTTTGAATCTCCGCGCCCGAGAAGTAGATCGCCGGAACACCATTGGATGTTGTTGCAAATCCGATGTTTTGGATGGACTCCGGGTCAAAAGCTTGCGGACCATCTGTTCGTGTCGTTCCTCGGACCATGTCCGCCATAGAGATTGGCTTCGTGGCTTGTCGTACGGCGGGGTCAATGCCGGCTCGATGGCTGCTCCATGCACCTCCTTCTTTGGGCGGGGTCTCGCTCTCGGCCCCATCTTGTTGGCCTCGTAGCATGTTCCCATTGACACTCGGGGTATTGGCTCCAATTGTCGATCCCACCAAAGTGTCGGTTCTAGTTACCCCAAGGTCGGCGCCATTTGCCCGAGCCTTTGTCCGAACCTCCCCGGTACTTGACTGGTCGGCTTCGAAGTTGTTTCAGAGCTTCCGGGTTCTCCCACGCTCGAGAGGAGGGAAATCATCGATGGGTGGATTGTAGGTAATCATCAAGACGTCCGAGACTTGTTCATTTGGCGAAATGAGGAGGGGTTGAGGCCCCCCAGCCGAGTAGGCCACCTCCGGCTGTTTTCCGGCGAGGAGAGGTTGTGCCGCCATGAGATCCATCGACTCCGCCGCATCCAAGGAAGCAATGAGCATGAGGTTGTCGTGTGTTGGCTGCAAGGGATGTGCAACGGTCAAGTCCTCACGTGAGTGGGTGGGTTGGAAAAGGACCAAGTCTCTTTCTAAAAGTGGTTTTGTACCTGTATCCATTTGAGGTAATTTGACTTTCTCTCCATCCAAGGACATGTGGGCATCACATGGGAGTGTCTTGTCTGTTTGTGTTGGTCGTGGGGGATGAGCATCACCTTGGCCGACGAGTGTGGAGACTCCGTCGGGGGTCTGGTCGGAATCCGGCGATGGCGTATCCTCTCCTTGTCCGGCAAGGTCGTCAGCCATACGAACGTTGAGATCCCCTTTATCATAAAGGTTCGGGATGACCGGAGAGGGATCCACCTTACCGTTTGGGTTCTTGGGGTCGGAGCTAGCCTCTTCTCCAAAGGAAAGCTTCTTTCGGAGCTGCTTATCTTCCGGGAGGGGTTATAGAATGAACCTTTTACGTCCATCTCCTTTAGCGGGTGGAGCCGGTGTGCACATCCGGCCTTTACCCCGGAGTTTAGAGGCTTTGAGTTTCATCTTCAAGCTCGGCGATTTAGGGAGGGAGTCCTCCCCCGACCGGAATATCATTTGCTGGTCCGTGATGAGCTGGGGTGCCTCGGAGTCTGGCTCGGGGTCCGGAGGATGGTTCGGCATGGAGATGACACCAAAAGCTCGACTCGCGTCGATGATGAGTGGGAGGGAGGCAGCAAGGTCGTCGTGGGGGGGGAGCGAAGGGATGTAGGAGGGATGTAGGTGGTCGACGGTGTTGAAGAGTGAGGGTGGCGGGGTTGAAATTCTGGCAAGACAATCCGGGACAGCGGCGGGAGTTAGGGTGAGGGGATTGTTAGAGAGAAGGAAGAGCGCCCCAGCAGAACGGCATGGCTGAAAGAAGGAACAGGACCTTATTTAACATGGTCCGATCGATGATGAGTTATGCACGGCTACCTACTTCGTTTTGGGGACATGCCTTGCTTTCTGCAAGCCATATTTTAGACAATTTACCGTCAAAATCCGTACCTACTACTCCTTATGAGTTGTGGACTGGGCGCAAGCCCAATCTAGCACATATCAAGATTTGGGGTTGCCCGACTCATGTATTGGAAAAGGATCCAACTAAGCTAGGATCAAGGACGGATGTATGTTTGTTTTTAGGGTACCTAGAGGAACGAAAGCTCATGAATTCTTTAGTCTCCAAGATAAGAAAGTTATTGTGAGCACTCACGCCACATTCTTAAAGGAAGACTATGTAATGAATCATAAACCCAGCAGTGAAGTGGTGATTCCAACCGCCGCCATGACCACCAGATTCAAGAAGAACCGCAAGAAGCGCGGCCATGTGAGCGCTGGCCATGGTAGAATCGGCAAGCACAGGAAGCATCCCGGGGGTCGCGGAAACGCCGGAGGAATGCATCACCATCGCATCCTCTTCGACAAGTACCATACTGGCTACTTCGGCAAGGTTGGTATGCGCTACTTTCATCGCCTGCGCAACAAGTTCCACTGCCCCACTGTCAACATCGACCGCCTCTGGTCGCTGGTGCCGCAAGAGGTCAAGGACAAGGCGTCCAAGGACAACGCGCCTCTCATTGACGTCACGCAGTTCGGCTACTTCAAGGTCCTCGGCAAGGGATTGCTTCCGGAGGGTAAGCCGGTCCTTCTCAAGGCTAAGCTCGTCTCCAAGAACGCCGAGAAGAAGATCAAGGAAGCGGGCGGCGCCATCGTGCTCACTGCTTGAATTAGGGTTTTGTTTTTTAATTTTGCTTTTGAATGAATTTATCATTTTATACTCTAATTGGATGCTTTCGTGTTTTGAATATTGGATCGCATTTATAAGATTTTGAGATATTCCAGAAAAAAATAATAAAAACCTAGCAGTGAAGTGGCTCTTGATGAACTAACTTCTGTCACAAATTCCATTAACCAAGAACGAGTACCAAGTGTACAAACAATTCCAGAAACTTCAACTTCTATTCCAAGAATTATAGTGCCGCGCCGCAGTGGGAGGGTCTCACATGAGCCCGAAAGATACATTGGTTTGGGGGAATCTATGGATCACTCCTTAGACAGCAATGTATTAGATCCCTGGAACTTTGCGGAAGCGCAGGCAGATGTCGATCATTGCGAATGGGTGAAAGCAATGGATTCGGTCGGAACTACAATCTATGATAGACAAAGACGTCTACGATTTGTCCGTCCTACCCGAAGGCTGTACTGCCATTGGGAGCAAGTGGATATATAAACGTAAATGTGGACCCGATGGACGAGTTAAAGTCTTCAAGGCAAGAAGACTAGTTGGCTAAGGGGTATACCCAAAAGGAAGGTGTCGATTACGATGAGACTTTCTCCCCAGTGGCCATGCTCAAATCGATCCAGATACTATTGTCTATAGCAGCTTATATGGATTGGGATGTATGGCAGATGGACGTTAAGACTGCGTTTCTAAATGGCGGTCTTGAGGAGACCATCTACATGGAACAACCCGAAGGTTATGCCATAAAGGGCAAGGAACACATGCTTTGGAAGCTTAAGAAGGCCATTTATGGCCTTAAGCAAGCATCTAGATCATGGAACCAGTGTTTCGATCAAACTGTTTGCAAGTTTGGATACGAAAAATGCCCAAGTGAAAGATGTGTGTACAAGAAGGTTGAAAAGGGGAATGTAGTGTTCTTAGTTTTATATGTAGATGACATTCTTCTAATTGGAAACAATAAAAAGATGTTGTCATCAGTACGAACATGGTTGTCAAACCAGTTCGAGTGTGAAGCAGAAATGCATCTACTTCAGGATATGTGTTCACCTTAGGATGTGTTGGATCATGTTGGTTCTCGGTGCTAATCAATGGTGCCCCCGTGGGATTCTTTAAATCAACACGAGGGCTTAGACAATGAGATCCCATATCGCCAACTCTTTTTGTTCTAGCGGCGGATTACTTATCAAGAGCCCTTGACAAGCTGATCCAGGGGCAAAGAGATATGACCTTTAGAGCCACTCGAAGGTGCATGGAGATCAGCCTCCTAGCGTATGCCGATGATATCATCATTTTCGATGAGATCCACACCTCTCAGGCGGCTCCGCACTTGTCTCGATGAGTATGCTAACGTTTCAGGACAATAAATCAACCTATCAAAGAGCAATTTTTACATTGCCGAATGCCATGAAAAGAGCGCTAGCCTTATCCAAACCGAGGGTGGTTTCTCAAAAGGTACCTTCCCTTTCCTTTATCTAGGCGTACCTATCTATAAAGGAGTCAAAAGGACGGACATGTTTATGTTCCTTCGGGAAAAGATTGCAGCACGAATTTCTGGGTGGGCCCACCGACACCTATCTTTCGGTGGAAGGCTCACCCTTATCAAGAGCACCCTTAAGGTGGTGCCAATTCATGTTTTTCAGGCAATAGAACCAACGGCCGATTCTCTCAAAGGCCTTGACCAACAGTTGGCTCGATTCTTCTGGGGTGCTACAAATGATAAAAAGAGGACACATTGGATTGGGTGGGATCAAATCTGCCGGCCAACTGCCGAGGGTGGGCTTGGTATACGCAAATTCAAAGAGGTCCTCCGAACCTTCAATATCAAGTTATGGTGGAGATTTCGGGAACAGAGTTCTGTATGGGCCCGGTACATGAAAGCTAAGTACTGTTTCAAAGAGTCACCTTTGGTGGCTAGAATTATGGGAAGACATAGCCCGACGTGGAAAAGGCTCTTGAGAGTGCGTGATCAGGCGAATCCCCACATTAGATGGGTGGTAGGTCAGGGTGAGATCTATTTTTGGGATGATATTTGGCTTGGAAACACCCGTCTCAGGAACCATAGTCTCGATGACAGAGGGGCAGCGCAAACAAGGGTTGCGGACTTCATAAGGGATGGCACTTGGGATGAAGCTAAACTCAGGTTACTACAATACCAGGCCGGGTTGCCACAGAGGGTGATCACACAAATATTAGACACGCCAATTGTGGTTGGGGAGTTGGACATCCCGAGATGGTCCCTCTCTCGGCTAGGGGACTTCTCGGTGGCCACAACTTGGGAGACATTCCGAACAAGAGGACCGAGAATTCAAGGCCTTGAGGAGATATGGTTGGCCGGCCTCACAAAGTCAATTGCAATCTTCAACTGGAGGCTTCTGTCAAACCGAATTCCGGTCGACTCCAAACTTCAATGGCGAAATATTGAAATGGCATCAAAATGCCAATGCTGCCCTCAAAGGCCGAACACGGAGTCCCTCCAACACCTCTTCATCCAAGGCTGGGAGGCAACCATTGTATGGAGAGAATTTGAAGGATGGTTTGAAGGTTCGCCCCCACACATCCGGATCAATGATACTATACCGGAACGGCTGGAAGTGTGGTCTCGAAGATCGCACCAACCGGGCATGAAACATATTAGTCGGGTCCTGCCATATCTCATCTTTTGGTTCATATGGGCAGAACGTAACTGAAGCCATCAAAAACACAACTCCCTATTGTTCCCGCCTTGTAACACCGTTGCCAACCACCGCCGCCCTCTTCAACTCAAGGTCTTCACCCTCGCTTCCCTCCCCTCCACTCCGACCACAACCCACGGCCTTCTATCAACCCTCACGACCCTAAACGCTGCCGGCCTCTGCCTTTGTGTCGGATCTTACACCGTCACCTCCGCTTCCCCCCGACCACGCTGGTGACTTGGCACACACTCGGCCATGCCGGACCATCCGCCGGTGCTCGAGGAACCTCGTACCATCTCGGACCAGCGCATGGTCTTTCGGTCGGCCGAGGACTCCATCCCTAATCCTCCGAGCAAGAAGATGAAACAAAAAGCCACAAAACTCAAAATGAGGAAAAGTACGCCAGCTCCTCCAACTAGAGGAAGTGGTCGGAAAAGGTTTGTTCTTTCACCCCTTCCGGAGGACAAACAACCTTGGAAGAGGCTCGAGTTCGGGTCGGAATACTCGTCCCCACCCGGGAGCCCTAAGTGCAAAGGGACCATCTTTCCGGCGAGCCCGCCGAGTGATCAAGGGGACAACGGCCGGCGGGATGAAGTAGAAAGTGCTTCGGGCACCAAGGAATGCCAATTGGCCATTGCCAATGCGGTCCTATCGACCATGGCCTCCAAAAATCAAAATTCCGACCAGGTTGCCGGTGCGGCCACTGGCGACGACCATGCCGTCGAAGAGGAGGACGTGACCCCTCCGGATCATGACAAACCTAAAGTACATGCGGCAGCAAAAGCAAAAGACTCATTGGAAGTAGTGGAAGTCAACTTACCCGAATTGGAAGTGGGAACAAAAACTCTTTTCGAAAGTGGCTTGGCGCCTTGCGCACTTGAAATGTCACGTGATGTCCTAGCCGTTGGAGGGCTAATGCAGCCAAAAACTACCCATCTCCTACACCTCGCAGCCTTAGATTTGGCCGACAAGCTAGACACCATGACCGCCCAACCACTTCTCGACGCCGGCCAGCCGGAGGATGCGTACATGGCCGATGGGTCTCACTACTCTTCCCTTCCGGAGTCCGACCAAGCCTTGCTTGCACCTACGGGGCCTTTCATCCCCTCCTTTGAGGAGTTTCCCCCTCTAGCGAGAGGACGGACCTTAAAACTTCGAGACACGTTCGAGGCTGGCGCGGCAAAGTTGACGGCTTTTGTGGCTTGGTCGAGGCCGGAGCCGCCTGGTCTGGCACAGCGTGCGGAGGCGAATGTGAACCTGGCCGGAAGGGAAGCTCACAGGGGTGCGGCCACCAAGGTTGGGGCCGAGGGTCATACGGCCACCCCGACACCACCTACCAACCCGATGGTGGGTGAAGCTCCGACTAGTTCCGTCACGGCTATCCAGGACCAGCCGATGGCCATGAGTGACCTATCCCACGAGGCCGCGACACGAGGGCCGATGGTCGCTAGCCGAGAAGGGGGGCCGAAGTTCCCTCGGGTACCTCTAGTAGGCCGAAATCGATGGCGGAGTTACTTAAGGGTTCTCCCGAACCCAATGGTGCTCAAGTCTTCGTGCCGGAACAGATCCAAAACATTGGTTTTGCCTCCATGTCCAATGGAGTTCCGGCCATCTACTTCTCTGGGGCTGAAACACAAAAGCTTGCTGATGGCATGGGGCACGCCATCGTGGGTAAGTTTTCACATTCTATTCCTGCGGGCCATCAAATTCAAAAAACTCTAGATAACATTAAATTCCGGTGTGGCTTCAATTGGAAATACATTAATGCTAAACATATCCTTATCCAATGCGAGGATTTGGCGGATTATGCCCGGCTTCTCGGAGGCCCAAAGGGAACACCCGTTTGCCCTCATTTGTATTGAGATTGACATCACCAAACCGCCCCCTAAAGAGATAATCCTTGACTTGTGCGGCCGCGAGTTGGTGCAACAAGTCCGGTGGGATAAGATCCCATCCTATTGCCAAGAGTGTAAACATGTTGGCCATGCAAGTGATGTGTGCTATGCGATGGGCAAAAAGGAAAGGTCGCCGAAACGAAATTACAATATCAACCCGCCAAAGAAGGCAAACCCCGAAGGCCACGGTATGAAGGGCATGCAAGATGCGGTGAGGCATAATCCTAACTCCAATGAAGGGAACCGGCAAGTGAGGAATAAGGGCAATGCCCGGAATCGTCCTAACAACAATTCAAATGGAGAGGAGGAAAGGGATACAACTTGGGATGGTCCGGACATTATGGGTGGAACCCAAGGAGGGAATGCTTCGCCCCCCGGAACATTCAAAGTGGGCCTCAAGCGCGGGGGAGGGGAAAAAGGGAACCCAACACCCCCAACCACCGAGCCACCTTCACCAATTCATGGAGATATGGATGCGGAATGGGAGTACACCAAGGCGAGCCGATCGGTGTCCCCGCCTACACGAGGGAGTGCGAGAGGGGGCGCACGCCATGCAATGACTAGGGGGCGTGGTTTCTTCTCAAGTAAGAATCACATGAGCACTAACCAATACTACTCCCTCATGGCGAATGGAGAATTTGATGTCGACAATTGTGGGGAAGCGGACGACTCGGCCATGGACATGCAAGTGGGGACCGAGAGGATTGGAGACGGCTCTCCACTTGACGATGCCGAGGAGCACGCAACGAACAAAGAGCAACATCTCATTGAATATCAAGGAGGGACTTCGTCTCCTTCGGGTACGCATCCTACTTGTTAATGATGTCTTACAATATCATGTTTTGGAACATGAGGGGAATCGCAAATGCGTCAACCCAAAACGTTTTGAAAAGGCTAATTAAATCTCATAATGTTTTATTCCTTGCAATAATGGAACCACTCAAACACCGGATCCGGACCGGTTCTCCAAGGCCCTGGGGCTGTCTTACAGTGGATCGAACATGACCGAAAAATTCTGGTTGTTTGCGGAAGAGGGATCCACTTTTGATATTGATTGTGATTCGGAACAAATCCTACATGGGCGTCTCAAGTCCCACCGCATTTCTAGGCCGCTGGCCATTTCGGCCGTGTATGCCAACTGCACAAGATCCGAAAGACACCTCCTGTGGGATAAGATGAGAGAGATTGCTGGGCCCCTCGAAGGATCACCATGGATTATCGGTGGAGACTTCAACACCATCCTATCTCACCGAGATAGGGTTGGGAGCGACACCAACCGGCAAGCCGAGATGGTCGACTTCGCGGAGGCAATTGAAGACTGTAGGCTCCTTGATCCGGGTTTGATTGGGCGGAATTCACATGGGCCAAAAACGACCTCTTTGAAAGATTGGATAGAGTGCTTGTTAGTGAGGGTTGGGCTAAGGCCTTCGAAGCTACTCGGGTTACGAACCTCCCTCGGGTTGCTTCGGACCTCGAGCCGGTCCTTGTAAGATGTAAGACTCTGAACACTACCATCGGAGGCAAGGCATTCCGATTCCAGAATATGTGGATCCGACATGGGGGGTTCATGGCTGTAGAGCAAAATGCATGGGAGGAGAGTACGGGGGCGAGTGGACTCCTAAATATTCAAATCAAACATGCTAGAGTGAAAAGAGCCCTAAAGGCGTGGAACAAAGAAGTTTTTGGGAACCTCCATGCCAACCTTAAGGAAAAGGAGGAAGGAATTACCGTGGCCCAATCCATCTTCGAGGCAAGGCCAACACCGGAAAATAGGACAATGATCAATAAATACATTGCCGAGTACATCATGTTGCTGAAAATGGAAGAGGATTTTTGGCGGCAAAATCGCAAATTGTAAGTTAGAGAGAGACGCTCTCCCTTCTCTCTAGAATCCCCCACCACTGTCGACGGTCCCCCTCACGCCCCCGCTCCACCAGCCACCCACCATCCTCCCGACCTCGGATTCTCACCAACCAACCACTCCCTTGGCTAAGGCACGAACAAAGCTCCGGAGCGGCTGGTGACTCGACTCATTCTCTCGATCATGCCGGAGCGCCTGCCGGATCCCCCCCCGGAGTCAGAAGAACCGCGCACCATCTCGGACCAGCTAATGGTCCTCCGGCCGGCCGAGGACCCTCTCTCGGACCAGCCAATGAATTTCACGTCGGAGGAGTCTTCCTCCATAATTTTTCCCTGCAGGAAAGTGGCGAGGAAAACTTTGAAAATGAAGGTGAAGGCACGGAAAAGTACACCAGCCCCTCCCATCAAAGGCACTGGTCGGAAAAGGTTCGTACCCTCACCGATGCCGGAGGACAAGCAACTTAGGAAGAAGATTGATTTCGGGGCCGAAGGGAGCTCGCCGGTCGGAAGCCCAAAATGCAAAGGCCCCATCTTCCCGACGTCGATGGAGCCCTCCCCTAATCTCAACGGTGAAGATGAAGCTAAGATTAATGAAGAACTTGCCGGCGCCAGAACTGTTGACAACGCTCCGGCCGACGACCTTGCGGCCGGCGCAAACGCGGGGACTGGTGACGGAGGAGAGCACAACCCCCCACATGATGGCTGCTCGGAGAGAGATGGCTCTAGCATGGGTCAAAAGGCCTGGGTGGACGCGCTAGTCAACTTGCCCGAAATGGGCACAACAACAAAATCACTTTCCGAAAGTTCCTTGGCGCCTTGCCACTTCGGAACACCACGTGATGCTGGCCCCAATGCATCCGTTGAGCCCCCAAAACAACAAAAATCTAGCTCCTTTTTGCAGCAACCCAACTTTCCCGAATTGGCTTGGAGACCAAAACCTCCTTCCGAAAGTGGGCTAACTCCTTTCCGTCCCAAGAGCTCACGTGAGACGATTGTCGTGGAGGCCCCAACGCAACCAACAAAGGCCGAAATCATCCACTTAGCCGCCTTGGACTCGGCGGAGATGCTAGACACATTGGTTGCGCAACCTCTCATTACGGCCGGCCACAATCCACTGGAGTTCCCCCTAAACCCTTCGGGATGCATGCAAAGTGTCACACACACACCTCGGGATGGAAATGGACCCTCTCTTGAGGACTTTCCCCCTCTCGAACGAGGACGAACTAGCAAGCTCCGAGCTACGTTTGAGGCTAGTTCGGAACATTATTGTGCGGAGTTCGGCCAGCCGCGACCGAAGTCGAACCCTAACGTCTACCGAGAAAAGCCTTTTATCGAGACGATGAACAAGGCCACGCCTAGTGCCGAGATGGTTGCAGTGACAAGAGACACACCAACACCCAACGATACGCCTATGGATGATGCCGAACAGACCCTCACCGAGAAGGATAAAGTCGAGAAGATCCACACCGAGAAAGAAAAAGCCGAAAAGCCGAGAATGGAAAAGCCGAGAAGGGCACACAACGGCAACGTAGGTGCCGAGAAGATCCACACCGAGAATGGAGAAGCCGAACTCAACAATCCGAAGAGAAATGGAAACACACCTAAGTCCGCGACGGATGCCGCAACACAAGGGCTGAATGTAGTTAATCAACTTGGGGGGGGTAGAAGCTACACTGGGGCCCTCGCCGTGGCCGAAATCGATGGCGGACTTGCTTAGGGGTACCCCGTCGGGCTCGGCGAGTAACACTCTACAAGGCCGGGGTGAAGGCGCCGCAAGCCACCCCGGTCGGCCGAAAACGATGGCGGACATGCTCAAAGGCTCGACTGACCCTACCGGCCCCCAAGCCTTTGAACCGGATAAGCTCCAGAACATTGGATTTGCTTCAGTGTCCGACGGCATCCCGGCCATTTACTTCTCCGGAGCGGAAACTCAAAAGCTTGCTGAGAGCATGGGACACGCCATTGTGGGTAAGTTTTCTCACTCTATCCCTACGGGACTGCAAATCCAAAAGACCCTCGACAATATTAAACTTCGGTGTGGATTTAGTTGGAAGTACATTAATGCTAAACATATTCTCATTCAATGCGAGGACTTGGCGGACTATGCCCGAATCCTTGGAGGCCCAAGGGGTACGCCCGTTTGGCTCATTGACCGACACCCGATGAGGGTCTTCAAATGGTCCCCGGACTTTGATGCTTACTGCGAGTCCCCCATTGCGGCAATCTGGTGCAACCTAATTGGCCTCCCCATTCACCTTTTCGACCAATCCGCCTTATTCGCCATCGGCAAGCTTCTCGGCAATCCAATACAAATTGATCGAGCCACGGCAAACAAGACTCGGCTTTCATTTGCCCGAATCTGCGTCGAGATAGACATCACAAAACCACCTACCGAAGAGATAATCCTCGATCTTGGTGGGCGAGAAACGGTGCAGCGAGTCCGATGGGACAAGATACCATCATATTGCCGAGAATGCAAACATGTCGGCCATGCAAGTGAGGTGTGCTATGCGACGGGCAAGAAGGAACGGCCGCCAAAGAGAAACTACCACAACGGCCCGCCAAAACAGCCACAACCCGAGAGACAGACCGAGAAGGGGAAGCAAGATATGGGGAAGAATGCCTCCAGCTCCAACGAATGGAAACATCAGGGGAAGAAGCAAGGCAAGGCCGGTGATCGACCAAACAATAACAAAACAAATGGGGAGGACTCCGGTGATATTTCCTGGGAGGGACCGAACTCCAAGGGTGACTCTACTTTGGGGAGCGGACCGAGCTCCGGAACTCAGAATGCCGGGCTTATTGCCGGGATCGAGACTGGGAAATCCCCACCGAACCGGGGGAATCCATTGCATCCCACCACCGAACCACCAACACCACGTGGGAACATGGACGTGGAGTGGGGCTCCCCCATTGCGAGGAGCTTGGTCTCACCAGTTCGGCGAGGGAATCCGAGAGGAGGCGCGCGCCATGCTTTGACAAGGGGGCGTGGGTTCTTCTCGGCAAAGAACCACATGAGCACTAACCAATATTATACTCTCATGGAGAACGGAGAATTTGATGTTGAGAATTGTGGGGATGCGGACGAAGACCTTATGGAATTGCATGTGGGGGCCGAGAAGTTAGGAGGCAACAGTTCGGCCGAGGACGCCGAGGAGGTCGCTCCGAACAAAGAGCAACACCGTACTGACTATCAAGGAGGGCCTTCAACCTCTTTGGGTACGCACCCTTCTTGTTAATAATGTCGTACAATCTCATGTTTTGGAACGTGAGGGGGATCGCGAATGCGCCCACTCAAAACGTTCTGAAAAGACTAATTGGTTGTCATAATGTTTTATTTCTTGCAATAATGGAACCGCTCACACAACCGGACCCGGACCGTTTCTCTAAGGCCTTGGGGCTGTCCTTCATTGGTTCGAACATGAACGAGAAGATTTGGATGTTTGCGGAAGAGGGGTCCACTTTTGATATTGAGGTTGACTCGGAACAAATTCTCCACGGGTACCTCAAATCCCACCGCCTTGCTAGGCCGGTGGCCATCTCAGCCGTGTACGCCAAATGTACAAGGGCTGAAAGACATCACCTATGGGACAAGATGAGAGAGATTGCCGGGCCTCTTGAGGGAACACCTTGGATCATCGGTGGCGATTTCAACACCATGCTATCTCATCAAGACAGAGTTGGAAGTGATACCAACCGGCAAGCCGAGATGGTAGATTTTGCGGAGGCAACGGAAGATTGTAGGCTGCTTGACCCTGGTTTTGATGGAGCGGCATTCACTTGGGCCAAGAATGGCCTTTTTGAAAGGTTGGATAGAGTGCTTGTCAGCGAGGATTGGACTAAGACCTTCGAGGCTACTCGGGTTACGAACCTCCCCCGGATTGCCTCGGACCATGGACCAATTCTTGTCAGGTGCACGAAGATGAACACATCCGCTGGAGCCAAGGCTTTCAGGTTCCAGAACATGTGGATCCGACATGAAGGATTCATGGCCGTAGTGCAAAAAGCATGGGAGGAGCCCACGGGGGCGGGTGGAATCCTAAACATTCAAATCAAGCAGGCCAGAGTTAAAAAGGCCCTTAAGGAGTGGAACAAAGAGGTTTTTGGAAACATTCATGCTAATCTAAAAGAAAAGGAGGAAGAAATTGCTTTGGCCCAATCTTGTTTCGAAGCAAGGCCGACCCCGGATCACAGGACAGCGATCAACAAACACATTGCCGAGTACATCCTTTTGCTGAAAATGGAAGAAGATTTTTGGCGACAGAAGGCAGCTCTGAGGTGGCTTGCCGAGGGAGACAAAAATACCCGGTTCTACCAAAGCTGGGTGAAACAAAAGAGGGTTCGTCTCCGCATCCATTCAATACGTGTCAATGGGCAGGAGCTCACCGAGGAAGCCGAGATTAAAAAGTCCGCAGTGGAGTTCTTCCAACAACTCCTTGCCCCCAATAATCCGACACTTGAAGATCCAGACCTCGACCTAATCCAGCAGGTCCACTCAGCCGAGCAGTTCGCTGACATCGCAGATGCTCCAAGTGCGGACGAGGTCAGGAGTGCCACCTTTTGCATTTCCGGAGATAGTGCACCCGGACCCGACGGCTTCTCGGCCACCTTCTATCAAGCCTGCTGGCCTATTGTGGGACCGGAGGTAGTGGACGCAATCAGACAGTTCTTCAGAGGGGCCTTCCTGCCGAGGAGCATCACGGCCACAAGCATAGTCCTTATCCCAAAGAAGGCTTCGCCGGAATCATGGACCGACTACCGACCCATCAGTCTCTGCAATGTTTTAAACAAGATCATTACCAAGGTACTCACCTCTCGACTCTCTCCTTTCCTCCCACAGGTCATCTCCCCAAACCAAAGTGGATTTGTCAAAGGTCGGCTCCTTAACGACAACGCACTTCTGGCTCAAGAGATGTTCCATGAGCTTGCTAGATGCTCCCCAGCGCCTAATGTGGCAGTAAAGATTGACATGGCTAAAGCCTATGATAGGGTCCAATGGCCATTCCTCTTCAAAGTTTTACGCCGTATGGGTTTCCCGGATTCATGGATTTCACTTATGGAGAGGTGTATTGGGTGTTGCTGGTTCTCGGTCCTTGTTAACGGGGCACCCTCGGGCTTCTTTAGATCAACTCGAGGACTTCGGCAAGGAGACCCGATCTCCCCTGCTCTGTTCGTAATCGCGGCGGACTACCTGTCCCGAGCATTAGATAAGCTCATCCTCGGCCAAAAGGACATGACGTTCAAAGCCTCCCGGAGATGCATGGAGATCAGCCATCTAGCCTATGCGGACGACATTATCATCTTCACTCAAGCGGCGGCAAATCCTATGCGCCGGCTAAGAGCCTGTCTCGAAAAATATGAAAGAGTCTCCGGCCAACAAGTCAGCCTCGCCAAGAGTAATTTCTATATTGCCGAGGCCCATGAACACTGGGCAAACTCGATCCAGGCGGAAGGAGGCTTCTCTAGAGGGGCCTTTCCTTTTCTCTATCTCGGTGTCCCTATCTACCGTGGTGTCAAGCGCACGGACATGTTCCTCTTTCTACGGGAAAAGATTGCAAGAAGGATCTCAGGATGGGCACACCGTCACCTATCCTTTGGAGGAAGGCTTACGTTGATTAAGAGCACTCTTGAAGCGATCCCCTTGCACATCTTTCAAGCCGTCGAGCCCACGGCCGGTACCCTCAAGCAACTTGATCAACAAATGGCCCGATTCTTTTGGGGGTCTACGAATGAAAAGAAGCGGACCCATTGGATTGGATGGGAACAAATGTGCCGGCCCACTGATGAAGGAGGCCTTGGGATCCGAAAAACTATGGAGGTCCTCCACGCTTTCAATATCAAACTGTGGTGGCGATTTCGGGAGCAAAACTCCCTTTGGGCAAGATACATGATGGCAAAATATTGCTCCAACTCCACACCGCTCACCTTGAGATTGCCGAGCAGGAGTAGCCCTACGTGGAGAAGGCTCTCAAGAGCATGGCCCCTCGCGCAACCGCACATGAGATGGCTAGTGGGACAAGGGGACATCTACTTCTGGGATGACATTTGGCTTGGCAATAGCCCTCTGAGGGAACTTAGCCTTGATGATAGGGGAAGACCAACCACCCGGGTCTCGGAGTTCATTACAAATGGTGGTTGGGATGTGCCCAAGCTTCAACTCCTTCACAATCAGGCCGGCCTCCCTCAGCATGTTATCGATGGCATCATTAATACACCGATCCTCCATGACGAACAGGATATCCCGAGGTGGAACCTCTCTAAGCATGGGGAATTCACGGTGGCTTCGACATGGGACACACTTCGAGGACGAAACCCGATCATCCATGGTTTGGGGGACGTTTGGAAGGTAGGCCTCACCAACTCAATAGCCATCTTTATCTGGAGGCTTCTCTCCAATCGGGTGCCGGTTGACACGAAACTTCAGTGGCGGGAGATTGAGCTAGCTTCTAAGTGCCAATGCTGCCCCCACAGACCGAACACTGAGTCACTCCAACACCTCTTCATCCAGGGATATGGAGCTCGCAGAGTATGGAGTGAGTTCGACGGCTGGTTCACAGGCCCGTTCCCACGCATCCATATCAATGACACAATCCCTACGAGAATCGAAGTGTGGGCGCGAAGGTGCCAACAGCCGAACAAGAAACATCTTAGCCGAGCCACTCCATACCTCATCCTTTGGTTTATTTGGTCGGAGAGAAACAGGAGCCGCCACCAAGGCACACAGTTTAAACCACAAAACGTGGTATGGCAGGTCCACATGTTCATTCGAAATGCTATGTCTAATGGAAGCTTGAAGCCGAAACATTGGAAGGGAGTTAAACTTGGAATCAATATTCCTCAACAAGCGGCGGCAATCAGGGCGCTACCCCTAGCCATGGCAATCAAATGGAACCCCCCGGATCAGCCGTGGATAAAGCTCAACACGGATGGCTCCTATAATGAAGCGAACGGCAGTACAGGGGCTGGCGGGATTATTCGAGACCACTCGGGTAAGATGCTCGTCGCCGTCAGCACACCCCTTGAAGCCCACTCGGCATTAGAAGCGGAGCTGTTGGCCATGATCCACGGGCTAAATATAGCCAAGGAATACGGCCTACCAATCTGGATTGAGTCAGATGCAGAGCAAGCAATCAGATTGGTCAATGGGACGGGATGGGGGCCGGCACTCGCTCGGCAAGCGGTGGCGCAACTAACCATTCTCAAACGCCAACTCAAATTCCGAGCCACCTTCATACACAGGGAGGGGAACAAAGCGGCGGACTTCCTTGCGAAAATGGGGCTAGTCCAAGACAGTGGCCTACGAATGCACTACAACTCAGCACCGAGAGAACTATTGGACTTGGTTAGATTGGACGAGATGGGAGTGTCGCACATCCGAAACCTAGACGGGGACGGGCATCAAAGTTGATCATGAGACGACGGGAGACAATAGTGACTAGCTTTGTGGTTCATTGTTTTTTGGAAAGGAGTATGATGAGGTCCGAACCTTGTGGGATCGGACCGCATACTACTCTTGATTTTGTTACGGCACACCACTTTTGGGTGTGGCCACGCCTTGTAATTATCTCTTGTGGAAATATAGGGATGAGGGACCCACGAACCCTCCACCGTAGAGGTGTTTGATTAAAAAAAAAAAAAAAAAAAAAAAAAAGGATTTTTGGCGGCAAAAGGCAGCCCTGAGATGGATTGCGAAGGGCGACAAAAATACCCGGTTCTATCAAAGCTGGGTGAAACAAAAAAGAGTTTGCCTACGCATCTACTCGATTCGTGTCAACGGCCAGAAGCTTACTGAGGAGGCCGAAATAAAAAAGTCAGCGGTAGATTTCTACCAACAACTCCTAGCGCCCAGCAACCCGGTTCTAGACGAGCCAGACCTTGACCTTATCCAGCGAGTACACTCAGCTGAGCACTTTCCGGACATCGCAAATGCGCCAGGTGCGGACGAGATCAGGAGCGCCGTTTTCAGCATTTCCGGAGATAGCGCCCCCGGACCCGATGGCTTCTCCGCCACTTTCTCCCAAGCCTGTTGGACTGTTGTGGGGCCGGAGGTGGTGGAAGCAATTGGCCAGTTCTTTAGAGGGGCTTTCCTGCCACGAAGTATTACGGCCACAAGCATTGTCCGCATCCCAAAGAAGGCGTCGCCTGAGTCATGGACCGACTATCGACCCATCAGCCTTTGCAACGTCTTTAACAAGATCATCACCAAGGTACTCACGACTCGACTCTCCCCTTTCCTTCCACAGGTCATCTCCCCAAACCAAAGTGGTTTCGTGACAGGGCGGCTCCTCAATGATAACGCTCTGTTGGCCCAAGAGATGTTCCATGAACTTGCAAGATGCTCCCCAGCACCTAATGTAGCGGTGAAGATCGACATGGCAAAAGCCTATGATAGGATCCAATAGCCTTTCGTTTTCAAGGTGCTTCGGCGAATGGGATTCCCGGACACATGGATCTCACTCATGGAGAGGTGCATAGGCTCGTGTTGGTTCTCGATCCTTGTCAATGGGGTACCTTCAGGATTCTTCAGATCAACACGGGGACTCCGACAAGGTGATCCGATTTCACCTGCGTTGTTTGTAATTGCCGCGGACTACCTGTCTCGAGCCTTGGATAAGCTTATACTTGGCCAAAGGGATATGGTGTTTAAGGCCTCCCGGAGATGCATTGAGGTCAGCCACCTAGCCTATGCGGATGATATTATAATATTCACACAAGCGGCGGCAAGCCCCCTGCGCCGGCTCCGAGCCTGTCTCAAGAACTATGAAATTGTCTCCGGCCAACAAGTCAGCCTCACCAAGAACAACTTCTATATCGCTGAAATCCATGACCATTGGGCACCCTCGATCCAAGCGGAAGGAGGCTTTACTAGGGGCACCTTTCCTTTCCTCTACCTCGGCGTCCCCATCTACCGTGGTGTAAAGCGCACGGACATGTTCCTCTTCCTACGTGAAAAGATTGCAAGAAGGATCTCGGGCTGGGCACACCGGCACTTATCTTTTGGAGGGAGGCTCACGCTAATTAAGAGCACCCTTGAAGCGATCCCCTTACACATCTTCCAAGCCATTGAGCCCACTGCCGGCACCTTAAAACAACTTGATCAACAAATGGCCCGATTCTTTTGGGGATCTATGAGTGAGAGAAAGCGAACCCATTGGATTGGATGGGATCAAATGTGTCGCCCTACCGAGGAAGGAGGTCTCGGGTTTCGGAAAACTTTGGAGGTTTTACGTGCTTTCAACATAAAATTATGGTGGCGCTTCTGGGAACAAAACTCCCTTTGGGCAAAATACATGATGGCAAAATATTGCTCCATCTCCACACCACTTACCTTGAGAACGCCGAGCAGGAGTAGCCCTACATGGAGGAGGCTCTCTAGAGCTTGGACTCTCGCGCAACCGTACATGAGGTGGCTTGTGGGGCAAGGGAATATCTACTTCTGGGATGACATCTGGCTTGGCAACAGCCCACTCAGGGACCTCAGCCTTGATGATAGGAGAAGGCCAACCACCCGGGTCTCGGAGTTCATTACAAATGGCACTTGGGATGAACCCAAGCCCCGACTCCTGTACGATCAAGCCGGCATCCCACAACATATTATTGATCGCATCCTCAGCACCCCGATACTCCAAGACGAACAGGATATCCCACGGTGGACCCTCTCTGAGCACGGGGAATTCACGGTAGCATCGACGTGGGACACACTCCGAGGGCGGAACCCGATCGTTCAAGGCCTGAGTGATGTTTGGCAGGCGGGCCTCACTAAGTCAATAGCCATCTTCATCTGGAGGCTTCTTTCCAATCGGGTGCCAGTCGACACAAAACTTCAGTGGCGGGAGATTGAACTTGCCTCCAAGTGCCAATGTTGCCCTCTTCGACCGAATATTGAGTCCCTCCAACACCTCTTCATTCAGGGTTACGGAGCTCGCAGAGTATGGAATGAGTTTGATTCGTGGTTTGATGGGGTGACCCCCCGCCTCTCAATCAATGACACAATCCCAACGAGAATTGAAACTTGGATGCGAAGATATCACCAACCGAACAAGAAGCACCTTAGCCGAGCCATCCCCTACCTCATCTTGTGGTTCATCTGGGCGGAAAGAAACAAGAGCCGGCACCAAGACACGAGGTTCAATCCGCACAATGTGGTATGGCAGATCCACATGTTCATCCTGAACTCCATGGCCAACGGGAACTTGAAGCCGAAGCATTGGCGAGGGGTCAAACTTAGAATCAACATCCCACAACAAGTGGAACCAGCTAGGGCGCAGCCGCTAGCCATGGCAATCAAATGGGACCCCCCGGACCACCCTTGGATTAAACTAAACACGGATGGCTCTTTCAATGAAGTGACCAACAAAGCAGGGGGGGAGGAATCATTCGGGACAGCTCGGGCAACATGCTGGTGGCGTTTAGCACGCCCCTTGAAGCACACTCGGCTCTGGAGGCTGAGCGGACGGCCATGATCCATGGGCTGCGCTTAGCCAAGGATCTTGACTTACCAATCTGGATCGAATCAGATGCCGAGCAAGCCATTAATCTGGTCAATGGAGCAGGGTGGGGGCCGGCTCTAGCTCGGCAAGCAGTGGCGCAATTGATCCTGCTCAAGCGCCAACTTAAATTCTGAGCCACCTTCATACACCGGGAGGGGAACAAAGCGGCGGATTTCCTTGCGAGAATGTGCCTAAGGCTTGATAGCGGTCGACAATTGGATCATAATTCTGCATCAAGAGACCACATGGACTTCGTCCGCTTGGAACGAACGGGTGTTCCAAACATTCGAACCCTAGATGGGGACGTATACTAGAGTCGGTTACTCGGAGATGGAAGATCATAGAGCCTTTGGTTTGTTTAATTGCACTTTTGAAGGGAGTAGGATGGGGTCCGAGTCGTGTGGAGTCGGACCGCTTTCTACTCTTGCCTTTGCTATGGCACACCACTTTTGGTTGTGGCCACGTTCTGTAATCCCCCTTTTTGATATATAGGGATGAGGGACCCACGAACCCTCCACCGTAATGGTGTTTAAAAAAAAAACGTAACCGAAGCCGTCATGAACAGGTACAATTTAAACCTACCAATGTGATTTGGCAAGTCCAAATGTTCATAAGGACTCTAGAGAGAGATGCTCCTCCTTCTCTCTAGCAATCTCATCTCCGTTTGATAACTCGGTCCTCCCCACCCAAGGGTTTCCTTCACCCACCGTCTCCCAACACCTCTCGTCGTCAACCTCCACCCCGGTGCGTCATCCCTATCTCTCGCGAGACCAGCCATCCGTGTCCGCCTCTCGGCCGGCCATGCCGGATCCAACCTCGAGCCCCATCCCGGCCCCGCCGGACCCCGACACGGCAAGTACTATCCCGGACCAGCTCATGGTCTTCCACTCGAATGATGCCTCAATCCCGAAGCTTTCGGCCAAAGATCTGAAAATGAAGAGTAAGAAGAGCCGGGTTAGCGCGAGAAAGAGCACACCGGCTCCCCCACCAAAGGTCATGGTCGGAAAAGGTTCGTGCCTTCACCACTCCTGGAGGACAAGCAACTTCGGAAGAAACTCACCTTCGGATCGGATGATAGCCCCGTCATTGAGGCCGCCGATATGAGCTCCGACCATGACAATCTAAGTTGTATGTCACTCTCGTTCCCATCTTGTCCCAATGACGGCTTGGAAGCAAAAGGACCGGAAAACCACCATTTGGCCCACACTCCTCCGGAAGGAAACCACATGGAGCCGGTGGCCCTTGCGATCTTGCCGGCAGGTGCACCGGACCCCCCCTCCGACCAAGGTCCCGCCTGTATGAGACGACCGTTGGGGAAGGTGACGCCATGCTCACTTGCGTACCCCAAGAGGGTGTGGCTGAACCATGTGCTCCAAAAAGTACCTTGGAGAGTGGGTTAGTCAACTTACCCGAAATGTGCATAGAACCAAAAGACCTTTCCGAAAGCGCCTTTGTCCCTTACCAACAAGAGAAACCATGTGAAGACTCGTGCCACCCCCTCCCAATGCAGCAAATGAAGCCAAAGAGGAATGATATTTTGCAAGTACTCTCTTTGGAGGCGGCGAAAATCCTTGATTCCGCGGCGGCACAACCCCTCCTCGCCGGCCCGCCGCCGGAAACCGCCTTCCGGTCAATGGAAACCCCACTCCTCCTTGAATACCAAAAAGAGATCACTCCCCCCAACCTCTTACTTGCTGATGGCCCCACCCTCTCCACTTCCCTCCACTTGAGCGAGGGAGAACTAGGAAAATCCGGGACAACTTTGAAAACGGCGCGTCGGGTGATGGGGTGAGGCTGGCTTGGCCAAAAGACAGGATGGAATCCAACTCCGTGCGGGCCACGATGGCTCTCGTGGCCCCGACCATGACCTCGACAAGCTCCGAACGGCCCAACGCCACCTTGGGGACCCCTTGGGACAAATTTACCCCAATGCATGTAGATGGTTTGGCCGTAGGACCTCAAGGGGATGGCTCAAGTGGAAACCACCCCCCAACGAGATCATTAGGCCGATGAATCACACTCAAGGGCGAGAAAGCGGGGCGGCCGAGAAGGTACCCATCAAGCCGATTTCTATGGCCGACATGGTTCGAGGGTCCCCGAACCCCGAAGGTCCGCAAGCCTTCCTCCCAGAGAACATCCAAAACATTGGGTTTGCCACCACATCTAACGGCATCCCGACCATCTACTTCTCCGGGGCGGAGATTCAAAAGTTGGCTACAAACCTAGGTCACGCCATCGTCGGTAAGTTCTCCCACTCAATTCCGTCATCACATCAAATTCAAAAGGCCTTGGATAACATTAAATTCAGTCGGGGTTTCACTTGGAAATTTATTAATGCAAAACATGTTTTTGTGTAATTTGAGGATATGGCGGACTATGCACGGCTCCTTAGTGGCCCTAAAGGTACTCCAGTGTGGTTCATCGACCGACATCCGATGAGAGTCTTTAAATGGACACCCGATTTTGATGCGTATTGTGAATCCCCAATCGCGGCGATTTGGTGCAATTTAATTGGCCTCCCAATTCATCTCTTTGATCAATCGGCCCTTTTTGCCATCGGAAAGCCCCTAGGGACACCTATTCAAGTGGATCATGCCACGGCCAACAAGTCACGACTTTTGTTCGCCCGCATTTGTGTTGAGATCGACATCACCAAACCACCCCCCGAAGAGATCATCTTAGATATTTGTGGCCGAGAAATGGTTCATAAGTGAAATGGGACAAGATCCCATCCTATTGTCGGGAATGCAAACACGTGGGCCACAAAAGCGACGTGTACTATGCGGCGGGTAGAGGGGAACGGCCCCCCAAACATAACTACAACGTAGCCCCTCCGAAACAGCCACAACAAGGGGACCGTCAAGCCGGGAAAGTAAGTGAGGGTGCAAGGCATGATGGGAACTCGGAATGGATACAACAAGGGTACAAGACAAAGGTACACCAACAACGGCTTAACCCGAAGGCAAATGCGCACAATGGCCCGAATTGGTCGGGGCCGGACATCATGGGGGAAATGCAAAATGAAGGGGGCATGGAGCTAGTCATCCACCCCATTGAGAAGGATCATAGCGCTCATCATTGCGCTAAACACACTAGAGATCCGATTGCTATTCCCTCCTCTTCCGGAGGCGGCCGAGGAGGCTCACCGAAGGCAGCGAATAAGAGATGCTACCGTGCGCCCTCGGCATCGGGTACTCGAGAGAAATCGAAAGGCTCTTTCCTCCCTTTTAATCTCGATCGGGCTGAGTCACAAACGGTGGAAAACCACATGAGCACCAATCGGTACTACTCCCTCATGGCTCGGGAAAACTTTGTGGAAAATGAGCTTGAGGACATGGGTGCGTGGGAAGCATACAATCTCCCCAACGGAGTCGATGTTGAAAACGCCCCTAGACCCCCAAATTTGTCGGAGGTTGATGGGGATGAGTTCGAGGATTGCGATACCATTGAGGTGGAGCGGACGCCGAGCTAAAATGCAGAGGATACCACCATGTCAATCACGGAGGGTGATACATGCTACTCTCCGCAAGACCATCAACTTACCAAATTCCAAGGAGGGCCTTCACACCCGCCGGGTACGAACCTCCACTGTTAACTATGTCTTTCAATCTCATGTTTTGGAACGTTAGGGGGATTGCTAAGGTGCCCACCCAAAACGTTCTAAAAAGATTAATTAAGTCTCATAATATTAATTTTCTTGCATTAATGGAACCACTAACTGCTCCCGACCCGGAGAAGTTCTCCAAGACCTTGGGGCTCGTCTTCCAAGGATCAAATCTGAATGGAAAGATATGGGTGTTTGCTGAAGAAGGCACAAGATTCTGTGCTGAATGCAACACGGATCAAGTTCTTCATGGCCGGGTCGAGTCCCCTCGCCTTGTGGGACACATTGGCATTTCAGCGGTTTATGCTAAATGAACAAGGGGCGAAAGGATCCATTTGTAGGACAAAATGAGGGAAATTGCATTGGCTACTGAAGGCTCGCCTTGGATCATTGGGGGAGACTTCAACCCCATTCTTTCGACGGGCGATAGAGTTGGTAGTGACACTAACCAACAAGTTGAAATGGTGGACTTTGCGGAGGCTATTGAAGATTGCAGAGTTCTTGATCCGGGGTTCGATGGCTCGGAATTTACATGGGCCAAGAATGGCCTTTTCGAGAGGCTCGATAGAGTAATAGTGAATGAACCTTGGGCACAATGCTTTGAAGCGACTAGAGTAACAAACTTACCTCGGGTTTCATCGGACCATGGCCCCGTGTTGGTCCGGTGCAGAACCCCACGTACCCACACTGAGGGCAGGCCATTCCATTTTCAAAATATGTGGGTTAGGCATGATGGTTTTGCTGATTTGGTTCGGGGTGACTGAAGCCAACCGACCGGGGCTGGAGGACTTCTCAATCTTCAGATTAAGCTTGGCCGAGCTAAGAAAACCCTTAAGGAGTGGAATAAGGCTGTCTTCGGGAACATTCATGACAACCTTAGGGAAATGGAGGAAAAAATCGCGATGGCCCAAGCAGAATTTGAGGAGAGGCCTTCCCCGGATAACAGGGCAGAAGTTAACCGTAGCATTGCCATGTATATCCGTCTTCTCAAGATGGAGGAGGACTTCTGGAGACAAAAGGCGACCCTTCGATGGCTTGCGGAGGGCGACAAGAACACCAAATTTTATCAAAGCTGGGTCAAACAAAAGAGATTAAGGATGCGCATCCACAAGATCAATGTGGGGGGGGAGAGAACTCACGGTGGAATTGGAGATCAGGAACTCTGCCGCGGATTTCTTCCAAAACCTCCTTGCCCCGGGACCCCTCTCTCTCCTGGAGCCGGATTTGGGCTTGATTCAGCGCCTCTCACCTTCTCCTGAAGTGGAAGCCCTACCGAATCCACCAAGCGTAGAGGAAGTGAAAAAAGCCGTATTTGACATCTCCGGAGATAGCGCCCCTGGACCGGATGGTTTCACAGCCACCTTCTATCAATCTTGCTGGGATACGGTCGGTATTGATGTTGTGGCCGCTATCCAGCAATTTTTCAAGGGAGCCTACCTACCCCGAAGCATCACGGCCACGAGCATCGTACTCATTCCGAAGAAGCTTGGCCCAGACTCGTGGAGTGATTGTCGCCCCATTAGCTTGTGCAATGTTTCAAACAAGATCATCACCAAAATCCTCACAAGGAGATTATCTCCCCTCCTCCCTCAGGTTATTGCGCCAAATCAGAGTGGGTTTGTGAAAGGCCGGCTGCTTAATGATAACGTCCTCTTGGCGCAAAAGATGTTCCATGAACTTCCGAGGAGCGCGCCGGCCCCCAATGTTGCGGTCAAGATTGATATGGATAAAGCTTACGACAGAGTCCAGTGGCCCCTATTGATCAAGGTCATGGACCGAATGGGCTTCCCCGCCAGATGGATCTCCATGATTGAGAGGTGTGTGGGCTCATGCTGGTTTTCGGTCTTAATTAATGGAGTTCCATCCGGGTTCTTCAAGTCATCTCGCGGCCTTAGACAAGGTGACCCAATATCACCCTTCTTATTTGTGATTGCTGCGGATTACCTCTCAAGGTCTCTGGATAAACTCATTCTGGGAAAAGAGATGATCTTTAAAGCCTCTCGGGGATGCATGGAGATTAGTCACCGCCTATTCCGACGATATTGTAATCTTCACCCAAGCGGCAGAAGTCCCTCTGAGGCAGCTCAGAGCTTGTCTTGATGAATACGCGGGAATCTCCGGACAGCAGATCAATCTTGCAAAGAGTAACTTCTACATTGCCGAAAAACATGAGAGGTGTGCCGGCCTAATCCAGGCCGAAGGGGGATTCACTCTTTTTTTTTTAAATCAAAAGCACCACGAGGGTGGAGGGTTCAGGCAGACCCACACCTGTGCATTACTAAGGACAATTGCAACGAAAAACTAGGAACACCGAGCCGCCCAAAAGTGATAGCTCGCCAAAACCAATTAGAGTACAACGAGGGCCTCCCTACCAACTAGAGTGGTCATCAATGTACTCTTCACTATTCTATTACAATTAACATGGTGCAACCTTCACATCACAAAATCCAAGATCCGTCACTTAATTGAGGCCCACAATAGGGATACCCCTACGATGAACGATCCCTCCCGGATCAAGTTCCTCGATGAAGCCTTCTTTCTCCCGGTTGGGGAGCCCACATGAGACATTCATTGAGCAAGTGCTCGGCTCGTTCGCACTAGAGTCATCCCGATCGAATGACTCTAGTGGCGACATTGTCTTTCAAACGCAAATTGTCGATGTGTTAAGCTTTGGAGTGCATGTCTCCCTTATGTGCCTTGCCTTTCCTCTTCCTCGACACCAATTGGAATCCATCCTCGTCCATGCTTGGTTGACTCCCAAGGGGCGCTCGAGGAGCCAACGGATCGACGTTCATTGTACCCTCCTTGTTCTTCTCTTGGTTGCCACTATCTTTTTCCTTGTTAGGTGAGGTGCCAACCCTAATCGCCGCCTTTGGACGCCATTCTCGACGGATGATCTTGTGATCGTGGCTAGGGTAGAACGCCTTGGTTGGTGTTCGGTAATCCTTGCCTCGACCCTTCCTTCCCAACGCATGACACTCATCAATGACATGCCCAACATGCTTACAATTCTCGCAAAACAATGGGATACGGTCCCATGCTACTTTGTGTCTTGAATTTTTGCCTAGGATGTTTAGCATGATCTCCTCCGTTGGGGGGTTGGCGATATCAATCTCAACACATATCCTAGCAAAAGAGAGCCGAGTTTGATTGATTGTCGCATGGTCCGCTTGTAACGGCTTGCCTAATAGCTTGCCGATTGCCATGAGGGCCGATTCCTCAAAAAGAAGGGCCGGTAGTCCCATGATATTGCACCACACGACAACGATGGGCGACTCAAAGAACGTATCAAAGTCCAGCGCCCATTTTAACACCCTCATTGGGTGAATGTCAACAAACCAAACCGGACTCCCATTAGGGCCACTTAAGACCTTAGCATAATCAGCCATATCTTGGAATTGAAGTAGGATGTGCTTGGCATTCAAGTATTTCCAAGTGAAAGAACCAACTAGCCCCATACCCCTTAAGCTTTTTTGAATTTGGAAAGAAGAAGGGAGTGAGTGGGAAAACTTCCCAACAATGACTAGTCCTAGTTTCTCCGAGAGATATTCCATTTCAACATCGGTAAAGGAGAGATAAGGTGTACCTTCAAAGTCTCCGGCTGTTCCCAAAGGTGTGACCTTGCCGGCGTCGAGTGGGATTCGCTCGTCCTTATGGGTTTTATGTGGTGTTGAGGCTCCCACCATGCACCCCATCCCCCAATGTGCGAACAAGTTTTTAGCCTCCTTCCATGCATTCGCCGGCGGGACCAGGTTTTCCGGCGGGTACTCCGGCGGCCGGCCATCGGTGCCATGGTACCTTCCCTTTCCTTTATCTCGGTGTGCCTATTTATCGAGGTGTAAAGCGTACAGACATGTTTATGTTCCTTCGGGAAAAGCTTGCCGCGAGTGTCACAGGGTGGGGTCACCGCCACCTCTCATCAAGAGTACGCTCGAAGCGGTGCCACTCCACATCTTCCAAGCCATCGAGCCAACCTCCGGGGCGCTCAAACAATTGGATCAGCAGATGGCTCGGTTCTTCTGGGGATCGACAAGTGAGAGGAAAAAAACACACTGGATCGGTTGGGATCAGATCTGCCTCCCGACGTCCGAAGGAGGGCTCGGAGTTAGAAAAACCAAAGAAGTACTCCGAGCCTTTAGCATTAAGTTATGGTGGAGATTCCGAGAGCAAAGCTCACTCTGGGCTAGATATATGATGATAAAATATTACAAGAAGGTCTCCCCCCTTGCGGCCAACCCCTCCGGGCATAACAGCCCAACTTGGAAAAGACTCATGCGCACAAGACATCAGGCGAATCCTCACATTCGATGGGTGGTGGGTAAAGGGGAAATCTACTTTTGGGATGACATTTGGGTGGGTGATTCCACTCTTCGGTCCCTTACTTTTGATGATAGAGGCAACCACACTTCCCAGGTCGAAGAATTCCTCAGGGATGGCGAGTGGAATGAAGCCAAGCTCCAACAACTCCGTGACCAGGCCGGGCTACCACAACAGGTTATTTCTCAGATCCTCGACACCCCGGTCATTGCAGGGGAGCCAGACACGCCGAGGTGGTCCCTTTCTAGCCTCAGAGAATTTACACTAGCAACAACATGGGACACTATCCGCACACATAGACCGAGGATACAAGGGCTCGAAGACATATGGAGGGCTGGCCTAACCAACTCTATTGCAATCTTCAACTGGCGCCTTCTGTCGAATCGAATCCCGGTTGATTCTAAACTCCAATGGAGGAAGATCGACTTGGCCTCAAAATGCCAATGCTGCCCAAGGAATCCGAGCACCGAATCCCTTCAGCACCTCTTCATCCAAGGTCGGGGAGAAACTAGTGTGTGGCAGGAATTCGACGGGTGGTTCGGGGGATCGACACCTCCCCTACGGATTAACGACATCATTCCAGATCGGCTTGAGACCTGGTCGCATCGGATGCAACAACAAGACCCGAAACACCTTTGCCGAGTAACGCCATACCTCATCCTGTGGTTCCTTTGGGCGGAGTGAAACCGAAGCCGGCATGAGCAAGTCCAATTCAAACCGTACAATGTGGTGTGGCAAGTTCAGATGTACATTTACAATAACATGACTAACGGGATCATTAAGCCGAAGCACTGGAAGGGAGTGCAAATGGGCATGAGTATTCCGAGCCACCCTGCCTCAGGACGGACGAGACCAATGGTGACTTCTGTTAAGTGGCACCCCCCTGAAGGCCCGTGGATTAAAGTCAATACAGACGGGGCATACACTGGGGCACCGGACAGAGTGGAAGGGGGAGGAGTGGTACGCGACTGGTCCAGAAAGTTGCTCGCGGCCTTCTCAACCCCCCTTGACGCACACTCAGCCCTAGAGGCCGAATTGATGGCTGCTCATCATGGACTTGAGCTTGCGAGGGTACATGAGCAACCCATTTGGATCGAGACGGACTCAGAACAAGCCGCCAATCTCCTCAATGGCTTTACATGGGGACCGGCACATCTCCGCCGGGTCATGGCGCGAATTTTCCTCTTCAAGCGCCGGTACACCATGCGCGCCTCCTTTATCCCCCGGGAGGGGAATCAAACGGCGGACCTGCTCGCTAAGATGGGCCTTGGCCAGCAATGCTTCCTCAGGTTCTCCGCCCAAACAGCCCCAAGACCCCTAAAGGACATCATTAGAATGGAAGAAATGGGAATACCTAACATTCGAGTTCGGTCGGAAGAACACGAGTAGCACAGTTGCCGAGGAAGGAAGGAGTGTTTTATCTTTTGATTTTGTTCATTTGTATCTTGTCTTTTGGAAGGGAGTATGATGAGGTCCGGGTTGTGGGATCCGGACCGCTCTCTACTCCTAATCTTTGTGTTGGCACACCACTTTTGGGTGTGGCCAGGATCTGTATTCAACCTCTTATGATATATAGGGATGAGGGACCCACGAACCCTCCACCGTAAAGGTGTTTGATTAAAAAAAAAAGTCCAAATGTTCATCCGGAATAGTATGGAGAATGGGGGCATAAGAATGAAACATTGGATCGGGATAAGCCCTACAATGGAAATACCGAGTCGTGCTGAGACAGGAAGGCCAACACCGGTTGCTATGCTGATCAAATGGCACCCACCGATCCCATCGTGGATTAAACTCAACACGGATGGAGCCTTCTCAACCACAACAAAACAAGGAGGAGGAGGGGGCATAGTTCGGGATCATCAAGGGAAGATGTTTGCAGCCTTCGCCACTCCCATCATCGCACAATCGGCCTTAGAGGCCAAACTTACAGCCATCTATCACGGTTTGGAAATAGCCAGGGAGTTTAAGAAACCAATTTGGATTGAATCGGATGCTAAACAAGCCATCGATCTATTCAAAGGGGCAGCATGGGGCCCGGCACACACTTGCCAAGTAATGGCCCGACTAAACATGCTCAAGAAGCAATACACCATCCGGTCCTCCTTTATCCACAGGGAGGGCAACAAAGCAGCCGATTTCCTAGCCAAGATGGGCCTTGAGCAAACCGCCTTGAGCCGAATGACCGCAGATAACACCCCAAGATTGCTCAAAGCCATTGTTCGATTGGACGTTATAGGATTCCCCAACCTCCGAATGAGTAGTGACGTCCGAGAGTAGTGCAAGTGTTCAAGTGGCCTTCCGCAAAAAAGGATACAACGGTCGGGAGCTGATTGTAGGCCGGAGAGTACGTAGGTGTCGAACCCGACCAGGCTCGTCCCCACCGTACTCTTTGATGATTTTGCCCTAGTGTGTTTGTTTTATTTTTGTACTCTTAGCTCTAGATTGTTTGGCCCTTGTAATCCTTGATTGTAACCTCTTTTGATGAAGAAATATAGGGATGGGGGACCCACGAACCCTCCACCGTAAAGGTATTGTGACAAAAAAAAATAAAAAATGGAAGCTTGAGTATGTGGCCACTTCGGAGGATGCAAAAGAGCCTGTATGGTTCAAGAACTTCCTTATGGATTTAGGTGTGGTTGCGAATCTGCCCAAGAGCATCACGGTTTATTGTGACAATTTTGGTGCTGTGGCAAATTCGAAGGAACCAAGAGCTCACAAAGCGAGCAAACACATAGAGCGGAAGTATCATATCATAAGGGATATAGTGCAGAGAGGAGACATACAAGTGCTCAAGATTGCGTCAGAGAACAACCTGGCAAATCCTTTTACAAAGGTAATGACGGTAAAACCGTTCGAGGGCCACGTTAAAGGTATTACCTCCATTAAGAAGTATTGAACACCAAATTGACCTTGTTCCCTGGGCAGTACTACCAAACCGACCAGCCTATAGAGCCAATCCCGAAGAGACTAAGGAAATTCAAAGGCAAGTGCAAGATTTGTTGGACAACGGAAAAATCCGTGAGAGCATGAGTCCATGTGCTGTTCCGGTAATTGTTGTTTCTATGAAAGATGGATCATGGAAGATGTTCATCGACTGCCGAGCAATCAACAAAATCACGGTAAAGTATCACTATCCTATTCCTAGGCTAGATGATATGCTTGATGAATTGCGTGGATCTGTTGTGTTTAGTAAGATCGATTTGAAAAGTGGTTAGCATCACATTCGAATTAGAGAAGGAGACGAATGGAAAACAACCTTTAAAACAAAATTTGGTCTATATGAGTGGTTAGTAATCCCTTTTGGTTTAACTAATGCACCAAGTACTTTCACGAGATTGATGCACCATGTTTTTTTTTTTTTGAACACCTTCACGGTGGAGGGTTCGTGGGTCCCTCCTCCCTATATTTCATATCAACAGGACGATCAATCTATGCCTAGGTGAACAAAACCAAAATGCAAAGTACAAAATCACTAAGGCAACTGCACTACAAGAGTAGGGAGAGGTCAAGCCATCAAGAGATTCGACACCTACGTACTTTTCGGCGTCCGCTAAGCTCCTGATCGGCGGGCCATACACTACTAACGGTCTTCATCTCTAAATCGAACGTTGGGGGTACCCTTCTCCTCCAGTTGGACGATGCACCATGTTTTGAGAAAATTCATTGAATCATTTCCCTATGTAATCAAATACGAAAAGGGAAAAGAAAACATTGTGGCTGATGCATTGTCTCGGAGGTACATTTTGATCACTACATTGAGTTCTAAGTTGCTTGGTTTTGAGTTGATTAAGGAAATGTATGATAATGACCCGAACTTTTCTTCTATCTATTTAGCTTGTGAGCATGCTGCATTTGACAAGTTCTATAGGCATGATGGCTATTTGTTTAGAGAAAATAAACTGTGCATTCCTAAAGGTTCTATGCGTGAATTGCTTGTGCGTGAAGCTCATGGTGGTGGTTTAATGGGGCATTTTGGAGTCCATTAGACAATGGATGTTTTGCATGAACATTTCTTTTGGCCTAAAATGCGTGTGGATGTTTAAAGAATTTGTAAAAGACGCATAACTTGCATGCAAGCCAAGTCTAAATCACACCCACATGGTTTGTACAAACCGTTACCAATTCCTAGTGCACCTTCGGAGGATATTTCAATGGACTTTGTTATTGGTTTGCCAAGAACAAAAATAGGTAGATATTAAGTTTTTGTGGTTGTTGATAGGTTTTCAAAAATGGCACATTTTATTCCATGTCACAAAACTGATGATGCATCTCATATAGCTGATTTGTTCTTTAAAGAAATTGTACGTTTGCGTGGTGTTCCTTGATCAATTGTGAGTGATCTAGAATCTAAATTTGTGAGTCATTTTTGGCGTGTGTAGTGGAATAAGTTGGGAACTAAACTCTTGTTTTCTACTACTTGTCATCCACAAAGTGATGGACAAGATGAAGTAGTTAATAGGACTTTGTCTCAATTACTACGAACTTTAGTTAAAAAGAACTTGAAAAGTTGGGAGGAATGCATACCTTTTGCTGAATTTGCTTAAAATCGAAGTGTTCATTCTGCTACTAACTTTTCTCCATTTGAAGTTGTATATGGTTTTAATCCATTGAGTCCACTAGATTTTATTCCAATACCTATTGAAGAACGTGCAAGTCTTGATGGAAAAGCTAAGGCTGAAATGGTGAAAAGATTGCATGAAAGGGTAAGACTCAACATTGAAAAGAGAGAAGAAGGCCCTGAAGATCTTAGAGTGAGAAGCTCCTCCTTCTCTCTAACAATCCCCCACCCTACCGCATTGTCCCGCCGGAATCTCACCCCCACCACTTAACCCTGCCTCCCTCACTCCACCATCCACATTCCCGTCCGACGCCCTTCACCCCAAGGCCCCACGGTGAACGCTAGCGTCGGCCAACCCTCCCTCTTTCCACCCCCTACCCCTGCTCCTTGGTCTAGATATGCCGGACCCTCCTCCACCGGACCCCGATATTGGGGACGAGAAAGCTCGAACCATTGCGGACCACCTAATGGTCTTCCGGTCGCCCGATGAACCACATCCCAAACCGACGACCAAAGCCACAAAGTTGAAGGCGGCGAAGAATAGATGCAAAACAAGGATGAACATGCCAGGCCCGCAATCAAAAGCGAATGGCCTGAAGCGCTTTGTCCCTTCCCCACTCCCGGAAGACAAACAGCTCCGGAAAAAGCTCTTGTTCGGCAACGACTCCAGTCCCGGCTCCGAGTCACCACGGTGCAAAGCGGCCATATTCTCGGAGAGCCCGGCCATGACACGGAGAAGGATGGCCGTGAGAATGATGAAAATATCCTCGACTGCAAAGGAGAACGTAAAACGGAAAATCTGGCCCTAAAGGACAACGCCGTAGCCGCCGGGGCTTCGCTGGCCGGCCCTCACACCGGTGGCGACTTGATGACCGTTGGAGAAGGTACGACCAAAGAATCCGTCGCAGTCCCCTCGGATCTTGATGAATCAAGTGAAGCCAAAAGTGCTTTGGAGTGTGCTAGAGTCAACTTACCCGAAATGGCTAAAGGACCAAACATGCTTTGTGAAAGTGCCTTTCTCCCCTACTCTTCCGGGTTGTTACATGATGCACTACACGCTTCCCTAATAATGCAGCCAAAAAAGAGTTCAATCTTGCAAGTGGCCTCCTTGGACTCGGCGGAACGGTTGGACACATGGACGGCGCAGCCTCTCCTTGCCGGAAACCCACCGAAAGATGCCACCTCAATAATGAATCCATCCACAATGTTAGTAGCAGCACTCGAGACCCCCTCGGCCCTCTAGCGGGCTCTCGTTGGAGGATTTCCCGCCCCTAGTTCCGGGACGTACTAGGAAGCTCCGAGCGAATTTCGAGGCCGGCGCGTCACAGGCGGATTCGGCCCCGGCCTGGCCGAGAGCCCAGCCGAAGGGACATAGCATCCGAGACACGTCGGCCCCCGGGGGATCATTCGCGACATCTTCTATTAATCAACCCCCGAAGGATGCGTTGGAGGCGCCTTGTTACAGCGACGAACCAATGGCTGAAGGTGACAAGAGTGGTGAAATGCATTGCGAGGACACGGAAGGCCCCCAAGCCATGGCGACGGAGAAGCCTCACATGAACCCGATGAACAACAACAAGGTCCAAGGGAAGGAGGGGGTCGCGAAACACGGGAGCAAGCCGATCTCCATGGCCGACATGGTCCGAGGTGCACCTAACCCCGATGGCCCGCAAGCCTTCGACCCGGAGAACATCCAAAACATCGGATTTGCATCGATATCCAATGGAGTCCCTTCAATCTACTTCTCCGGGGCTGAAATTCAAAGGCTAGCGACAAACCTTGGGCACGCCATCGTAGGTAAATTTTCACACTCTATTCCGGCTTCGCACCAAATTCAAAAGGCTCTCGAAAAAATTAAATTTCGTTGTGGCTTTACTTGGAAATACATTAATGCTAAACACATTCTTGTGTAATTCGAGGACATTGCGGATTATGTTCGGCTCTTAAGTGGCCCAAAAGGCACGCCGGTTTGGCTTATTGATCGTCACCCGATGAGAGTTTTCAAATGGTCGCTCGAATTTGATGCATATTGTGAATCACCCATTGCGGCAATTTGGTGCAACCTTATCAATCTTCCCATACATCTCTTTGATCAATCAGCCCTTTTCGCCATAGGAAAGCTGCTTGGCACGCCAATTCAGATTGATCGAGCAACGGCCAACAAATCTCGCCTCTCCTTCGCTCGAATATGCATCGAAATCGACATTACACGGCCACCCCCCGAGGAGATCATCTTGGACATATGTGGACGGGAAGTGGTACAGCAAGTAAAATGGGATAAAATTCCACCATATTGCGGAGAATGTAAACACGTGGGGCATAGGAATGAGGTACGTTATGCGGCAAAGCCGTAGGAGCGTCCACCAAAACGGAACTATAATGTAGCCCCACCGAAACAGCCACAACAAGGGGAACGAGGAACCAAGAGCACCACAGTGGAACTGAGACAAAATGAATCCAATACGAAATGGCAACAACAAGGGAAGAACAAAGCCAAGGAAAGTCAGCCAAGTACGAGTTCGAAGGCTAGAGGAGGCAATGGTCCGGGAGGGCTAGACCCGGACATCATGGGGGACATGCCGGGTGAACATGGCTCGGAGATGGTTCCCTATCACAACAAAAAGGACCGGTACGGGCCCCAAGTCCGCAATCAACCGAGAGGCTCGCTCGGTAGAGCATCCTCACTAGAACGAGGGCGGGAAGGTGCCATGCTAGGGAAACTCAAGGATGGCCACGAAGGGACCTCCTTGGCCGGGGAACGAGGGAGATTGAGCGGGTCGTATTGACACTTTGATCTTGAGAAGGCAGAAGCAAAAGAGAGGGAAAGCCTCATGAGTTCCAACCGGTACTACTCCCTCATGGCCGATGAAACTTTCGTTGACCACGATGATGGCGAACATGAAGTCTGGGAAATGAACACGGTGGAGGGTTCGTGGGTCCCTCATCCCTATATTTCACAAGGAGAGTAGTACAATGCATGGCTACACCCAGAAGTGGTGTCCCGAAATCTAAGGCAGGAGTAGTATACGGTCCGTGACAACAGGTCCGGACCTCATCATACTCCCTTCCAAAAGCAAAATACATATAGCCCAAACCAAACAAACTACAATCCTCTCGATCGCCAGTCATCCCCATTCTTCCTCCTCATTTTGAACCCTTATGTTTGGGGTTCCGATTGCATCCATCCGCACGATTGATGCGAGGTGTCTTGGTGCTGATCCGGCTCCCATTCTGCAAAAATCAATCCTCTCCATACCAATTTTCGCAAGGAGATCTGCCGCGCTATTACCTTCCCGATGGATGAAGGTGAAGCGCATGTCCTGTTGGTGCTTGAGGAGTTTGATCCGCGAGGTCACTTGGCAGAGGTGGGCCGGCCCCCAGCATGAGTCATTAATCAGCTTGATTGCTTGTTGTGCATCCGATTCCACCCAGATTGGTCGCCAGAATTCCATGGCCCATGTTGAGGAGGTGGACGAGGCGAACCCCAATCTTATGGAAGCCGAACCATGCCAAAAAGGAAATGATCTACAAATCATTGCATTCCAAGGCGGGCCTTCACACCCACCGGGTACGTCCCCCTCTTGTTAATCATTTTAATTAACTTCATGTTTTGGAACGTTAGGGGGAGCGCGAATGCGTCAACCCAAAACATCCTTAAAAGACTAATTGTATCTCACAAAATTAATTGTCTTGCAATCATGGAACCACTCACGGCCCCAAATCCGGTGAAGTTTTCTAAAGCTTTGGGGATGAATTTTAAGGCAGCAAACTCCAACGGGAAGATATGGTTTTTTGTGGAGGAAGGGGCGGATTTTGAGGTGGTGGACGACTCGGACCAAATACTCCACGGGAAATACCTTTGCCTGTGGCTACCTTGTTCCATTATGGTGTCGGCCGTGTACGCAAAGTGTACTAGGGAAGAACGAGTTGCGCTTTGGGACAAAATGAGAGAAATTTCAGTAAACACCGAACGGATGCCTTAGGTCATTGGCGGGGATTTTAACACCATCCTCTCTACACGAGATATGGCCGGAAGTGACACTAATCGACAAATGGAGATGATCGACTTCTCCGAAGCAATCGAGGACTGCAGACTACTTGACCCAGGCTATGACGGGTCGGACTTTACGTGGGCCAAGAATGGCCTCTTCGAAAGACTAGATCGGGTGTTGGTAAATGAACCGTGGGCCCGAATCTTTGAAGCGGTGAGGGCAACAAACCTTCCGCGGGTGGCCTCGGATCATGGCCCGGTGCTGGTGCGGTGCAAGTTGCCAAGTACTCACTCCGGGGGCAGCCCATTCCGCTTTCAAAATATGTGGATCCGCCATGATGGCTTCAGTGATCTAGTTCGAGAAGATTGGGGCAAGCCGACGGAAGCACAAGGTCTTCTCAACCTCCAAATCAAACTTCCTAGAATCAAGAAAACCTTGAAGAAATGGAACAAGGAGGTCTTTGGGAATATCCACACTAATCTCAGGGACTTTGAAGAGAAAATTGTGAAGGCCCAAGCCAACTTTGAGGAGAGGCCTTCGCCAGAGAATAGGATGGGAATTAACAAACTCATTGTCGAGTACATTTGTCTCTTGAGAATGGAGGAAGATTTCTGGCGTCAAAAAACTACTCTCCGATGGCTCACGGAGGGAGATAAAAATACGAGATTCTATCAAAGTTGGGTTAAGCAAAAGAGAATCCGGATGCGTATTCACAAGACTAACGCTGACGGACGGGAACTCTCTGATGAAGCGGAGATTAGAGAGTCGGCGGTTCTTTTCTTCCAAAAACTCCTAGCACCCAACCCCTTGGCGCTAATGGAGCCGGATCTTAGCCTTATAGACCCACTCCCTCCCTCGGACGACATGGGCACATTGGGGCCGAAGAGCCGGGTGAGGAGGAGATCAAAAGAGCCGTATTTGGCATCTCGGGAAACAGTGCCCCAGGCCCAGATGGTTTCACGGCCTCCTTCTTCCAACCTTGTTGGGGTATTATCGGATCGGATGTGGTTGCAGCAATTTGCCAATTCTTTCGAGGGGCCTTCCTCCCCCGAAGTGTCACGGCAACAAGTATAGTCCTCATCCCCAAAAAAGTATCGCCGGACTCGTGGGGTGACTACCGCCCCATTAGTCTATGCAACGTCATCAACAAGGTCATCACAAAAATTCACAAGGCAAGGTTAGCTCTCCTTCTCCCACGCCTTATTTCTCCGAACCAAAGTGGCTTTGTGAAAGGCCGCCTCCTCAACGATAACGTCTTGCTGGCCCAAGAAATGTTCCATGAGATCTCGAAGTGCAACCCACCCGAAAGTGCTTGGAGATCAGCCATCTTTCCTACGCCGACGATATCATCATCTTTACCCAAGCGGTGACCACTCCCCTTAGGCGGCTCCGGTCATGCCTAGAAGATTATGAGAAGGTGTCAAGGCAACAAATCAATCTCTCAAGCAAAAAACTCTAGAGAGAGATGCTCTCCCTTCTCTCTAGCAATTCTAGCTTTTGAACGGTAGTCCCCTCCCGTCCACCCCACGCCGACATCCCTTTAAACTCTAGAGAGAGATGCTCTCCCTGAAAATGAAGGCCACCAACTCCCGGTTCAAGGTCCGAAAGTGCACTCCGGCCCCTTCTACCAAGGGCGACGGACGGAAGCATTTTGTCCCCTCACCCTTTCCGGAGGACAAGCAACTCCGTAAGAAGCTTGTGTTCGATAAAGAAGATAGTCCCACCATCGGGTCTCCAAAATGCAAGAGTTCCATCTTTCCGGCGAGCCAACACATGGATGAAGTGGGGAACTCCTCACCTAAGGGCACCACGAATTCCAACACTAATGAGGAAGTCATATTGGAGGATGGATTTTCCATCGAAGACGGTACAACCACGGCGGCCGCGGTGGCGCCGGACTCTGACCAGCACACGGCCGGCGACGGGGTGCTCATCGGTGAAGATAGGGCCACACTTACACTAGGTCCAAGTGGCATGAGAGATAGTCCAAAGGAGGTACAATTGTCCTTGGGGGATGGGAAAGTCAAATTACCCGAAATGGAGCCAACAACAAACTTACTTTCCGAAAGTTGTTTGGTGGCTTGCCGAGCCGAGTCATCACGTGAACTACTAGCCGTTGAAGCCCATGTGCAGCCAAAGAAAGATTCCATCATGCAACTAGCAAATCTTGACATGCCGGAGATGCTAGACGCCATGGTGGCGTAGCCCCTCCTCGGAGACAAGTGGCCGGCGGACCATGCTGAAAATGCCGGACCGTACCTCGCCCTCCCATGGTCCACCGGACCAACCCCCGAACCACTCCCGGTGACAAATGGCCCATCGCTTGAGGATTTCCCCCCCCTTGAACGAGGCCGGACCCGCAAAATCCGAGGTCGGCTACGTCCGTGCCATCCCCCACAGCCGGACGCCGCACCACTTCGAGCCACGATTGGGCCCTCGGCCCCCGACAAGGCTGCCGAGCCGATCGAGTATAAGGCCGCTGATGCGGACGGGAGGCCGGCCAATGATGACACGACGATGGCCGACGTGTGCGAGCACCGTGGATCGCAAGCCTTGGCTGGATCAGAGCTACTAGGCAACGCGTGGGCGGCGCGGCACAAGGCCACATTGAGTAACTCCCGACCCGTAGGAAATGAAGATGGCGCGCGGAACACAAGCGCACCCAAGAGCATGGCTGATATGGTTCGGACGTCGCGGAACACCGAAGGGCCGAAAGTGTTTGAGCCGGATAACATTCCAAATATTGGCTTTGCGACCACCTCCAATGGCATTCCGGCAATCTACTTCTCCGAAGCGGAAGTCCAAAAGCTGTCCTCGAGCATTGGGCACACCATTGTGGGTAAGTTCTCCCACTCTATACCCACTTCATACCAAATACAAAAGGCCTTAGATAATATCAAATTTAATAGAGGATTTACATGGAAGTATATTAATGCTAAGCATATATTTGTTCAATTCGAGGATATGGCGGATTATGCCCGTTTGCTCAGTGGACCGAAAGGGACGCTGGTGTGGTTTATTGATCGGCACCCCATGAGGGTTTTCAAGTGGTCCCCGGATTTTGATGCGTATTATGAGTCCCCCGATCGCGGCAGTTTGGTGCAACATCATTGGCCTTCCAATTCACCTTTTTGATCACGCCGCCCTCTTTGCAATCGGTAAATTGCTTGGAAACCCGATACAAGTGGATCGCGCTACGGCCAGCAAGTCAAGACTCTCGTTTGCTCGCATTTTCATTGAAATTGACATCACGAAGCCACCCCCCGAGGAGTTCATTCTAGATATTTGTGGACGTGAGACGGTGCTAAAAGTAAAATGGGACAAGATCCCGGCATATTGCATGGAATGTAGGCATGTTGGACATAAACGTGAGGTGTGTTATGCGGCGGGTAATGTTGAGCGTCCCCCGAAGAGGAACTACAATAATGTAACACCGAGACAGCCACACCATGAGAGTCAATGGGGAAGGGACAAAACGGAACAACCAAAGGAAATGGCTAGCACTAGCGAGTGGAAACATCAAAAGAAAAACAAAGGGCTGAAGGGGCAGCCAAAGGCCGGAACCTCGGCTATTGGTTCCGAGCCGAGGGTGTGGTCGGGCCCGGACATCATGGGCGAAGTGCATGGTAATTTTGACCTGGCTCCGGTGGCAAGCGCCCATGAAAGTGGTGAGAGTTCCTTTGGCCGAGATACCTTCGATAAATCCGTCGGAGTGCTTACTAGTTCTACCCACCGCGGAGGTGAATTCCACGGGGCCACGAATGGGTACACGCCCTCACGACGAGGAGCGTTTACTAGTTGGAAAGGGGGAACACGGGGAACGACAAGGGGCCGAGGGTCCCAAGCAGCCCGAAATGTCCTAAGCTCCAACCAATACTTTTCTCTCATGGAGAAGGAAGATTTCCTAGAAGATGATGATGATGTGGAGGGGGAAGGAGATAAAGAGGGGAGCCCTCGAACCATCCCTTATGCTGGTGGGGAAGATCCCATGATCATGTATGAGGAGGGATACCTTGGAGAGGAACGACTACAAATGGTGGAATATCAGGGGGACCTTGCACGGTCACCGGGTAAGACTCTCCCCCATTAATCATGTCTGTCAACTTTATGTTTTGGAACGTTAGGGGAGTTGCTAACGCGCCTACCCAAAATGTTCTTAAAAGATTAATTAAGACTCATAATGTTCATTTTCTTGCAATTATGGAACCGCTCACAAGCCCCAACCCGGAGAAGTTCTCAAAGGCTCTGGGGCTGGTGTTCCAAGGATCGAATAGAAATGGGAAGATTTGGGTGTTTGTTGAGGAAGGGGCCAGCTTCGTGGCCGAGAGAGATACGGATCAGGTCCTATCCGGCCGCTTTGGATCTCCCCGCCTAGCTAGTCAATTGTGTGTCTCGGCTGTCTATGCAAAATGTACGAGAACCGAACGGCTTCATTTATGGGATGAATTGAGGGAGTGCTCTATACTCTTGGAGGGCACACCATGGATGATCGGAGGGGACTTCAACACCATTCTCCACCCGCGAGACAGAGTAGGAAGTGACACAAACCGCCAAGCTGAAATGGTGGACTTTGCGTAGGCCATTGAGGATTGCAGGATACTAGACCCGGGCTATGATGGGTCGGAGTTCACGTGGGCTAAGAATGTCCTTTTTGAAAGATTGGATAGAATCCTTGTGAACGAACGATGGGCACAAACTTTGGAAACTACTCGGGTGACGAACCTGCCCCGGATTGCCTCGGACCACGGGCCTGTGTTGGTAAGATGCAAAGTGACAAGCAATAACAGCGGGGGTAGGCCATTCAGGTTCCAAAACATGTGGATTAGACACGAGGGTTTTAATGATCTCGTTCGGGGAGATTGGATGCAACCGACGGAATCCGGAGGCCTCCTCAATTTCCAAATCAAACTTGCACGGCTTAAGAGGACCCTAAAGGTATGGAACAAGGAGACCTTTGGGAACATCCATCTCAACCTCAGGGATATGGAGGTGAAAATCGCAATGGCCCAAAGCGATTTCGAAGAAAGGCCAACCCCGGAGAACAGGACAGAGATCAATAGATGCATCGCCGAGTACATTCGACTCCTTAAAATGGAGGAGGACTTCTGGCGTCAAAAGGCTACTCTTAGATGGCTAGGGGAGGGCGACAAGAACACTAATTCTACCAAAGTTGGGTCAAGCAAAAAAGGATCCGCACGCGCATCCACAAGATCAATGTGGGTGGCCGGGAGATATCGGACGAAATGGAGATAAGAAGTTCGGCGGTGGAGTTCTTCCAAGACCTACTGGCCTCGGGGCCTCTCGCTTTGTCCGAGCCAGATCTTGATTTGATCGATCAACTCCCACCCTTGGATGAAGTGGCTGCACTACCCGAGACACCATCCGCAGAGGAAGTTAAAAATGCTATTTTTGATATCCACGGGGACAGTGCCCCAGGGCCGGATGGTTTCACGGCCTTGTTCTACCAGGCTTGTTGGGCGACGGTTGGGCCGGACGTGGTGGCGGCTATCGGCCAATTCTTCGGGGGTGCCTACCTCCCACGTAGCGTCACGGCCACAAACATTGTCCTCATCCCAAAAAAGCTTGTGTCGGAGTCGTGGAGCGACTACCGCCCCATTAGCCTGTGCAACGTCGTCAACAAGATTATCACAAAGATAATGTCGAAGAGAATGACTTCGCTCATCCCTATGGTTATCTCACCAAATCAGAGTGGATTTGTGAAGGGACGGCTCCTCAATGATAATGTCCTTTTGGCACAGGAGATGTTCCATGAGCTCTCAAGATGTGCGCCGGCCCCTAACGTCGCGGTTAAGATCGATATGGCCAAGGCCTACGACCGAGTACAATGGCCCTTCCTTTTGAAAGTGCTACATCGGATGGGTTTCCCGGCCCCGTGGGTCTCTTTGATTGAGAGATGTGTGGGCTCGTGTTAGTGCTCGTTGCTGGTCAATGGCGCCCCCTCCGGGTTCTTTAAGTCCACCCGCGGCCTCAGACAGGGAGATCCAATATCTCCGACACTTTTCGTAATTGCGGCTGAGTACCTCTCGAGGAAATTAGACAAGCTCATTTTGGGAAAGAAAGAGATGACTTTTAGAGCTACCCGCCACTGCATGGAAATAAGCCACCTCGCCTACGCCGATGACATTGTGATATTCACACAAGCAGCGGACTTGCCTGGAGACATATGCCAGGAGTTTCCGGGCAGCAGATTAACTTGGCAAAAAGCAATTTCTATATTGCCGAACAACATGAAGGGTGCGCCAACATTATTCAAAATGAAGGAGGCTTCGCACGAGGTACTTTCCCTTTTTTGTACCTTGGAGTTCCTATTTATCGTGGTGTCAAACGTACAGATATGTTTATGTTCCTTCGGGAAAAGATTGCTGCACAAATCTCGGGGTGGGCTCATCGACACCTCTCCTTTGGAGGTAGGCTTACACTTCTCCAAGGCACACTTGAAGCGGTGCCGCTGCACATTTTCCAGGCCATTGAACCAACATCCGGGGCCCTTAAGCAATTGGATCAGCAGATGGCCCGATTCTTCTGGGGATCGTCAACAGAGAGAAAAAAGACACATTGGATTGGGTGGGATCAGATCTGCCTTCCCACCCCTGAAGGGGGTCTCGGCATTCGCAAGACCAAAGAAGTCCTCCGGGCCTTCAGTATCAAACTTTGGTGGAGGTTCCGGGAGCAAAATTCAGTTTGGGCTAAATTCATGAAGGCCAAGTATTGTCATAAAAACTCCCCCCTTGCGACCTCCCCTTCGGGGAGAAGTAGCCCGACATGGAAGAGGCTAATGAAAGTGAGAAATCAAGCAAATCCGCACATTAGATGGGTGATCGGTCAGGGCGATGCCTATTTTTGGGATGACATTTGGCTTGGTGAATCTCCCCTTCGCGAGATCTGCCTTGACGATAGGGGCGCCTCATCGGCCAAGGTCTCGGACTACATTGGGGGTGGAAATTGGGATGAGGCTAAGTTACGTCAACTTCACAACCAGGCTGGAATGCCACAAGAGGTTATCACACAAATCCTCCATACCCCAATCGTCGCGGGAGAACCGGACGTTCCTCGATGGAAGCTTTCTCGGCTCGGGGAGTTCTCGCTCACTACGACCTGGGAGACTATCCGTACGCAAAGGCCAAGAATTCAAGGTCTTGACATTTGGAGGGCTGGCCTAACAAAATCTATTGCAATCTTCAATTGGCGATTATTGTCAAACAGGATACCGGTTGACTCCAAGCTCCAATGGAGGAAGATTGAGCTTGCGTCGAAGTGCCAATGCTGCCCACGGAGGCCTAACACCGAGTCCCTTCAACATCTCTTCATCCGAGGGTGGGGAGCAGCATGTGTCTGGAGGGAGTTCGACGGTTGGTTCGAAGGCTCGGCCCCATCTCATAGGGTGAACGACACCATCCCGGACAGGTTGCAAGTGTGGTCCGCTAGGACCCAACAGCATGATAGGAGACACCTTAGTCGAGTCATGCCATACCTCATTCTGTGGTTCCTTTGGGCGGAGAGGAATAGGAGTCGACATGAGCAAATTCAGTTCAAACCGTACAACGTTGTTTGGCAGGTTCACTTGTTCATCCACAACAACATGACCAATGGTCACATCAAGCCGAAGCATTGGAAGGGAGTGAAACTCGGAATGAGCCCTCCGAATCACCCCGAGACAAGGGGGCCGAGACCGTTAGTTATGCCGGTTAAGTGGCACCCCCCGGAACGCACATGAATCAAGCTTAACACGGATGGGGCGTTCTTTGAGGCAACAAACAAGGGTGGCGGAGGGGGTCTTGTTCGGGACCACAATGGGAAATTACTTGCAGCATTTGCAACCCCCCTCGTCGTTCAATCGGCTCTTGAGGCCGAGCTCATGGCCATACACTATAGTTTGGAGGTAGCGAAGGCGTTCAACCTACCCATATGGATTGAATCAGATACGGAACAAGCTATTAAGTTGCTCAATGGCACGAATTGGGGCCCGGCACAAGTTCGCCGTGTCATGGCCCTTTTGCATGGCTTCAAACGTGGACATCTTTTCCGGGCCACCTTCATTCATAGGGAGGGCAACAAAGCGGCTGATTCGCTCGCCAAAATGGGAGTGGAACAAGATAATTTCCAACAAATGTCCCCACAAAATGTTCCAAGAAGGATTAGAGCCATCATCCGGATGGACGAAATGGGAGTCCCCAATCTTCGGGTGAGAGATGATAAACGAGAGTAGCACGAGGCAAGCAATGTGGTTACTGATCTTGAATTGTACCGGATGCCGTAGAGTATGTGGGTGTCGGTCCATCCCCGGATTGACCCCTACTTACTCTTGTGGTGTTTTTGTAATAGGGTCTGATGTTAGTTGTTTTTGTCACTCTAGCTTTAGAAAGATTGGCCCTCTTGTAATCAAGTAATGGATTTTGTTGATATATAGGGATGAGGGACCCACGAACCCTCCACCATGAAGGTGTTTGATTAAAAAAAAAAAAAAAAAAAAAACAAATCAATCTCTCAAAGAGCAATTTCTACATTGCCGATTGTCATGAAGAGAGTGCTAATCTCATTCAATCCGCGGGAGGTTTCTCACAAGGTACCTTTCCTTTCCTCTACCTAGGGGTTCCTATTTATTGTGGCATCAAACGAACAGATATGTTTATGTTCCTTCGGGAAAAGATAGCAGCACGAATCTCCGGATGGGCTCACCGTCACCTATCCTTTGGAGGAAGGCTTACACTTATCAAGAGCACACTAGAGGGGGTACCTCTTCACATTTTCCAGGCCATTGAGCCCACGGCCGGGGCGCTCAAACTTTTTGATCAACAATTGGCACGCTTCTTTTGGGGCTCGACCAATGAGAGAAAAAAGACACATTGAATTGGTTGGGATCAAATTTGTAGCCCGACTGCCGAGGGGGGGCTAGGAATCTGCAAATTCAAAGAGGTCCTCCGAGCCTTCAACATTTTTTTTTTTTTTTTTTTTTTTTTTTTTTTTTTTTTTTTTTTTATCAAACACCTCTACGGTGGAGGGTTCGTGGGTCCCTCATCCCTATCATTCCAAAGGCGGTAATTACAAGGCGTGGCCACACCCAAAGGTGGTGTGCCGTAACAAATCAAGAGTAGTATGCGGTCCAATCCCACAAGGTTCGGACCTCATCATACTCTTTTCCAAAATACAATTAACCAAAAAGCTAGTCACTATTGTCTCCCATCGTCTCATTATCAACTTTAATGCCCGTTCCCGTCAAGGTATCGGATGTGCGACACTCCCATCTCGTCCAATCTAACCAAGTCCAACAGTTCTCTCGGTGCTGAGTTGTAGTACATTCGTAGACCACTGTCTTGGACTAGCCCCATTTTCGCAAGGAAATCCGCCGCTTTGTTCCCCTCCCTGTGTATGAAGGTGGCTCGGAATTTGAGTTGGCGTTTATGAAGGGTTAGTTGCGCCACCGCTTGCCGGGCGAGTGCCGGACCCCATCCTGTCCCATTGACCAATTTGATTGCTTGCTCTGCATCGGACTCAATCCAGATTGGTAGGGCGAGTTCTTTGGCTATATTTAGCCCGTGGAGCATGGCCAACAGCTCCGCCTCTAACGCCGAGTGTGCTTCTAGGGGTGTGCTGAAGGCGACGAGCATCTTACCCAAGTGGTCTCGAATAATCCCTCCAGCCCCTGTTCTACCGTTCGCTTCATTGTAGGAGCCATCGGTGTTGAGCTTTATCCACGGCTGGTCCGGGGGGTTCCATTTGATTGCCATGGCTAGGGGTAGCGCCCTGATTGCCGCCGCTTGAGGAATGTTGATTCCAAGTTTAACTCCCTTCCAATGTTTCGGCTTCAAGCTTCCATTGGACATAGCATTCCGAATGAACATGTGGACCTGCCATACCACGTTTTGTGGTTTAAACTGTGTGCCTTGGTGGCGACTCCTGTTTCTCTCCGACCAGATAAACCACAGAATGAGGTATGGAGTGGCTCGGCTAAGATGTTTCTTGTTCGGCTGTTGGTACCTTCGCGCCCACACTTCGATTCTCGTAGGGATTGTATCATTGATATGGATGCGGGGGAACGGGCCTGTGAACCAACCGTCAAACTCACTCCAAACTCTGCGAGCTCCATGTCCCTGGATGAAGAGGTGTTGGAGGGACTCGGTATTCGGTCGGTGGGGGCAGCATTGGCACTTAGAGGCTAGCTCAATCTCCCGCCACTGAAGCTTTGTGTCAACCGGCACCCGATTGGAGAGAAGCCTCCAGATAAAGATGGCTATTGAGTTGGTGAGGCCTGCCTTCCAAACGTCCCCCAAACCTTGGATGATCGGGTTTCGCCCTCGAAGTGTGTCCCATGTCGAAGCCACCGTGAAATCCCCATGTTTAGAGAGGTTCCACCTCAGGATATCCTGTTCATCATGGAGGATCGGTGTATTAATGATGCCATCGATAACATGCTGAGGGAGGCCGGCCTGATTGTGAAGAAGCTGAAGCTTGGGCACATCCCAACCCCCATTAGTAATGAACTCCGAAACCCGGGTGGTTGGTCTTCCCCTATCATCAAGACTAAATTCCCTCAGAGGGCTATTGCCAAGCCAAATGTCATCCCAGAAGTAGATGTCCCCTTGTCCCACTAGCCATCTCATGTGCGGTTGTGCGAGGGGCCATGCTCTTGAGAGCCTTCTCCACGTAGGGCTACTCCTGCTCGGCAGTCTCAAGGTGAGCGGTGTGGAGTTGGTGCAATATTTTGCCATCATGTATCTTGCCCAAAGGGAGTTTTGCTCCCGAAAGCGCCACCAAAGTTTGATATTGAAGGCGCGGAGGACCTCCATAGTTTTCCGGATCCCAAGGCCTCCTTCATCAGTGGGCCGACACATTTGTTCCCAACCAATCCAATGGGTCCGCTTCTTCTCATTCGTAGACCCCCAAAAGAATCGGGCCATTTGTTGATCAAGTTGCTTAAGGGTACCGGCCGTGGGCTCGACGGCTTGGAAGATGTGTAAGGGGATCGCTTCAAGGGTGCTCTTAATCAACGTAAGCCTTCCTCCAAAGGATAGGTGACGGTGTGCCCATCCTGAGATCCTTCTTGCAATCTTTTCTCGTAGAAAGAGGAACATGTCCGTGCGTTTGACACCACGATAGATAGGTACTCCGAGGTAGAGGAAAGGGAAAACCCCTCTAGTGAAGCCCCCTTCCGCCTGGATCGAGTTTGCCCAATGCTCATGGGCCTCGGCAATATAGAAATTACTCTTAGCAAGGCTGACTTGTTGGCCGGAGACTCTTTCATACTTTTCAAGACAAGCTCTTAGCCGGCGCATAGGATTTGCCGCCGCTTGGGTGAAGATGATAATGTCGTCCGCATAGGCTAGATGGCTGATCTCCATGCATCTCCGGGAGGCTTTGTACGTCATGTCCTTTTGGCCGAGGATGAGCTTATCTAATGCTCGGGACAGGTATTCCGCAGCGATCACGAACAGAGCGGGGGAGATCGGATCTCCTTGCCGAAGTCCACGAGTTGATCTAAAGAAGCCCGCGGGTGCCCCGTTAACAAGGACCGAGAACCAGCAATACCCAATACACCTCTCCATAAGTGAAATCCATGAATCCGGGAATCCCATACGGCGTAAAACTTTGAAGAGGAAGGGCCATTGGACCCTATCATAGGCTTTAGCCATGTCAATCTTTACTGCCACATTAGGCGCTGGGGAGCATCTAGCAAGCTCATGGAACATTTCTTGAGCCAGAAGTGCGTTGTCGTTAAGGAGCCGACCTTTGACAAAACCACTTTGGTTTGGGGAGATGACCTGTGGGAGGAAAGGAGAGAGTCGAGAGGTGAGTACCTTGGTAATGATCTTGTTTAAAAACATTGCAGAGACTGATGGGTCGGTAGTCGGTCCATGACTCCGGCGATGCCTTCTTTGGGATAAGGACAATGCTTGTGGCCGTGATGCTCCTTGGCAGGAAGGCCCCTCTGAAGAACTGTCTGATTGCTTCCACTACCTCCGGCCCCACAATGGACCAGCAGGCTTGATAGAAGGTGGCCGAGAAGCCATCAGGTCCGGGTGCACTATCTCCGGAAATGCAAAAGGTGGCACTCCTGACCTCGTCCGCACTTGGAGCATCTGCGATGTCAACGAACTGCTCGGCTGAGTGGACCTGCTGGATTAGGTCGAGGTCTGGGTCTTCAAGTGTCGGATTGTTGGGGGCAAGGAGTTGTTGGAAGAACTCCACTGCGGACTTTTTAATCTCGGCTTCCTCGGTGAGCTCCTGCCCATTGACACGAATTGAATGGATGCGGAGACGGACCCTCTTTTGTTTCACCCAGCTTTGATAGAACCGGGTATTTTTGTCTCCCTCGGCAAGCCACCTCAAAGCTGCCTTCTGTCGCCAAAAATCTTCTTCCATTCTCAGCAAAAGGATGTACTCGGCAATGTGTTTGTTGATCGCTGTCCTGTGCTCCGGAGTCGGCCTTGCCTCGAAACTAGTTTGAGCCAGAGCAATTTCTTCCTCCTTTTCCTTTAGATTAGCATGGATGTTCCCAAAGACCTCTTTGTTCCACTCCTTAAGGGCCTTTTTAACTCTGGCCTGCTTGATTTGAATGTTTAGGATTCCACCCGCCCCCGTGGGCTCCTCCCATGCTTTTTGCACAACGGCCATGAATCCTTCATGTCGGATCCACATGTTCTGGAACCTGAATGCCTTGGCTCCAGCGGATGTGTTCATCTTCGTGCACCTGACAAGAATTGGTCCATGGTCCGAGGCAACCCGGGGGAGATTCGTAACCCGAGTAGCCTCGAAGGTCTTAGTCCAATCCTCACTGACAAACACTCTATCCAACCTTTCAAAGAGGCCATTCTTGGCCCAAGTGAATGCCGCTCCATCGAAACCAGGATCAAGCAGCCTACAGTCCTCCGTTGCCTCCGCAAAATCAACCATCTCGGCTTGCCGGTTAGTATCACTTCCGACTCTGTCTTGGTGTGATAGAATGGTGTTGAAATCGCCACCGATGATCCAAGGTGTTCCCTCGAGAGGCCCGGCAATCTCTCTCATCTTGTCCCATAATTGATGTCGTTCAGCCCTTGTGCATTTGGCGTACACGGCTGAAATGGCCACCGGCCTAGCAAGGCGGTGGGACTTGAGGTAACCGTGAAGGATTTGTTCCGAGTCATTCTCAATATCAAAAGTGGACCCCTCTTCCGCGAACATCCAAATCTTCCCGTTCGTGTTCGAACCAATGAAGGGCAGCCCCAAGGCCTTAGAAAATCGGTCCGGGTCCGGGTGTGTGAGCGGTTCCATTATTGCAAGAAATAAAACATTATGACAATCAATAAGTCTTTTTAGAACGTTTTGAGTGGGCGCATTCGCAATCCCCCTCACGTTCCAAAACATGAAATTGTACGACATCATTAACAGGAAGGGTGCGTACCCAAAGAGGCTGAAGGCCCTCCTTGGTAGTCAGTGCGGTGTTGCTCTTTGTTCGGGGCGACCTCCTCGGCATCGTCGGCCGAACTGTTGCCTCCTAACCTCTCGACCCCCATGTGCAACTCCATGGGGTCTTCGTCCGCATCCCCACAATTCTCAACATCAAATTCTCCGTTCGCCATGAGAGAGTAATATCGGTTAGTACTCATGTGGTTCTTTGCCGAGAAGAACCCACGCCCCCTTGTCATGGCATGGCGCGCGCCTCCTCTCGGATTCCCTCGACGAGCTGGTGAGACCGAGCGCCTCGCATTAGGGGAGCCCCACTCCACGTCCATGTTCCCACGTGGTGATGGTGGTTCGGAGGTGGGATGCAATGGGTTCCCCCGGTTCGGTGGGGACTTCCCAACCTCGGTCCCGGCCTTGAGCCCGGCATTTTGAGTTCCGGAGCTCGGTCCGCTCCCCAAAGCAGAGTCCGGCATTCTAGAGTCCGGTCTTGAGCCCGGCATTTTCGAGTTCGGTCCCTCCCAGGAAGTACCACCGATATCCTCCCCATTTGTTTTGTTATTGTTTGGTCGATCACCGGCCTTGCCTTGCTTCTTCCCATAACGTTTCCATTCATTGGAGCTGGGGGCATTCTTCCCCGTATCTTGCTTCCCCTTCTCGGTTTGTCTCTCGGGTTGTGACTGTTTAGGCGGGCCGTTATGGTAGTTTCTCTTTGGCGGCCGTTCCTTCTTGCCCGTCGCATAGCACACCTCACTTGCATGGCCGACGTGTTTACATTCTTGACAATATGATGGTATCTTGTCCCATCGGACCCGCTGCACTGTTTCTCGCCCACCAAGGTCAAGGATTATCTCTTCGGTAGGCGGTTTTGTGATGTCTATCTCGACGCAAATTCGGGCAAATGAAAGCCGAGTCTTGTTTGCCGTGGCTCGATCAATCTGTATTGGAGTGCCGAGAAGCTTGCCGATGGCGAATAAGGCGGATTGGTCGAAAAGATGAATGGGGAGGCCAATTAGGTTGCACCAAATTGCCGCAATGGGGGACTCGCAGTATGCATCAAAGTCCGGGGACCATTTGAAGACCCTCATCGGGTGACGGTCAATGAGCCATACGGGCGTACCCCTTGGGCCTCCAAGGATTCGGGCATAGTCCGCCAAGTCCTCGCATTGAATGAGAATATGTTTAGCATTAATGTACTTCCAACTGAATCCACACCGGAGTTTAATATTATCGAGAGTCTTTTGGATTTGCAGTCCGGTAGGGATAGAGTGAGAGAACTTACCCACAATGGCGTGTCCCATGCTCTCAGCAAGCTTTTGAGTTTCCGCTCCGGAGAAGTAGATGGCCGGGATGCCATCGGACACTGAAGCGAATCCAATGTTCTGAAGCTTATCCGGCTCAAAGGCTTGAGGGCCGTTAGGGTCAGTCGAGCCTTTAAGCATGTCCGCCATCGTTTTCGGCCGGCCGGGGTGGCTTGAGGTGCCATCACCCCCGCCATGTAGCGTGTTACTCGCCGAGCCCGACGGAGTACCCATAAGCAAGTCCGCCATCGATTTCGGCCACGCCGAGGTCCCCGGGGTAGCTTCTACCCCCCCATGTTGAGTAACTTCATTTGGCCCTTGTGTTGCGGCATTCGCCGAGGGCTTAGATGTATTTCCTTTTCTCTTCGGGTTGTTGTGTTCGGCTTTTCCATTCTCGGTGTGGGTCTTCTCGGCACCATCGTTTTCGTTGTGTACCCTTCTCGGCTTTTCCATTCTCGGCAGTTCGGCTTTTCCTTTCTCGGTGTGGACCTTCTCGGCCTCTTCATTCTCGGTGTGGATCTTCTCGGCATCATCCATTGGCGTGTCGTTGGGTGTTGGTGTTTCTCTTGTCAATACGCCCATCTCGGCACTAGGCGTGGCCTTGTTCGTTGTCTCGATAATAAGCTTTTCTCGGTTGGCGTTAGGGTTCGCCTTAGGTCGCGGCTGGCCGAGCTCCACACAGTAATGTTCCGGGCTGGCCTCAAACGTAGCTCGGATCTTGCTAGTTCGTCCTCGTTCGAGAGGGGGGAAGTCCTCAAGAGATGCCCCACTCCCATTCCAAGGTGTGTGTGTGACACTTTGCATGCATCCCGAAGAGTTTTGGGGAAACTCCGGTGGTTTGTGACTGGCCGTCGGTAGGTTTCCGGCACGGAGAGGCTGCGCCGCCGCTGCATCGAGCGTTTCCACCGAGTCCAATGCTGCAAGATGAAGGATCTCATCTAGTTTTGGGTTCCTTGGTGGGGATCCAAACGATGCAACTCGTGCCATGTTAGAGGGGAAAGGGGGGGGGCACTTTCAAGGGGGGCTTTTGTACTTGCTATCATTTTAGGCAAGTTTGCTTTTGTACCTGATGGCTTAGGTAGGAAAGGTGGATTAGTGCTTTCAAAGTCAACTTTTGTCCCAGCCTCCAGATTAGGTAGGTTTGCATTTCCACTTTCCAATGGGGCAAGGACAGCACATGGGGCAGCTTGTGCTTCACGTGACCTAGCAAGTCTTGGCTGGGGATTGTGGAGGGAGGGGACTTCACCGGAAACGGTCATAAGCTCGACGGCGGGAGCAGCAGTTTCCGGCGAGCCAAGTATATGAAGGCCAAATATTGTTTCAAGACCTCTCCCCTGGCGTCCCGTCCAACAGGGAAAAATAGCCCGACGTGGAAGAGACTCCTAAGAGCGCGTGCCCAAGCCAATCCCTACATCAGATGGGTGGTTGGCCAAGGAGACATCTATTTCTGGGATGACATATGGCTCGGAGACACGGCGCTTAGGGACCTTTCCATCGATGACCGAGGAGCCCCGACTACCTTGGGGGCGGATTTCATAAGAGAAGGAGCATGGGACGAGGCTAAGCTCCAGCTGCTCCAATACCAGGCTGGGATCTCGCAGCAAGTGATCACACACATCCTAGACACGCCAATCGTATCGAGGGAACCGAATGTTCCGCGTTGGTCGCTATCCTGGCTCGGTGACTTTTCGGTGGCTTCTACTTGGGAAACGACCCGCGCAAGAAGGCCGAAAATCTAGGGGCTGGAGGACATTTGGATGGCTGGCCTTACTAACTCAATAGCAATTTTCAATTGGAGTATGTTGTCGAACCAAATCCCGGTGGATTCTAAGCTACAATGGAGGAACATCGAAATGGCGTCAAAGTGTCAATGCTGCCCCCACAGTCCACACACGGAGTCGCTCCAACACCTTTTTATTCAAGGGTGGGGAGCCTCTAGAGTATGGGGCGAGTTTGATGAATGGTTCGAGGGTTCGGCTTCTTCCATACGAATTAATGACACCATTCCGGAGAGGCTAGAAGTCTGGTCACGGAGGACCCATCTTCAAGACACAAAACACCTCTGCAGGTCCATACCTTTTTTTTTATTATTCAAACACACCCCAAAGGGCGGAGGGTTGAGGCGGACCCACACCTGTGCATTACCAAAACCATTGGTTACAAACAAACATACACCGAGTCGCCCAAAAGTGACGACTCGCCAAGGCATGACAAATTAGAGTACAACGAGGGCCTCCCTAACAACTAGAGGTGGTCATCGATATACTCTCAAAATCCAATTAACATTTGATACAACCTTTGTATCCCCAACACTTCTGTCCATCACCTAGCTAAGGCCCGCAATAGGGATACCTCCGCTAGGTACATGCCCTCCTGGATCAAGGTCCTCGATGTGGCCCTCTATAATCTTTGTGTTGGCACACCACTTTTGGGTGTGGCCAGGATCTGTATTCAACCTCTTATGATATATAGGGATGAGGGACCCACGAACCCTCCACCGTAAAGGTGTTTGATTAAAAAAAAAAGTCCAAATGTTCATCCGGAATAGTATGGAGAATGGGGGCATAAGAATGAAACATTGGATCGGGATAAGCCCTAGAATGGAAATACCGAGTCGTGCTGAGACAGGAAGGCCAACACCGGTTGCTATGCTGATCAAATGGCACCCACCGATCCCATCGTGGATTAAACTCAACACGGATGGAGCCTTCTCAACCACAACAAAACAAGGAGGAGGAGGGGGCATAGTTCGGGATCATCAAGGGAAGATGTTTGCAGCCTTCGCCACTCCCATCATCGCACAATCGGCCTTAGAGGCCAAACTTACAGCCATCTATCACGGTTTGGAAATAGCCAGGGAGTTTAAGAAACCAATTTGGATTGAATCGGATGCTAAACAAGCCATCGATCTATTCAAAGGGGCAGCATGGGGCCCGGCACACACTTGCCAAGTAATGGCCCGACTACACATGCTCAAGAAGCAATACACCATCCGGTCCTCCTTTATCCACAGGGAGGGCAACAAAGCAGCCGATTTCCTAGCCAAGATGGGCCTTGAGCAAACCGCCTTGAGCCGAATGACCGCAGATAACACCCCAAGATTGCTCAAAGCCATTGTTCGATTGGACGTTATAGGATTCCCTAACCTCCGAATGAGTAGTGACGTCCGAGAGTAGTGCAAGTGTTGAAGTGGCCTTCCGCAAAAAAGGATACAACGGTCGGGAGCTGATTGTAGGCCGGAGAGTACGTAGGTGTCGAACCCGACCAGGCTCGTCCCCACCGTACTCTTTGATGATTTTGCCCTAGTGTGTTTGTTTTATTTTTGTACTCTTAGCTCTAGATTGTTAGGCCCTTGTAATCCTTGATTGTAACCTCTTTTGATGATGAAATATAGGGATGAGGGACCCACGAACCCTCCACCGTAAAGGTATTGTGACAAAAAAAAAATAAAAAATGGAAGCTTGAGTATGTGGCCGCTTCGGAGGATGCAAAAGAGGCAGTATGGTTCAAGAACTTCCTTATGGATTTAGGTGTGGTTGCGAATCTGCCCAAGAGCATCACGGTTTATTGTGACAATTTTGGTGTTGTGGCAAATTCGAAGGAACCAAGAGCTCACAAAGCGAGCAAACACATAGAGCGGAAGTATCATATCATAAGGGATATAGTGCAGAGAGGAGACATACAAGTGCTCAAGATTGCGTCAGAGAACAACCTGGCAAATCCTTTTACAAAGGTAATGACGGTAAAACCGTTCGAGGGCCACGTTAAAGGTATTACCTCCATTAAGAAGTATTGAACACCAAATTGACCTTGTTCCATGGGCAGTACTACCAAACCGACCAGCCTATAGAGCCAATCCCGAAGAGACTAAGGAAATTCAAAGGCAAGTGCAAGATTTGTTGGACAATGGAAAAATCCGTGAGAGCATGAGTCCATGTGCTGTTCCGGTAATTGTTGTTTCTATGAAAGGTGGATCATGGAAGATGTGCATCGACTGCCGAGCAATCAACAAAATCACGGTAAAGTATCACTATCCTATTCCTAGGCTAGATGATATGCTTGATGAATTGCGTGGATCTGTTGTGTTTAGTAAGATCGATTTGAAAAGTGGTTAGCATCACATTCGAATTAGAGAAGGAGACGAATGGAAAACAACCTTTAAAACAAAATTTGGTCTATATGAGTGGTTAGTAATCCCTTTTGGTTTAACTAATGCACCAAGTACTTTCACGAGATTGATGCACCATGTTTTTTTTTTTTTTTGAACACCTTCACGGTGGAGGGTTCGTGGGTCCCTCATCCCTATATTTCATATCAACAGGACGATCAATCTATGCCTAGGTGAACAAAACCAAAATGCAAAGTACAAAATCACTAAGGCAACTGCACCACAAGAGTAGGGAGAGGTCAAGCCATCAAGAGATTCGACACCTACGTACTTTTCGGCGTCCGCTAAGCTCCTGATCGGCGGGCCATACACTACTAACGGTCTTCATCTCTAAATCGAACGTTGGGGGTACCCTTCTCCTCCAGTTGGACGATGCACCATGTTTTGAGAAAATTCATTGAATCATTTCCCTATGTAATCAAATACGAAAAGGGAAAAGAAAACATTGTGGCTGATGCATTGTCTCGGAGGTACATTTTGATCACTACATTGAGTTCTAAGTTGCTTGGTTTTGAGTTGATTAAGGAAATGTATGATAATGACCCGGACTTTTCTTCTATCTATTTAGCTTGTGAGCATGCTGCATTTGACAAGTTCTATGGGCATGATGGCTATTTGTTTAGAGAAAATAAACTGTGCATTCCTAAAGGTTCTATGCGTGAATTGCTTGTGCGTGAAGCTCATGGTGGTGGTTTAATGGGGCATTTTGGAGTCCATTAGACAATGGATGTTTTGCATGAACATTTCTTTTGGCCTAAAATGCGTGTGGATGTTTAAAGAATTTGTAAAAGACGCATAACTTGCATGCAAGCCAAGTCTAAATCACACCCACATGGTTTGTACAAACCGTTACCAATTCCTAGTGCACCTTCGGAGGATATTTCAATGGACTTTGTTATTGGTTTGCCAAGAACAAAAATAGGTAGATATTAAGTTTTTGTGGTTGTTGATAGGTTTTCAAAAATGGCACATTTTATTCCATGTCACAAAACTGATGATGCATCTCATATAGCTGATTTGTTCTTTAAAGAAATTGTACGTTTGCGTGGTGTTCCTTGATCAATTGTGAGTGATCTAGAATCTAAATTTGTGAGTCATTTTTGGCGTGTGTAGTGGAATAAGTTGGGAACTAAACTCTTGTTTTCTACTACTTGTCATCCACAAAGTGATGGACAAGATGAAGTAGTTAATAGGACTTTGCCTCAATTACTACGAACTTTAGTTAAAAAGAACTTGAAAAGTTGGGAGGAATGCATACCTTTTGCTGAATTTGCTTAAAATCGAAGTGTTCATTCTGCTACTAACTTTTCTCCATTTGAAGTTGTATATGGTTTTAATCCATTGAGTCCACTAGATTTTATTCCAATACCTATTGAAGAACGTGCAAGTCTTGATGGAAAAGCTAAGGCTGAAATGGTGAAAAGATTGCATGAAAGGGTAAGACTCAACATTGAAAAGAGAGAAGAAGGCCCTGAAGATCTTAGAGTGAGAAGCTCCTCCTTCTCTCTAACAATCCCCCACCCTACCGCATTGTCCCGCCGGAATCTCACCCCCACCACTTAACCCTGCCTCCCTCACTCCACCATCCACATTCCCGTCGGACGCCCTTCACCCCAAGGCCCCACGGTGAACGCTAGCGTCAGCCAACCCTCCCTCTTTCCACCCCCTACCCCTGCTCCTTGGTCTAGATATGCCGGACCCTCCTCCACCGGACCCCGATATTGGGGACGAGAAAGCTCGAACCATTGCGGACCACCTAATGGTCTTCCGGTCGCCCGATGAACCACATCCCAAACCGACGACCAAAGCCACAAAGCTGAAGGCGGCGAAGAATAGATGCAAAACAAGGATGAACATGCCAGGCCCGCAATCAAAAGCGAATGGCCTGAAGCGCTTTGTCCCTTCCCCTCTCCCGGAAGACAAACAACTCCGGAAAAAGCTCTCGTTCGGCAACGACTCCAGTCCCGGCTCCGAGTCACCACGGTGCAAAGCGGCCATATTCTCGGAGAGCCCAGCCATGACACGGAGAAGGATGGCCGTGAGAATGATGAAAATATCCTCGACTGCAAAGGAGAACGTAAAAAGGAAAATCTGGCCCTAAAGGACAACGCCGTAGCCGCCGGGGCTTCGCTGGCCTGCCCTCACACCGGTGGCGACTTGATGACCGTTGGAAAAGGTACGACCAAAGAATCCGTCGCAGTCCCCTCGGATCTTGATGAATCAAGTGAAGCCAAAAGTGCTTTGGAGTGTGCTAGAGTCAACTTACCAGAAATGGCTAAAGGACCAAACATGCTTTGTGAAAGTGCCTTTCTCCCCTACTCTTCCGGGTTGTTACATGATGCACTACACGCTTCCCTAATAATGCAGCCAAAAAAGAGTTCAATCTTGCAAGTGGCCTCCTTGGACTCGGCGGAACGGTTGGACACAAGGACGGCGCAGCCTCTCCTTGCCGGAAACCCACCGGAAGATGCCACCTCAATAATGAATCCATCCACAATGTTAATAGCAGCACTCGAGACCCCCTCGGCCCTCTAGCGGGCTCTCGTTGGAGGATTTCCTGCCCCTAGTTCCGGGACGTACTAGGAAGCTCTGAGCGAATTTCAAGGCCGGCGCGTCACAGGCGGATTCGGCCCCGGCCTGGCCGAGAGCCCAGCCGAAGGGACATAGCATCCGAGACACGTCGGCCCCCGGGGGATCATTCGCGACATCTTCTATTAATCAACCCCCGAAGGATGCGTTGGAGGCGCCTTGTTACAGCGACGAACCAATGGCTGAAGGTGACAAGAGTGGTGAAATGCATTGCGAGGACATGGAAGGCCCCCAAGCCATGGCTACGGAGAAGCCTCGCATGAACCCGATGAACAACAACAAGGTCCAAGGGAAGGAGGGGGTCGCGAAACACGGGAGCAAGCCGATCTCCATGGCCGACATGGTCCGAGGCGCACCTAACCCCGATGGCCCGCAAGCCTTCGACCCGGACAACATCCAAAACATCGGATTTGCATCGATATCCAATGGAGTCCCTTCAATCTACTTCTCCGGGGCTGAAATTCAAAGGCTAGCGACAAACCTTGGGCACGCCATCGTAGGTAAATTTCACACTCTATTCCGGCTTCGCACCAAATTCAAAAGGCTCTCGAAAAAATTAAATTTCGTTGTGGCTTTACTTGGAAATACATTAATGCTAAACACATTCTTGTGCAATTCGAGGACATTGCGGATTATGTTCGGCTCTTAAGTGGCCCAAAAGGCACGCCGGTTTGGCTTATTGATCGTCACCCGATGAGAGTTTTCAAATGGTCGCTCGAATTTGATGCATATTGTGAATCACCCATTGCGGCAATTTGGTGCAACCTTATCAATCTTCCCATACATCTCTTTGATCAATCAGCCCTTTTCGCCATAGGAAAGCTGCTTGGCACGCCAATTCAGATTGATCGAGCAACGGCCAACAAATCTCGCCTCTCCTTCGCTCGAATATGCATCGAAATCGACATTACACGACCACCCCCCGAGGAGATCATCTTGGACATATGTGGACGGGAAGTGGTACAGCAAGTAAAATGGGATAAAATTCCACCGTATTGCGGAGAATGTAAACACGTGGGGCATAGGAATGAGGTATGTTATGCGGCAAAGCCGTCGGAGCGTCCACCAAAACGGAACTATAATGTAGCCCCACCGAAACAGCCACAACAAGGGGAACGAGGAACCAAGAGCACCACAGTGGAACTGAGACAAAATGAATCCAATACGAAATGGCAACAACAAGGGAAGAACAAAGCCAAGGAAAGTCAGCCAAGTACGAGTTCGAAGGCTAGAGGAGGCAATGGTCCGGGAGGGCTAGACCCGGACATCATGGGGGACATGCCGGGTGAACATGGCTCGGAGATGGTTCCCTATCACAACAAAAAGGACCGGTACGGGCCCCAAGTCCGCAATCAACCGAGAGGCTCACTCGGTAGAGCATCCTCACTAGAACGAGGGCGGGAAGGTGCCATGCTAGGGAAACTCAAGGATGGCCACGAAGGGACCTCCTTGGCCGGGGAACGAGGGAGATTGAGCGGGTCGTATTGACACTTTGATCTTGAGAAGGCCGAAGCAAAAGAGAGGGAAAGCCTCATGAGTTCCAACCGGTACTACTCCCTCATGGCCGATGAAACTTTCGTTGACCACGATGATGGCGAACATGAAGTCTGGGAAATGAACACGGTGGAGGGTTCGTGGGTCCCTCATCCCTATATTTCACAAGGAGAGTAGTACAATGCATGGCTACACCCAGAAGTGGTGTCCCGAAATCTAAGGCAGGAGTAGTATACGGTCCGTGACAACAGGTCCGAACCTCATCATACTCCCTTCCAAAAGCAAAATACATATAGCCCAAACCAAACAAACTACAATCCTCTCGATCGCCAGTCATCCCCATTCTTCCTCCTCATTTTGAACCCTTATGTTTGGGGTTCCGATTGCATCCATCCGCACGATTGCTGCGAGGTGTCTTGGTGCTGATCCGGCTCCCATTCTGCAAAAATCAATCCTCTCCATACCAATTTTCGCAAGGAGATCTGCCGCGCTATTACCTTCCCGATGGATGAAGGTGAAGCGCATGTCCTGTTGGTGGGCCGGCCCCCAGCATGAGTCATTAATCAGCTTGATTGCTTGTTGTGCATCCGATTCCACCCAGATTGGTCGCCAGAATTCCATGGCCCATGTTGAGGAGGTGGACGAGGCGAACCCCAATCTTATGGAAGCCGAACCATGCCAAAAAGGAAATGATCTACAAATCATTGCATTCCAAGGCGGGCCTTCACACCCACCGGGTACGTCCCCCTCTTGTTAATCATTTTAATTAACTTCATGTTTTGGAACGTTAGGGGGAGCGCGAATGCGTCAACCCAAAACATCCTTCAAAGACTAATTGTATCTCACAAAATTAATTGTCTTGCAATCATGGAACCACTCACGGCCCCAAATCCGGTGAAGTTTTCTAAAGCTTTGGGGATGAATTTTAAGGCAGCAAACTCCAACGGGAAGATATGGTTTTTTGTGGAGGAAGGGGCGGATTTTGAGGTGGTGGACGACTCGGACCAAATACTCCACGGGAAATACCTTTGCCCGTGGCTACCTTGTTCCATTATGGTGTCGGCCGTGTACGCAAAGTGTACTAGGGAAGAACGAGTTGCGCTTTGGGACAAAATGAGAGAAATTTCAGTAAACACCGAAGGGATGCCTTGGGTCATTGGCGGGGATTTTAACACCATCCTCTCTACACGAGATAGGGCCGGAAGTGACACTAATCGACAAACGGAGATGATCGACTTCTCCGAAGCAATCGAGGACTGCAGACTACTTGACCCAGGCTATGACGGGTCAGACTTTACGTGGGCCAAGAATGGCCTCTTCGAAAGACTAGATCGGGTGTTGGTAAATGAACCGTGGGCCCGAATCTTTGAAGCGGTGAGGGCAACAAACCTTCCGCGGGTGGCCTCGGATCATGGCCCGGTGCTGGTGCGGTGCAAGTTGCCAAGTACTCACTCCGGGGGCATCCCCTTCCGCTTTCAAAATATGTGGATCCGCCATGATGGCTTCAGTGATCTAGTTTGAGAAGGTTGGGGCAAGCCGACGGAAGCACAAGGTCTTCTCAACCTCCAAATCAAACTTGCTAGAATCAAGAAAACCTTGAAGAAATGGAACAAGGAGGTCTTTGGGAATATCCACACTAATCTTAGGGACTTTGAAGAGAAAATTGTGAAGGCCCAAGCCGACTTTGAGGAGAGGCCTTCGCCAGAGAATAGGATGGGAATTAACAAACTCATTGCCGAGTACATTTGTCTCTTGAGAATGGAGGAAGATTTCTGGCGTCAAAAAACTACTTTCCGATGGCTCACGGAGGGAGATAAAAATACGAGATTCTATCAAAGTTGGGTTAAGCAAAAGAGAATCCGGATGCGTATTCACAAGATTAACGCTGACGGACGGGAACTCTCTGATGAAGTGGAGATTAGAGAGTCGGCGGTTCTTTTCTTCCAAAAACTCCTAGCACCCAACCCCTTGGCGCTAATGGAGCCGGATCTTAGCCTTATAGACCCACTCCCTCCCTCGGACGACATGGGCACATTGGGGCCGAAGAGCCGGGTGAGGAGGAGATCAAAAGAGCCGTATTTGGCATCTCGGGAGACAGTGCCCCAGGCCCGGATGGTTTCACGGCCTCCTTCTTCCAAGCTTGTTGGGGTATTATCAGATCGGATGTGGTTGCAGCAATTTGCCAATTCTTTCGAGGGGCCTTCCTCCCCCGAAGTGTCACGGCAACAAGTATAGTCCTCATCCCTAAAAAAGTATCGCCGGACTCGTGGGGTGACTACCGCCCCATTAGTCTATGCAAAGTCATCAACAAGGTCATCACAAAAATTCACAAGGCAAGGTTAGCTCTCCTTCTCCCACGCCTTATTTCTCCGAACCAAAGTGGCTTTGTGAAAGGCCGCCTCCTCAACGATAACGTCTTGCTGGCCCAAGAAATGTTCCATGAGATCTCGAAGTGCAACCCACCCGAAAGTGCTTGGAGATCAGCCATCTTTCCTACGCCGACGATATCATCATCTTTACCCAAGCGGTGACCACTCCCCTTAGGTGGCTCCGGTCATGCCTAGAAGATTATGAGAAGGTGTCAAGGCAACAAATCAATCTCTCAAGCAAAAAACTCTAGAGAGAGATGCTCTCCCTTCTCTCTAGCAATTCTAGCTTTTGAACGGTAGTCCCCTCCCGACCACCCCACGCCGACATCCCTTTCACCTCCGACCACCACCCTCGCTCGTTTGCGGCCTCAACCACAACTCCGGCTTTGTCCGCTTAGTCACGAATCACGCCCCAACAACCGTGCCCTCGCTTGGAGTAGGAGCTCCCGGCTCGGCCATGGCGGACCCCCCACCGGACATTGCGACAAGCCTCGAGGAAGTGAAGACCATCCCGGACCAGCTCATGGTTTTTCGATCCAATGACAAAACTTCTCCTAAACCGACGGCCAAGGGCCTAAAAATGAAGGCCACCAACTCCCGGTTCAAGGTCCGAAAGTGCACTCTGGACGGAAGCATTTTATCCCCTCACCCTTTCCGGAGGACAAGCAACTCCGTAAGAAGCTTGTGTTCGATAAAGAAGATAGTCCCACCATCGGGTCTCCAAAATGCAAGAGTTCCATCTTTTCGGCGAGCCAACACATGGATGAAGTGGGGAACTCCTCACCTAAGGGCACCACGAATTCCAACACTAATGAGGAAGTCATATTGGAGGATGGATTTTCCATCGAAGACGGTACAACCACGACGGCTGCGGTGGCGCCGGACTCTGACCAGCACACGGCCGGCGACGGGGTGCTCATCGGTGAAGATAGGGCCACACTTACACTAGGTCCAAGAGGCATGAGAGATAGTCCAAAGGAGGTACAATTGTCCTTGGGGGATGGGAAAGTCAAATTACCCGAAATGGAGCCAACAACAAACTTACTTTCCGAAAGTTGTTTGGTGGCTTGCCGAGTCGAGTCATCACGTGAACTACTAGCCGTTGAAGCCCATGTGCTGCCAAAGAAAGATTCCATCATGCAACTAGCAAATCTTGACATGCCGGAGATGCTAGACGCCATGGTGGCGCAGCCCCTCCTCGGAGACAAGTGGCCGGCGGACCATGCTGAAAATGCCGGACCGTACCTCGCCCTCCCATGGTCCACCGGACCAACCCCCGAACCACTCCCGGTGACAAATGGCCCATCGCTTGAGGATTCCCCCCCCTTGAACGAGGCCGGACCCGCAAAATCCGAGACGCCTTCGAGAGCGGTCGGCTACGTCCGTGCCATCCCCCACAGCCGGACGCCGCACCACTTCGAGCCACGATTGGGCCCTCGGCCCCCGACAAGGCTGCCGAGCCGATCGAGTACAAGGCCACGGATGCGGACGGGAGGCCGGCCAATGATGACACGACGATGGCCGACGTGTGCGAGCACCGTGGATCGCAAGCCTTGGCTGGATCAGAGCTACTAGGCAACGCGTGGGCGGCGCGGCACAAGGCCACATTGAGTAACTCCCGACCCGTAGGAAATGAAGATGGCGCGCGAAACACAAGCGCACCCAAGAGCATGGCTGATATGGTTCGGACGTCGCGGAACACCGAAGGGCCGAAAGTGTTTGAGCCGGATAACATTCCAAATATTGGCTTTACCAAAACATAAACATTGGTGGAGGGTTGAGGCGGACCCACACCTGTGCATTACCAAAACCATTGGTTACAAACAAACATAAACCGAGTCACCCAAAAGTGACGACTCGCCAAGGCATGACAAATTAGAGTACAACGAGGGCCTCCCTAACAACTAGAGGTGGTCATCGATATACTCTCAAAATCCAATTAACATTTGATACAACCTTTGTATCCCCAACACTTCTGTCCATCACCTAGCTAAGACCCGCAATAGGGATACCTCCGCTAGGTACATGCCCTCCTGGATCAAGGTCCTCGATGTGGCCCTCTATCTCCCGGTTAGGGCGTCCACATGCGACACTCATGGAGCTAAAGCTCGCGTCATTCGCACCCGATGGGACACTCCCAAATGTCACCGTAGCAACATTCTCCTTCAAATGCCAATCATCCACGTGTGGAGCCTTGGTGTGCATATGCCCTCATGCACTTTTCCTTTCCTCCTCCTCGACACCAATTGGAAGCCATCCTCATCCACATTTGGGTGACTCCTACTAGCCACTCTTGACTTCGACGATCCCGCACCCAATGTACCCTCGATGTACTCCGTGTGGTTGTTACAATCTTTGGACTTCTCCAACTGTCCAATGGACGATGGAGTGCCATTCGCCTTTGGGCGCCACTCATGGTGGATGATCTTGGCGGCATGGCTTGAAAGGTTCTCCTTGTATGATGCTCGGCGACCCTTGTCTCTACCCCAAGACTTCCTTCCCGCTGCATGGCAATCCTCTTTCTCATGCCCAACATGTTTACAATTATCACAAAACAATGTAATACGGTCCCATGCCACTTTGTACCTCGAGTCTTTGCCTCGGATATTAAGGATGATCTCTTCCGTCGGGGGAGTAGAGATGTCAATCTCTACGCAAATCCTTGCGAAGGAGAGTCGGCTTTGTTGAATTGTGGCATGATCGTCGGCTTGTAGTGGCTTGCCAAGGAGCTTACCGATTGCCAAGAGGGCCGATTCCTCATAGAGATGAGCCGGTATACCTAATATGTTACACCACATGGCAACAATTGGCGACTCAAAGGCTCTCTAAACACAACTCCCTATTGTCCCGCCTTGTAACACCGTTCCCAACCACCGCCGCCCTCTTCAACTCAAGGTCTTCACCCTCATTTCCCTCCCCTCAACTCCGACCACAACCCACGACCTTCTTTCAACCCTCACGACCCTAAAAGCTGCCGGCCTCCGCCTTTGTGTCGGATCTTACACCGTCACCTTCGCTTCCCCCCGACCACACTGGTGACTTGGCACACGCTCGGCCATGCCGGACCATCCGCCGGACACGTCGCCGGGGCCCGGGGCCCGAGGAACCTCGCACCATCCCGAGGACCCCATCCCTAATCCTCCGAGCAAGAAGAGGAAAGCAAAAAGCCACAAAACTCAAAATGAGGAAAAGTACGCCGGTTCCTCCATTTAAAGGAAATGGTCGGAAAAGGTTTGTTCTTTCACCCCTTCCGGAGGATAAACAATCTTGGAAGAGGCTCGAGTTCGGGTCGGAATACTCGTCCCCACCCGGGAGCCCTAAGTGCAAAGGGACCATCTTTCCGGCGAGCCCGCCGAGTGATCAAGGGGACAACGGCCGGCGGGATGAAGTAGAAAGTGCTTCGGGCACCAAGGAATGCCAATTGGCCATTGCCAATGCGGTCCTATCGACCATGGCCTCCAAAAATCAAAATTCCGACCAGGTTGCCGGTGCGGCCGCCGGCGACGACCATGCCGTCGAAGAGGAGGACGTGACGCCTCCGGATCATGACAAACCTAAAGTACATGCGGCAGCAAAAGCAAAAGACTCATTGGAAGTAGTGGAAGTCAACTTACCCGAATTGGAAGTGGGAACAAAAACTCTTTTCTAAAGTGGCTTGGCGCCTTGCCCACTTGGAATGTCACGTGATGTCCTAGCCGTTGGAGGGCTAATGCAGCCAAAAACTACCCATCTCCTACACCTCGCAGCCTTGGATTTGGCGGACAAGCTAGACACCATGACCGCCCAACCACTTCTCGACGCCGGCCAGCCGGAGGATGCGCACATGGCCGATGGGTCTCACTACTCTTCCCTTCCGGAGTCCGACCAAGCCTTGCTTGCACCTACGGGGCCTTTCATCCCCTCCTTTGAGGAGTTTCCCCCTCTAGCGAGAGGACGGACCTTAAAACTTCGAGACACGTTCGAGGCTGGCGCGACAAAGTCGACGGCTTTTGTGGCTTGGTCGAGGCCGGAGCCGCCTGGCCTGGCACAGCGTGCGGAGGCGAATGTGAACCTGGACGGAAGGGAAGCTCACAGGGGTGCGGCCACCAAGGTTGGGGCCGAGGGTCATACGGCCACCCCGACACCACCTACCAACCCGATGGTGGGCGAAGCTCCGACTAGTTCCGTCACGGCTATCCAGGACCAGCCGATGGCCATGAGTGACCTATCCCACGAGGCCGTGACACGAGGGCTGATGGTCGCTAGCCGAGAAGGGGTGGCCGAAGTTCCCTCTGGTACCTCTAGTAGGCCGAAATCGATGGCGGAGTTACTTAAGGGTTCTCCCGAACCCAATGGTCCTCAAGTCTTTGTGCCGGAACAGATCCAAAACATTGGTTTTGCCTCCATGTCCAATGGAGTTCCGGCCATCTACTTCTCCGGGGCTGAAACACAAAAGCTTGCTGATAGCATGGGGCACGCCATTGTGGGTAAATTTTCACATTCTATTCCTACGGGCCATCAAATTCAAAAAACTCTAGATAACATTAAATTCCGATGTGGCTTCAATTGGAAATACATTAATGCTAAACATATCCTTATCCAATGCGAGGATTTGGCGGATTATGCCCGGCTTCTCGGAGGCCCAAAGGGAACACCCGTTTGGCTCATTGATCGCCACCCAATGAGGGTCTTCAAATGGTCCCCGGATTTCGATGCATATTGTGAGTCCCCGATAGCAGCAATTTGGTGTAATTTAATCGGACTCCCAATTCACTTGTTTGATCAATCCGCTCTTTTCGCCATCGGCAAGCTCCTCGGCAATCCAATCCAAGTTGATCGGGCCACGGCTACCAAGACGAGACTCTCCTTTGCCCGCATTTGTATTGAGATTGACATCACCAAACCGCCCCCTGAAGAGATAATCCTTGACTTGTGCGGCCGCGAGTTGGTGCAACAAGTCCGGTGGGATAAGATCCCATCCTATTGCTGAGAGTGTAAACATGTTGGCCATGCAAGTGATGTGTGTTATGCGATGGGAAAAAAGGAAAGGCCGCCGAAACGAAACTACAATATCAACCCGCCAAAGAAGGCAAACCCCGAAGGCCACGGTATGAAGGGCATGCAAGATGCGGTGAGGCACAATCCTAAATCCAATGAAGGGAACCGCCAAGGGAAGAATAAGGGCAATGCCGGGAATCGTCCTAACAACAATTCAAATGGAGAGGAGGAAAGGGGATACAACTTGGGATGGTCCGGACATTATGGGTGGAACCCAAGGAGGGAATGCTTCGCGCCCCGGAACATTCAAAGTGGGCCTCAAGCGCGGGGGAGGGGAAAAAGGGAACCCAACACCCCCAACCACCGAGCCACCTTCACCAATTCATGGAGATATGGATGCGAAATGGGAGTACACCAAGGCGAGCCGATCGGTGTCCCCGCCTACACGAGGGAGTGCGAGAGGGGGCGCACACCATGCAATGACTAGGGGGCGTGGTTTCTTCTCAAGTAAGAATCACATGAGCACTAACCAATACTACTCCCTCATGGCGAATGGAGAATTTGATGTCGACAATTGTGGGGAAGCGGACGACTCGGCCATGGACATGCAAGTGGGGACCGAGAGGATTGGAGACGGCTCTCCACTTGACGATGCCGAGGAGCACGCAACGAACAAAGAGCAACATCTCATTGAATATCAAGGAGGGACTTCGTCTCCTTTGGGTACGCATCCTACTTGTTAATGATGTCTTACAATATCATGTTTTGGAACGTGAGGGGAATTGTAAATGCGTCAACCCAAAAGGCTAATTAAGTCTCATAATGTTTTATTCCTTGCAATAATGGAACCACTCACAACACCGGATCCGGACCGGTTCTCCAAGGCCCTGGGGCTGTCCTACATTGGATCGAACATGACCGGTAAAATCTGGTTGTTTGCGGAAGAGGGATCCACTTTTGATATTGATTGTGATTTGGAACAAATCCTACATGGGCGTCTCATAGCGCCCAGCAACCCGGTTCTAGACGAGCCAGACCTTGACCTTATCCAGCGAGTACACTCAGCCGAGCACTTTGCGGACATCGCAAATGCGCCGGGTGCGGACGAGATCAGTAGCGCCGTTTTCAGCATTTCCGGAGATAGCACCCCCGGACCCGATGGCTTCTCCGCCACTTTCTACCAAGCCTGTTGGACTATTGTGGGGCCGGAGGTGGTGGAAGCAATTGGCCAGTTCTTTAGAGGGGCTTTCCTGCCACGAAGTATTACGGCCACAACCATTGTCCTCATCCCAAAGAAGGCGTCGCCCGAGTCATGGACCGACTACCGACCCATCAGCCTCTGCAACGTCTTTAACAAGATCGTCACCAAGGTACTTACGACTCGACTCTCCCCTTTCCTTCCACAGGTCATCTCCCCAAACCAAAGTGGTTTCGTGAAAGGGCGGCTCCTCAATGATAACGCTCTGTTGGCCCAAGAGATGTTCCATGAACTTGCAAGATGCTCCCCAGCGCCTAATGTAGCGGTGAAGATCGACATGGCGAAAGCCTATGATAGGATCCAATGGCCTTTCCTCTTCAAGGTGCTTCGGCGAATGGGATTCCCGGACACATGGATCTCACTCATGGAGAGGTGCATAGGCTCATGTTGGTTCTCGATCCTTGTCAATGGGGTACCTTCAGGATTCTTCAGATCAACACGGGGACTCCGACAAGGTGATCCGATTTCCCCTGCGTTGTTTGTAATTGCCGCGGACTACCTGTCTCGAGCCTTGGATAAGCTTATACTTGGCCAAAGGGATATGGTGTTTAAGGCCTCCCGGAGATGCATTGAGGTCAGCCACCTAGCCTATGCGGATGATATTATAATATTCACACAAGCGGCGGCAACCCCCCTGCGCCGGCTCCGAGCCTGTCTCGAGAACTATGAAAATGTCTCCGGCCAACAAGTCAGCCTCACCAAGAGCAACTTCTATATCGCCGAAATCCATGACCATTGGGCACCCTCGATCCAAGCGGAAGGAGGCTTCACTAGGGGCATCTTTCCTTTCCTCTACCTCGGCATCCCCATCTACCGTGGTGTAAAGCGCACGGACATGTTCCTCTTCCTACGTGAAAAGATTGCAAGAAGGATCTCGGGCTGGGCACACCGGCACTTATCTTTTGGAGGGAGGCTCACGCTGATTAAGAGCACCCTTGAAGCGATCCCCTTACACATCTTCCAAGCCATTGAGCCCACTGCCGGCACCTTAAAACAACTTGATCAACAAACGGCCCGATTCTTTTGGGGATCTACGAGTGAGAGAAAGCGAACCCATTGGATTGGATGGGATCAAATGTGTCGCCCTACCGAGGAAGGAGGTCTCGGGATTCGGAAAACTTTGGAGGTTTTACGTGCTTTAAACATAAAATTATGGTGGCGCTTCCGGGAACAAAACTCCATTTGGGCAAAATACATGATGGCAAAACTCCACACCACTTACCTTGAGAACGCCGAGCAGGAGTAGCCCTACATGGAGGAGGCTCTCTAGAGCTTGGACTCTCGCGCAACCGTACATGAGGTGGCTTGTGGGGCAAAGGAATATCTACTTCTGGGATGACATCTGGGTCATCAGCCCACTCAGGGACCTCATCCTTGATGATAGGGGAAGGCCAACCACCCGGGTCTCGGAGTTCATTACAAATGGCACTTGGGATGAACCCAAGCTCCGACTCCTGCACGATCAAGCTGGCATCCCACAGCATATTATTGATCGCATCCTCAGCACCCCGATACTCCAAGACGAACAGGATATCCCGCGGTGGACCCTCTCTGAGCACGGGGAATTCACGGTAGCATCGACGTGGGACACACTCCGAGGGCGGAACCCGATCGTTCAAGGCCTGGGTGATGTTTGGCAGGCGGGCCTCACTAAGTCAATAGCCATCTTCATCTGGAGGCTTCTTTCCAATCGGGTGCCAGTCGACACAAAACTTCAGAGGCGGGAGATTGAACTTGCCTCCAAGTTCCAATGTTGCCCTCTTCGACCGAATATTGAGTCCCTCCAACACCTCTTCATTCAGGGTTACGGAGCTCGCAGAGTATGGAATGGGTTTGATTCGTGGTTTGATGGGGCGACCCCTCGCCTCTCAATCAATGACACAATCCCAACGAGAATTGAAAACTTGGATGCGAAGATGTCACCAACCGAACAAGAAGCACCTTAGCTGAGCCATCCCCTACTTCATCTTGTGGTTCTTCTGGGCGGAAAGAAACAGGAGCCGGCACCAAGACACAAGGTTCAATCCGCACAATGTGGTATGGCAGATCCACATGTTCATCCGGAACTCCATGGCCAACGGGAACTTGAAGCCGAAGCATTGGTGAGGGGTCAAACTTATAATCAACATCCCGCAACAAGTGGAACCAGCTAGGGCACATCCGCTAGCCATGGCAATCAAATGGGACCCCCCGGACCACCCTTGGATTAAACTAAACACGGATGGCTCCTTCAATGAAGTGACCAACAAAGCAGGGGGGGAGAAATCATTCGGGACAGCTCGGGCAACATGCTGGTGGCGTTTAGCACGCCCCTTGAAGCATACTCGGCTCTGGAGGCTGAGCTGACGGCCATGATCCATGGGCTGCGCTTAGCCAAGGATCTTGACTTACCAATCTGGATCGAATCAGATGCCGAGCAAGCCATTAATCTGGTCAATGGAGTAGGGTGGGGGCCGGCTCTAGCTCGGCAAGCAGTGGCGCAATTGATCCTGCTCAAGCGCTAACTTAAATTCCGAGCCACCTTCATACACCGGGAGGGGAACAAGGCAGCGGACATCATGGGGGACATGCCGGGTGAACACCCTCATCGGATGGCAATCAACATACCAATTCGGACTCCCATTAGGGCCATTTAGCACCTTAGCACAATCGGCCACCTCTTGAAATTGGAGTCAAATATGCTTAGCATTCAAGTATTTCCATGTGAATGCTCCAACTAGCCCCATGCCACTAAGACTTTTTTGAATTTGGGTTGTGGACGGGAGTGAATGGGAGAACTTCCCGACAATAGCTAGCCCTAGCTTCTCCGAGAGAAAATCCGTTTCAAAATCGGAAAAGGAGAGCGATGGCGTACCTTCAAAAGAGCCGGCTGTACCCAAAGGCTTGGTCTTGCCGTTGTCCAAGGGGATTGGCTCGGACTTTCGATTTGGGGCCGATGAACCCTCCACGGCCCCGGTCCCCCCGGGTTGGAATGATTCGTTGCCGCCTTCCACACATTCGCCGGCGGTGCCAGCGTTTCCGGTGAAGACTCAGCGGTGCCAGCTTTTCCGGTGACGGCTCCGGCGGTTGTGCCACAGGGGCACGGTCTTCCATGCGTGCATCAGCCTCAAGGTGGAGGTAAGTAGCACATGGTATTGCTTGTGAGTACAAATTGTCATTTTCCCCATTTGGAGCAACACCTTCTTCCCCATGCAAAGTGGTCTTTGTCTCTACCTCTTTTTGCAAGTCACATGATTCCAACACATCACATGCCACCCCATCATCTAGCCTAGGACCCATGTGATGTATTGTACTTGCACCGGTTGGGTGGTGGTCCAGCTCACTCCGGCTCGCCGGCGCCGGCGAAATTCCGGACACCTCCTCGGAATTGAGCATTTCCATTGCAATCTTCTTCTTCTTTTCTTCCATCTTTGCTGTCGACTCCTTCATCGGCTCAACTACCTCCCGGAAACCGGATTTGACTGGTGGGTCCACTAGGTCATCGTCCGAGATTCCGGCAGCAAAATACCGTTCATGGTCGAGATGGAGTAAGTGACCCGTAGCTGCTTCGAAGGGGCCCGGCCTCGCCATTTGAGCAAACATTCTCATCGTATACCCATCGGAAGGCTGGTCTCCTTCCGGCGACGCCGTCTCCTATTCATTTTTCCCGGCGAGTAGCTCCTCGGCCATTTCGAAGATCATTTTTTTCTTGATTCGACTAACCCCCGAAATATTCTCAAGGCCTGTGCGTTTCAGCTCACGTCGGCCTCTCTCAGGGAAAGGAGTCCCGGCCCTCTTCGTCTTTGGCCGTGGGATGAAAGGGAGACTCCGTTCCGGCGAGCGGGGTGATTGGATCGTGTGAGATGAAACCGTAGCAGCCTCAACCGCCGGTTCTCCGCCGGCCTTCACCATAGTCATGGCTGAAGATTACATTTCACCTCCCTCAAAGGGGAGGGAGGGAGAGTGGACGAAATCTATAGAGAAGGGAGAGCTTCTCTCTCTTCCGATGAAGCCTGCAGGTCCATACCTTATCTCATCCTCTGGTTCATTTGGGCGGAGCACAATAGGAGCCGTCATGAGCAGGTACAATTCAAACCTTTCAATGTTATTTGGCAAGTCCAAATGTTCATCCGGAACAATATGATAAGTGGGGGAATCAAAACGAAACATTGGAAAGGCGTGAGACTAAAAATGGAAATACCGAGTCAAGCCGTCCCAAGGAGGCCGAGAGGGATCGCCATGCAGGTCAAATGGCACCCACCGGACTGCCCGTGGATAAAGCTCAACACGGATGGAGCATATCTAACCACGACACACAAAGGAGGAGGGGGAGGCATTGTCTGAGACCACTCCGGAAAAATGATTGTGGCCTTTGCAACACCTATTGATGCGCAATCGGCCCTTGAGGCCGAGCTCATGGCCTTCTACCACGGGCTAATTCTGGCCACGGATCTTAACCAGCCAATATGGATTGAGTCGGATGCCGAACAGACAATCATACTCTTCAATGGGATGGCATGGGGCCCGGCGCACATTCGCCGAGTCATGGCTCGCCTTCATTCCCTTAAGCAAAGACACACCGTCCGCGCCACCTTCATTCACCGGGAGGGTAACAAAGCGGCTGACTTGCTTGCCAAGATGGGACTTGAACAACACTCCTTCCGCCCACAACGCTCCCCGCTTATTCCAAGCCATCGTCCGACTGGAGGAGAAGGGTACCCCCAACATTCGATTTAGAGATGAAGACCGTTAGTAGTGTATGGCCTACCGATCGTGAGCTTAGCGGACGCCGAAGAGTACGTAGGTGTCGAATCTGTTGATGGCTTGACCTCTCCCTACTCTTGTGGTGCAATTGCCTTAGGGATTTTGTACTTTGCATTTTGGTTTTGTTCACCTAGGCATAGATTGATCGCCCTTTTGTAATCCATGATTGTAATCTCTTTTGATATGAAATATAGGGATGAGGGACCCACGAACCCTCCACCGTGAAGGTGTTAAAAAAAAAAGACTCAACATTGAAAAGAGGACAGAACAATATGCAAAGCAAGCCAATAAGGGTCGGAAACAAGTCATATTTGAGCCGGGAGATTGGGTTTGGTTGCATATGAGAAAGGAGAGATTTCCTTCGAAAAGAAAGTCCAAGTTGCAGCCAAGAGGAGATGAACCATTCCAAGTGATTGCAAAAGTCAATGATAATGCTTACAAACTAAAACATGAGATATAAGCTCTCCCTTCTCTCTAGAATTCGTCCACTCCCTCTCCCTCCCCTTTGAGGGAGATGTAATGTGATTGTTGCATCCAACACATGGTGAAGTCCGGCGGTGAGTTGCCAGAGGGGGATGCCGATGCCTTGGAACACACGATGCACCCCCTCTCCTCGCCGGAGTGGAAGTTTCATTCGATTGCACAGTCTAAAACCAAAAGGGTTGGCACGCCTCACCCGGAGAAAGCTCGACAAGCCCTCAAACGAACCGGCCTTGAATCTGGTTCGGAGGTTAGTCGAGCTAAGAAGAAGATGGTCTTTGAAATGGTGGATAGTCTTGTTGCGGAACGCCATGGTGAAAGGAAAGGGACGTCGGAAAACAAGCTCGTCCCTTTTGGGGATATGTTGAGCTCTCTAGCCCAAATGGCCAAGGAAGGGAGCGTCCCGACGAGTGGAATGGAAGGGCTCGATGGTGAGGAGATGGCCAGAATGTCGCCGGCGCCGGCAGGATGGAATCTTGGAGGATCAAGCATGGAGAAAGAGATGGTCAACCGGCTGACCATTGCAAGTACCATGCCCCACGTGAAGGATGGGGTGGCATGTGAGTTGGTGGATGCATGTGACTCACAAAAGGAAGAAAAGACAAAGGCCACTTTTCATGGGCAAGATAATGTTGGTGCATTTGTGGAAAATGCCATTTTGAATTCAAAATCACCACCATGTACTATGCATCCTCATCTCGGCAAAGATGGAGGCGAGGATGACCACGGCTCCGACGCACCACCGCCGGAATCCTCGCCGGAAAACTTGGTCCGGCCGGCGGTTGATTGGAAGAAGGCAAAACAATTATTCTCCCATGGAGGGATGGGGAATGTGGAGGGAGCTTCAACCTGTACAATAGCCAAAAGGCCAAGCCAATCACACTTGATGCCGGCAAGCCAAGCCTATGGGAACGGCCGGCTGTCACGAAGGTACCCCATCTCTTGGCTGATTGAATGGCTGATTTCCATGCACCTCCTGGACGCTTTGAAGGTCATCTCTATCTTGCCAAGAATAAGCTTGTCGAGGGCCCTGGAAAGGTAATCTGTGGCGATCACAAACAGTGCGGGGGAGATGGGATCTCCTTGTCTGAGCCCCCGAGTAGATTTGAAAAAGCCAGCCGGGGCGCCATTAATAAGGACCGAGAACCAACAAAAACCAATGCATCTTTCAATGAGGTCAATCCAAGCAACCAGATAGCCCATGCGCCGAAGTACCTTGATTAAAAAACTCCATTGCACCCTATCATAGGCCTTGGCCATGTCGATCTTGATGGCCACATTCGGTGCTGGGGAACGCCTTGCTAATTCATGAAACATCTCTTGGGTGAGGAGGACGTTGTCGTGTAGGAGCTGACCCTTCACGAATCCACTCTGGATAGGGGAGATAACCTGAGGCAAAAAAGGCGCAAGGCGTGCGGTTAGTACTTTTGTGATAACCTTGTTAAGGACATTGCATAAGCTTATGGGCCGAAAGTCGGCCCATGTCTCGGGCGAGGCCTTATTCGGGACAAGGACAATGTTTGTGGTCGTGACACTTCGAGGAAGGTATGCCCCAAGAAAAACTTGTTTGATGGCTTCCACCACATCCGTTCCAATGATCCCCCAACATGTTTAATAGAAGACGGCCGAGAAGCCGTCCGGACCTGGTGCACTATCCCCGGAGATGTCAAAAACCGCTTTCTACACCTCCTCACGGTCTGGTGGGTAGTGTAACTCCTCTATCTCGGTTGAGGGGGGGAGTTGGTGAATTGGGTCAAGGTCCGGGTCCTCAAGCGCCGGGGTGTCCGGGCCAAGAAGGCTCCGAAAGAACTTAACCGCCGAGTGCCGTATCTCTGTTTCTTCCGCAATCTCCCTGCCATCCACATTGATAGAGTGAATTCGGAGTCTAACTCTTTTCTGTTTCACCCAGCTTTGGTAGAATCTGGTATTCTGATCTCCATCTGCAAGCCACGTTAGTGCCGCCTTTTGCCTCCAGAAGTCCTCCTCCATCCGGAGTAGGAGAATGTACTCGGCAATGTTTTTATTGATCTCGGTCCTGTTCCACGGCGTTGGGTCAGCCTCAAAATAGGCTTGAGCTTGCGCGATCCCTTCCTCCATTGCTTGGAGATTGGCGTGAATATTGCCAAAAACCTGCTTGTTCCCAGCCTTAAGGGCCTTTTTGCTCCTAGCAAGCTTAGTTTGGAGATTTAAGAGCCCACTCGCCCCTGTCGGTTGAGCCCAAATATCTTGAACTAGCTGCAAAAAGCCGTCGTGCCGGACCCACATATATTGGAATCGGAAGGCACTACCCCTCGAGGGCGGCCTCGGCATCGAACACCTCATAATAAAAGAAAAGTAACTCCTAAACCTTTGGTGTAACTCTAGGATATCTAAAGTCACTTGTTTAACATAAAATAGACCCTTCATTTTGGCTGCTCCAACTTGGACGAAAATGCATCATGTATCATCAATTTGGGCCTCCAAAATGTGATATGTAGTGCCTCCAAACTTCATGCCTTGGGCTGTCCACTAACTTGAATAATATTCACCACTTGGCACAATGTAGATTGGTCTTGGAATTGGGTTTTTATTTCAGCAACTAAAAGCAACATGGACTCCTTTATCTTCTTAGCTCTAGCTCTTGTAATTGGCCCACTTGGAATGATCAATGGATCCATCTTCTTGTCCTTGTAGATCAGCTTGGTTATGTCTCCATCATTCCCTTCTTCTTCAAGAGGATTCGTCCTCGAATCTAATTCACCAACATAAGGAGATATATCAGAAACATTGAAAGTAGCACTTACATTAAACTCACCAGATAAGTCTAGTTTGTAAGCATTATCATTGATTTTTGCAATCACTTGGAATGGTCAATCTCCTCTTGGCTGCAATTGGACTTTCTTTTCGAAGGAAAACTCTCCTTTCTCATATGCAACCAAACCCAATCTCCCGGCTCAAAGATGACTTGTTTCCGACCCTTGTTGGCTTGGTTTGCATATTGTTCCATCAAGACTTGCACGTTCTTCAATAGGTATTGGAATCAAATCTAGTGGATTCAATGGATTAAAACCATACACAACTTCAAATGGAGAAAAGTTAGTAGCAGAATGAACACTTCGATTATAAGCAAATTCAGCAAAAGGTAAGCATTCCTCCCAGCTTTTCAAGTTCTTTTTAGCTAAAGTTCGTAGTAATTGAGACAAAGTCCTATTAACTACTTCAGTTTGTCCATTAGTTTGTGGATGACAAGTAGTAGAAAATAAGAGTTTAGTTCCCAACTTATTCCACAAAGTCCTATTAACTACTTCAGTTTGTCCATCAGCCGTCTCACAAATTTAGCATCTCGATCACTCACAATTGATCTAGGAACACCATGCAAATGGACAATTTCTTTAAAGAACAAATCAGCAATATGAGATGCATCTTCAATTTTGTGACATGGAATAAAATGTGCCATTTTTGAAAACCAACTCAAAACCAAGTAACTTAGAACTCAAAGTAGTGATCAAAAGGTACCTCCGAGAAATGCATCAGCCACAATGTTTTCTTTTCCCTTTTTATATTTGATTACATAGGGAAATGATTCAATGAATTCCACCCACTTAACATGTCTCTTGCTAAGCTTACCTTGACCTTTCAAGTACTTGAGAGATTCATGATCCGTATGAATTACAAACTCTCTAGGCCACAAGTAATGCTGCCATGTTTGCAAAGCTCTAACCAAAGCATATAACTCCTTGTCACACGTTGGATAGTTCAATTGAGCTTCTTTCAACTTTTCACTAAAGTAAGCGATTGGCTTTCCATCCTGCAACAAAACAACTCCTATGCCTACTCCAGATGCATCACATTCAAGCTCAAACTTGTTATCAAAGTTAGGCAAAGAAAGAATTGGTGCAGTTGTAAGTTTTTCTTTAAGGAGATTAAAAGCATGCTCTTGTTTTTCTCCCCAATAAAAGCAAACATCCTTTTTCACAATTTCATTCAAAGGTGCTGCAATTGTACTAAAATAGCTTTCACCTTCTCCTTTTCCAATTGAATCCCATTATCACTTATAACAAAACCCAGAAAAACAACTTTTATCCATGTAAAAAGAACACTTTTTGAGATTTGCATACAATGATTCTTTTCATAAGGTATCCAAAACTGCACGCATATGGTTAAGATGTTCATCCACATTTTTGCTATAGACAAGAATATCATCACAATAAACAACCACAAATTTTGCAATGAATTTTCTCAAAACATGGTGCATCAATCTCATGAAAGTACTTGGTGCATTAGTTAAACCAAAAGGCATTACTAACCACTCATATAGACCAAATTTTGTTTTAAAGGCTGTTTTCCATTCGTCTCCTTCTCTAATTCGAATTTGATGATAACCACTTTTCAAATCGATCTTACTAAACACAACAGATCCATGCAATTCATCAAGCATATTATCTAGCCTAGGAATAGGATAGCGATATTTTACCGTGATTTTGTTGATTGCTCGGCAGTCGATGCACATCCTCCATGATCCATCTTTCTTAGAAACAACAATTACCGGAACAGCACATGGACTCATGCTCTGACGGATTTTTCCTTTGTCCAACAACTCTTGCACTTGCCTTTGAATTTCCTTAGTCTCTTCGGGATTGGCTCTATAGGCTGGTCGGTTTTGGTAGAACTGCCCCGGGAACAAGGTCAATTTGGTGTTCAATACCTCTTAATGGAGGTAATCCACTTGATTCTTCCACTTGAAAAATATCTTCGAATTCCTGTAAAAGAGACACAAAAGTACTTGGCAAAGAAGTGGTTAATTCGTTAGTGGTAAACAAAGACTATTTGTACACTAAGATGAAAACACTCTCTTTTTCAACTATTGCACTCTTTATTTCTTTTGCTCCCACAAAAAAATTCTTTTTTTCATTCGGACTTTTTTCACTTGACTCTTTTTCAATGCCCTCACCTTTTTTTCTCTCATTCTTACTTTTCTCTCGACTTTTTTTCACTCGACTCTTTTTCAATGCCTTCATTTTTTTTCTCTCAACCTCACGAGCTCTCCCACATAATAGACTTGTTGTGCTTGAAGGTGTAGTGGTTGTGAAATCCATCATAAATCACCCTACGATCAAACTGCCATGGCCTCCCCAAAAGAATGTGACTTGCATGCATTGGCACAACATCACAAAGAACATCATCTTTATAATTGCCAATTGAAAACGAAACTAGAACTCGCTTAGTCACTCGAATTTCTCCACATTCATTAAGCTATTGTAGCTTGTATGGATTAGGATGTTTTTCCGTTGTTAAGCTCAACTTTTCCACCATTTCAGAACTTGCAACATTTGCACAACTACCACCATCAATAATCATTATGCAAAGTTTACCTTGGACCAAACACCTTGTGTGGAAGATGTTCTCCCTTTGTTGATCATCGTTTCTGTGTTGCATGTTTAGAGCCCTTCGAACCACCAAATGTTCTACATGTTCTGGTCCAATCTCCTCCAATTGCTTATCCTCCTCCTCATCATCATCATCTTCATGTTCACTTTTTTTTTTTTAATTAAACACCATTACGGTGGAGGGTTCGTGGGTCCCTCATCCCTATATATCAAAAAGGGGGATTACAGAACGTGGCCACACCCGAAAGTGGTGTGCCATAACAAAGGCAAGAGTAGAAAGCGGTCCGACTCCACACGGCTTGGACCCCATCCTACTCCCTTCAAAAGTGCAATTAAACAAAACAGAGGCTCTATGATCTTCCATCTCCGAGTAACCGACTCTAGTATCTGTCCCCATCTAGGGTTCGAATGTTTGGAACACCCATTCGGTCCAATCGGACGAAGTCCATGAGGTCTCTTGGTGAAGAATTATGATCCAATTGTCGACCGCTATCAAGCCTTAGGCCCATTCTCGCAAGGAAATCCGCCGCCTTGTTCCCCTCCCGGTGTATGAAGGTGGCTCGGAATTTAAGTTGGCGCTTGAGCAGGATCAATTGCGCCACTGCTTGCCGAGCTAGAGCCGGCCCCCACCCTGCTCCATTGACCAGATTAATGGCTTGCTCGGCATCTGATTTGATCCAGATTGGTAAGTCAAGATCCTTGGCTAAGCGCAGCCCATGGATCATGGACGTCAGCTCAGCCTCCAGAGCCGAGTGTGCTTCAAGGGGCGTGCTAAACGCCACCAGCATGTTGCCCGAGCTGTCCCGAATGATTCCTCCCCCCCTGCTTTGTTGGTCACTTCATTGAAGGAGCCATCTGTGTTTAGTTTAATCCAAGGGTGGTCCGGGGGGTCCCATTTGATTGCCATGGCTAGCGGCTGCGCCCTAGCTGGTTCCAATTGTTGCGGGATGTTGATTCTAAGTTTGACCCCTCGCCAATGCTTCGGCTTCAAGTTCTCGAAGAGGGCAACATTGGCACTTGGAGGCAAGTTCAATCTCCCGCCACTGAAGTTTTGTGTCGACTGGCACCCGATTGGAAAGAAGCCTCCAGATGAAGATGGCTATTGACTTAGTGAGGCCCGCCTGCCAAACATCACCCAGGCCTTGAACGATCGGGTTCCGCCCTCGGAGTGTGTCCCACGTCGATGCTACCGTGAATTCCCCGTGCTCAAAGAGGGTCCACCGCGGGATATCCTGTTCGTCTAGGAGTATCGGGGTGCTGAAGATGCGATCAATAATATGCTGTGGGATGCCGGCTTGATCGTGCAGGAGTCGGAGCTTGGGTTCATCCCAAGTGCCATTTGTAATGAACTCCGAGACCCGGGTGGTTGGCCTTCCCCTATCATCAAGGCTGAGGTCCCTGAGTGGGCTGTTGCCAAGCCAGATGTCATCCCAGAAGTAGATATTCCCTTGCCCCACAAGCCACCTCATGTACGGTTGCGCGAGAGTCCAAGCTCTAGAGAGCCTCCTCCATGTAGGGCTACTCCTGCTCGGCGTTCTCAAGGTAAGTGGTGTGGAGATGGAGCAATATTTTGCCATCATGTATTTTGCCCAAAGGGAGTTTTGTTCCCGGAAGCGCCACCATAATTTTATGTTTAAAGCACGTAAAACCTCCAAAGTTTTCCGAATCCCGAGACCTCCTTCCTCGGTAGGGCGACAGATTTGATCCCATCCAATCCAATGGGTTCGCTTTCTCTCACTCGTAGATCCCCAAAAGAATCGGGCCATTTGTTGATCAAGTTGTTTTAAGGTGCCGGCAGTGGGCTCAATGGCTTGGAAGATGTGTACGGGGATCGCTTCAAGGGTGCTCTTAATCAGCGTGAGCCTCCCTCCAAAAGATAAGTGCCGGTGTGCCCAGCCCGAGATCCTTCTTGCAATCTTTTCACGTAGGAAGAGGAACATGTCCGTGCGCTTTACACCACGGTAGATGCGGACGCCGAGGTAGAGGAAAGGAAAGGTGCCCCTAGTGAAGCCTCCTTCCGCTTGGATCGAGGGTGCCCAATGGTCATGGATTTCGGCGATATAGAAGTTGCTCTTGGTGAGTCTGACTTGTTGGCCGGAGACATTTTCATAGTTCTCGAGACAGGCTCGGAGCCGGCGCAGGGGGGTTGCCGCCGCTTGTGTGAATATTATAATATCATCCGCATAGGCTAGGTGGCTGACCTCAATGCATCTCCGGGAGGAAATCGGATCACCTTGTCGGAGTCCCCGTGTTGATCTGAATAATCCTGAAGGTACCCCATTGACAAGGATCGAGAACCAACACGAGCCTATGCACCTCTCCATGAGTGAGATCCATGTGTCCGGGAATCCCATTCGCCGAAGCACCTTGAAGAGGAAAGGCCATTGGATCCTATCATAGGCTTTCGCCATGTCGATCTTCACCGCTACATTAGGCGCTGGGGAGCATCTTGCAAGTTCATGGAACATCTCTTGGGCCAACAGAGCGTTATCATTGAGGAGCCGCCCTTTCACGAAACCACTTTGGTTTGGGGAGTTGACCTGTGGAAGGAAAGGGGAGAGTCGAGTCGTGAGTACCTTGGTGATGATCTTGTTAAATACGTTGCAGAGGCTGATGGGTCGGTAGTCGGTCCATGACTCGGGCGACGCCTTCTTTGGGATGAGGACAATGCTTGTGACCGTAATACTTCGTGGCAGGAAAGCCCCTCTAAAGAACTGGCCAATTGCTTCCACCACCTTCGGCCCCACAATAGTCCAACAGGCTTGGTAGAAAGTGGCGGAGAAACCATCGGGTCCAGGGGCGCTATCTCCGGAAATGCTGAAAACGGCGCTCCTGATCTCATCCGCACCCGGCGCATTTGCGATGTCCGCAAAGTGTCCAAACAAAAGGGTGATGATTTTGAATCTTCACGTTCACTTTCAGATTCTATCTCTCCATTTGGCTTCAAAATCATCACCCTTTTGTTTGGACATTGAGATGCAATGTGTCCAACACCTTAACAACAAAAACATTTGATATCTCTATTTCGAGTAGAAGTAGAAGTAGAAATACCTTTACCCTTCTCAAATTCTTTGGACTTGGATGTCGACGCTTCATTTTGGGGTTTAGAAGCTGCGCCAAAATTGGATTTGGATGAAGTCCACTCTTTTGTCCTTGACGAATGAGAACTGGTTGAAAAATTCATTTGGATTGTTCCCTTCTTCTTTAATTGTCCCTCCACCTTCATGGCCATATGAACCATGTCCTCCAACTCCACATAGTGTTGAAACTCCACAATGTTTGCAATCTCCCTATTCAGGCCACATAAGAATTAAGCTATGGTTGCTTCTCTATCTTCTTCAACATTTGTACTAATCATAGCAATCTCCATCTCTTTGTAGTACTCATCAACAGATTTAGTACCTTGTTTCATAGATTGTAATTTTTGATACAATTCACGAAAATAATGAGAAGGTACAAATCTCTTACGCATTATGCAGATTTAGTACAAATCTCTCACGAAAATAATGAGAAGGTACTCATCAACAGATTTAGTACCTTGTTTCAACAGATTTAGTCCAAACTATAGCATAGTCAGTGAATTCAATAGCAGCAAATCTAACCTTTTTCTCCTCGGAATAGTTGTGACATTCAAAGATGAGATCCACCTTTCTCTCCCACTCCAAATAAGTTTTGGGGTCGCTCCTTCCTTGGAATGTTGGGATCTTCAGTTTGATGCTTCTCAAATCACCATCAACTTCATTTGTACGCCCTCTTCTACCGTTTCCATGCCTCTCGTTTCGATGCCTATGTGAAGCAATATCTTCACCTCCACTCTCTGCTTCCTCGTTATTGTTTGCATTTAGCTTGAAGTTCCAGCCTCTCCAAGCGCTCTGAAACACTTTCTAGAACACGTCCAAGCCTTCTGAAATGTTGTTGCATGGCTCTTGCAATGTAGGATCAATTTGATTTTCATCAGCAGAATCCATCCTCATTGTTCATTCGTGTATCACACAAAAAATAAACCTCACAAAACACTCGTGTATATCACTCGTTGGCTTTTACCTCCCCTAAAATAATCTCACCACTCAAGCCTTTTCCCACTCTTTCTCTTTTGCAAAGATAACACCAGTAAAAAAAAAATCAAGAACAAACAAGAACTAATAACGACCAACCAAACTTCAGCCCTTGAATGAAGGATGAAAGGAAATGGTCAAGAAAATATGAGGTGAAATATGTATTTCATTTTTTTTTTCATTTTTTTTCGTTTTTTTTCTTTTTTTTCAGTTTTTTTTTTCAAGGATATGATAGACAAACAATGTAAGATAAAGCTAAGGATAGATCAATACTAGTTGGCTCGTGATACCAAATGATATGGATTGGGATACGACGAAGGATCGGTTGGATATATTGATCCAAGAACCCCTCGTATAAGGTTTGGCAGCGAACTCCTTTGATTGATAATCTGGTTTTATCCACTTCCAGAGCTTGGAAAACCTCGACCCGTTGGCTATATGATCAGCCAAGAACCTCGGTTTGATTGAACACAACAAAACTTGCTCAAAGTATCTTGATAAGTTCTAAACAAGTGAAAAAACTCTACAAAGAGAATTCAACTCACAAGACAAAGTCTATTTTCGTATTTGATCAATGGTGTCTTCAAATGACATGCTTACAAGTCTATTTATAGGATAGAATGGACTCTTGAAAGTCTCACATCATTAACTTAAGACACTTAAAATGACTCATAATAAAAGAAAAGTAACTCCTAAACCTTTGGTGTAACTCTAGGACATCTAAAGTCACTTATTTAACATAAAATGTAATTAAAAAAAAGACCCTTCATTTTGACTATTCCAACTTGGACGAAAATGCATCATGTATCATCAATTTGGGCCTCCAAAATGTGATATGTAGTGCCTCCAAACTTCATGCCTTGGGCTGTCCACTAACTTGAATAATATTCACCACTTGGCACAATGTAGATTGGTCTTGGAATTGGGTTTTTATTTCAGCAACTAAAAGCAACATGGACTCCTTTATCTTCTTAGCTCTAGCTCTTGTAATTGGCCCACTTTGAATGATCAATGGATCCATCTTCTTGTCCTTGTAGATCAGCTTGGGTGTGTCTCCATCACGAGGTCGATAGCAAGGGAGGGTTCGTACCAGGTTGGGGTGCATGATTTGGCTCGGCCGCCGGCCGGCCGAGCCAAGGAGGCAACATGGAGGAGATTGGTTGCGCTACCAAGACATTTAACATGTCTGCCTCTCCCAAGGAGGCAACATGGAGGAGATTGGTAGGGTTAGGCTGCAAAAAGCCTCCAACGGCTAGTGAATCATGTGACTCTCCATTGTGGCAAGAGACCAAACTACTTTCCAAAAGCATTTGTGTTCCCATATCCATATCGGGCAAGTTGACTCTCTCTTCACCCAAGAATCCTTGTACTTTTGCAGCACCAAGTACGATTGATTTGTCATGGCTCGGTTGAGAGGGCTTCATGTCGGGGTCGACCGTCTCCTCTCCGGCAGCTTGGACGGAATCCTGGCCGAAGAAAGGCACCAAGGCGGAGGATATCTCTTGGAACGCATGCGGGCTTGCCATTTCAAGCTCCTTCTCATTTTCATTGAGCACGTTCTCCGTCGCATGAGATGCACCATCCTTGGTGAGGCTCAAGAGCGCCGGGAATATGGAGCTTTTACATTTAGGGCTCACAACCGGGGAACCATGTTCCTCTCCAAAGTCAATTCTCTTCCTTTACGGTGGAGGGTTCGCGGGTCCCTCATCCCTATATATCTTAATTGCATCAAGATAGGATCATATTCATCGATATAACATCATAGCAATTGTCATATCTTAACAGCTTATTTGAATCATAACTCTTATATGTTGGTTTACTTGGCCAATAAGCAAACCATTTCCATCCAAATGACCTACAAACTTTTATTATACGATCTCTGTTAGGTAATTGAATCAAGATAGGATCATTTTCATTGATATCACATCATAACAATTGTCATATCTTGATGAACAATTTATGAAAGAAAAAAAAGGCCCTCGTTGAGTGAGAAGCTCCTCCTTCTCTCTAAACACAACTCCCTATTGTCCCGCCTTGTAACACCGTTGCCAACCACCGCCGCCCTCTTCAACTCAAGGTCTTCACCTTCGCTTCCCTCCCCTCCACTCCGACCACAACCCACGGCCTTCTTTCAACCCTCACGACCCTAAACGCTGCCGGCCTCCGCCTTTGTGTCGGATCTTACACCGTCACCTCCGCTTCCCCCCGACCACGCTGGTGACTTGGCACACGCTCGGCCATGCCGGACCATCCGCCGGACAAGTCGCCGGGGCCCGAGGAACCTCGCACCATCTCGGACCAGCGCATGGTCTTTCGGTCGGCCGAGGACCCCATCCCTAATCCTCCGAGCAAGAAGACGAAGCAAAAGCCACAAAACTCAAAATGAGGAAAAGTACACCGGCTCCTCCAACTAAAGGAAATGGTCGGAAAAGGTTTGTTCTTTCACCCCTTCCGGAGGACAAACAACCTTGGAAGAGGCTCGAGTTCGGGTCGGAATACTCGTCCCCACCCGGGAGCCCTAAGTGCAAAGGGACCATCTTTCCGGCGAGTCGCCGAGTGATCAAGGGGACAACGGCCAGCGGGATGAAGTAGAAAGTGCTTCGGGCACCAAGGAATGCCAATTGGCCATTGCCAATGCGGTCCTATCGACCATGGCCTCCAAAAATCAAAATTCCGACCAGGTTGCCGGTGCGGCCGCCGGCGACGACCATGCCGTCGAAGAGGAGGACGTGACCCCTCCGGATCATGACAAACCTAAAGTACATGCGGCAGCAAAAGCAAAAGACTCATTGGAAGTAGTGGAAGTCAACTTACCCGAATTGGAAGTGGGAACAAAAACTCTTTTCGAAAGTGGCTTGGCGCCTTGCCCATTTGGAATGTCACGTGATGTCCTAGCCGTTGGAGGGCTAATGCAGCCAAAAACTACCCATCTCCTACACCTCGCAGCCTTGGATTTGGCGGACAAGCTAGACACCATGACCGCCCAACCACTTCTCGACGCCGACCAGCCGGAGGATGCGCACATGGCCGATGGGTCTCACTACTCTTCCCTTCCGGAGTCCGACCAAGCCTTGCTTGCACCTACGGGGCCTTTCATCCCCTCCTTTGAGGAGTTTCCCCCTCTAGCGAGAGGACGGACCTTAAAACTTCGAGACACGTTCGAGGCTGGCGCGGCAAAGTCGACGGCTTTTGTGGCTTGGTCGAGGCCGGAGCCGCCTGGCCTGGCACAGCGTGCGGAGGCGAATGTGAACCTGGCCGGAAGGGAAGCTCACAGGGGTGCGGCCACCAAGGTTGGGGCCGAGGGTCATACGGCCACCCCGACACCACCTACCAACCCGATGGTGGGCGAAGCTCCGACTAGTTCTGTCACGGCTATCCAGGACCAGCCGATGGCCATGAGTGACCTATCCCACGACGACGCGAGACGAGGGCCGATGGTCGCTAGCTGAGAAAGAGGGGCCGAAGTTCCCTCGGGTACCTCTAGTAGGCCGAAATCGATGGCGGAGCTACTTAAGGGTTCTCCCGAACCCAATGGTCCTCAAGTCTTCGTGCCGGAACAGATCCAAAACATTGGTTTTGCCTCCATGTCCAATGGAGTTCCGGCCATCTACTTCTCCGGGGCTGAAACACAAAAGCTTGCTGATAGCATAGGGCACGCCATCGTGGGTAAGTTTACACATTCTATTCCTACGGGCCATCAAATTCAAAAAACTCTAGATAACATTAAATTCCGATGTGGCTTCAATTGGAAATACATTAATGCTAAACATATCCTTATCCAATGCGAGGATTTGGCGGATTATGCCCGGCTTCTCGGAGGCCCAAAGGGAACACCCGTTTGGCTCATTGATCGCCACCCAATGAGGGTCTTCAAATGGTCCCCAGATTTCAATGCATATTGTGAGACCCCGATAGCAGCAATTTGGTGTAATTTAATCGGACTCCCAATTCACTTGTTTGATCAATCCGCTCTTTTCGCCATCGGCAAGCTCCTCGGCAATCCAATCCAAGTTGATCGGGCCACGACTACCAAGACGAGACTCTCCTTTGCCCGCATTTGTATTGAGATTGACATCACCAAACCGCCCCCTGAAGAGATAATCCTTGACTTGTGCGGCCGCGAGTTGGTGCAACAAGTCCGGTGGGATAAGATCCCATCCTATTGCCAAGAGTGTAAACATGTTGGCCATGCAAGTGATGTGTGCTATGCGATGGGCAAAAAGGAAACGCCGCCGAAACGAAACTACAATATCAACCCGCCAAAGAAGGCAAACCCCGAAGGCCACGGTATGAAGGGCATGCAAGAAGCGGTGAGGTACAATCCTAACTCCAATGAAGGGAACCGCCAAGGGAAGAATAAGGGCAATGCCGGGAATCGTCCTAACAACAATTCAAATGGAGAGGAAGAAAGGGATACAACTTGGGATGGTCCGGACATTATGGGTGGAACCCAAGGAGGGAATGCTTCGTGCCCCGGAACATTCAAAGTGGGCCTCAAGCGCGGGGGAGGGGAAAAAGGGAACCCAACACCCCCGACCACCGAGCCACCTTCACCAATTCATGGAGATATGGATGCGGAATGGGAGTACACCAAGGCGAGCTGATCGGTGTCCCCGCCTACACGAGGGAGTGCGAGAGGGGGCGCACGCCATGCAATGACTAGGGGGCATGGTTTCTTCTCAAGTAAGAATCACATTAGCACTAACCAATACTACTCCGTCATGGCGAATGGAGAATTTGATGTCGACAATTGTGGGGAAGCGGACGACTCGGCCATGGACATGCAAGTGGGGACCGAGAGGATTGGAGACGGCTCTCCACTTGACGATGCCGAGGAGCACGCAACGAACAAAGAGCAACATCTCATTGAATATCAAGGAGTGACTTCGTCTCCTTCGGGTACGCATCCTACTTGTTAATGATGTCTTACAATATCATGTTTTGGAACGTGAGGGGAATCGCAAATGCGTCAACCCAAAACGTTTTGAAAAGGCTAATTAAATCTCATAATGTTTTATTCCTTGCAATAATGGAACCACTCACAACACCGGATCCGGACCGGTTCTCCAAGGCCCTGGGGCTGTCCTACATTCGATCGTACATGACCGGAAAAATCTGGTTGTTTGCGGAAGAGGGATCCACTTTTGATATTGATTGTGATTCGGAACAAATCCTACATGGGCGTCTCAAGTCCCACCGCATTGCTAGGCCGCTGGCCATTTCGGCCGTGTATGCCAAATGCACAAGATCCGAAAGACACCTCCTGTGGGATAAGATGAGAGAGATTGCTGGGCCCCTCGAAGGATCACCATGGATTATCGGTGGTGACTTCAACACCATCCTATCACACCGACATAGGGTTGGGAGCGACACCAACCGGCAAGCCGAGATGGTCGACTTCGCGGAGGCAATTGAAGACTGTAGGCTCCTTGATCCGGGGTTCGATGGGGCGGAATTCACATGGGCCAAAAACGGCCTCTTTGAAAGATTGGATAGAGTGCTTGTTAGTGAGGGTTGGGCTAGGGCCTTCGAAGCTACTCGGGTTACGAACTTCCCTCGGGTTGCTTCGGACCACGGGCCGGTCCTTGTAAGATGTAAGACGTTGAACACTACCATCGGAGGCAAGGCATTCCGATTCCAGAACATGTGGATCCGACATGGGGGGTTCATGGCTGTAGTGCAAAATGCATGGGAGGAGAGTACGGGGGCGAGTGGACTCCTAAATATTCAAATCAAACATGCTAGAGTGAAAAGAGCCCTAAAGGAGTGGAACAAAGAAGTTTTTGGGAACATCCATGCCAACCTCAAGGAAAAGGAGGAAGGAATTGTCGTGGCCCAATCCATCTTCGAGGCAAGGCCAACACCGGAAAATAGGACAATGATCAATAAATACATTGCCGAGTACATCATGTTGCTGAAAATGGAAGAGGCACCTTTCCAAGAGCAACTTCTATATCGCCGAAATCCATGACCATTGGGCACCCTCGATCCAAGCGGAAGGAGGCTTCACTAGGGGCACCTTTCCTTTCCTCTACCTCGGCGTCCCCATCTACCGTGGTGTAAAGCGCACGGACATGTTCCTCTTCCTACGTGAAAAGATTGCAAGAAGGATCTCGGGCTGGGCACACCGGCACTTATCTTTTGGAGGGAGGCTCACGCTGATTAAGAGCACCCTTGAAGCGATCCCCTTACACATCTTCCAAGCCATTGAGCCCACTGCCGGCACCTTAAAACAACTTGATCAACAAATGGCCCGATTCTTTTGGGGATCTACGAGTGAGAGAAAGCGAACCCATTGGATTGGATGGGATCAAATGTGTCGCCCTACCGAGGAAGGAGGTCTCGGGATTCGGAAAACTTTGGAGGTTTTACGTGCTTTAAACATAAAATTATGGTGGCGCTTCCGGGAACAAAACTCCCTTTGGGCAAAATACATGATGGCAAAATATTGCTCCATCTCCACACCACTTACCTTGAGAACGCCGAGCAGGAGTAGCCCTACATGGAGGAGGCTCTCTAGAGCTTGGACTCTCGCTCAACCGTACATGAGGTGGCTTGTGGGGCAAGGGAATATCTACTTCTGGGATGACATCTGGCTTGGCAACAGCCCACTCAGGGACCTCAGCCTTGATGATAGGGGAAGGCCAACCACCCGGGTCTCGGAGTTTATTACAAATGGCACTTGGGATGAACCCAAGCTCAGACTTCTGCACGATCAAGCCGGCATCCCACAGCATATTATTGATCGCATCCTCAGCACCCCGATACTCCAAGACGAACAGGATATCCCGCGGTGGACCCTCTCTGAGCACGGGGAATTCACGGTAGCATCGACGTGGGACACACTCCGAGGGCGGAACCCGATCGTTCAAGGCCTGGGTGATGTTTGGCAGGCGGGCCTCACTAAGTCAATAGCCATCTTCATCTGGAGGCTTCTTTCCAACCGGGTGCCAGTCGACACAAAACTTCAGTGGCGGGAGATTGAACTTGCCTCCAAGTGCCAATGTTGCCCTCTTCGACCGAATATTGAGTCCCTCCAACACCTCTTCATTCAGGGTTACGGAGCTCGCAGAGTATGGAATGAGTTTGATTCGTGGTTTGATGGGGCGACCCCCCGCCTCTCAATCAATGACACAATCCCAACGAGAATTGAAACTTGGATGCGAAGATGTCACCAACCGAACAAGAAGCACCTTAGCCGAGCCATCCCCTACCTCATCTTGTGGTTCATCTGGGCGAAAAGAAACAGGAGCCGGCACCAAGACACGAGGTTCAATCCGCACAATGTGGTATGGCAGATCCACATGTTCATCCGGAACTCCATGGCCAACGGGAACTTGAAGCCGAAGCATGGACGAGGAGTCAAACTTAGAATCAACATCCCGCAACAAGTGGAACCAGCTAGGGCGCAGCCGCTAGCCATGGCAATCAAATGGGACCCCCCGGACCACCCTTGGATTAAACTAAACACGGATGGCTCCTTTAATGAAGTGACCAACAAAGCAGGGGGGAGGAATCATTCGGGACAGCTCGGGCAACATGCTGGTGGCGTTTAGCACGCCCCTTGAAGCACACTCGGCTCTGGAGGCTGAGCTGACGGCCATGATCCATGGGCTGCGCTTAGCCAAGGATCTTGACTTACCAATCTGGATCGAATCAGATGCCGAGCAAGCCATTAATCTGGTCAATGGAGCAGGGTGGGGGCCGGCTCTAGCTCGGCAAGCAGTGGCGCAATTGATCCTGCTCAAGCGCCAACTTAAATTCTGAGCCACCTTCATACACCGGGAGGGGAACAAGGCGGCGGATTTCCTTGCGAGAATGGGCCTAAGGCTTGATAGCGGTCGACAATTGGATCATAATTCTGCACCAAGAGACCTCATGGACTTCGTCCGATTGGACCGAATGGGTGTTCCAAACATTCGAACCCTAGATGGGGACGGATACTAGAGTCGGTTACTCGGAGATGGAAGATCATAGAGCGTTTGTTTTGTTTAATTGCACTTTTGAAGGGAGTAGGATGGGGTCCGAGCCGTGTGGAGTCGGACCGCTTTCTACTATTGCCTTTGCTATGGCACACCACTTTCGGGTGTGGCCACGTTCTGTAATCCCCCTTTTTGATATATAGGGATGAGGGACCCACGAACTCTCCACCGTAATGGTGTTTAATTAAAAAAAAAAACAATTGTCATATCTTAACAGCCTATTTGAAGCATAACTCTTATATACGGGTTTACTTGGGCAACAAGCAATCCTTTTGAATCAAAATTGCCCACAATTATACATTTTGTGATGTGTGTAACGTAATGACATCAAAGACAAGATCATTTTGGTCAATATAGCAGAATAGTCATGGTTGTCTCGTTGAATTTCATTTAGAGCATAACTATTTGTATTTGGCTTTACTTGGCCAACAAGGAAACCATTTTTTTTATTTAAAACACCACGAGGGTGGAGGGTTAAGGCAGACCCACACATGTGCATTGCCAAAGACCATTGCAACGAACAAACAAAACACCGAATCGCCCAAAAGTGACGACTCGCCAAGACCTATTAGAGTACAACGAGGGCCTCCCTATCAACTAGAGTGGTCATCTAAATACTCTTAACAACCCTTTTACAATTACAATGGTGCAATCTTTGCAATACCAAAACCTAAGACCATTTCCTAATTGAGACCCGCAATAGGGATACCTCCGCAGGGAACGGTGTCTCCTGGGTCAAGGTCCTTGATGAAACCCTCCATCTCCCTGCTGGGGAGCCCACATGAGAAATTCATTGAGCCAATACTCGGCTCATTCGCATCCGAATTACCACTCCCAAACGTCACCGTGGCAACGTTCTCCTTCAAACGCCAATTATCAATGTGGTGGCCTTTGGTAAACAAATCTCCCTCGTGCACCCCTACCTTTCCTCTTCCTCGACACCACTTGGAAACCATCCTTGTCTACGCTTGGTTGGTTTCTATTTGCCACTCTTGGGGCCGACGAACCAACATCCATTATACCTTCCTTGCGCCTCTCTTGGTTGGCACATTCTTTATCATTGTTTCTATGCTCATAACTCGTTGAAGTGCTGGCCCAAGTATCCACCTTTGGACGTCATTCTCGGCGGATGATCTTGGAGACATTACTCGAATAGTGCGTCATTGTTGGCGTTCGGTGGTTCTTACTTCCATCACGGTCCTTCCTTCCCAAAGCATGACACTTATCAATGGTGTGCCCAACATGCTTACAATTGGTACAAAACAAAGGTATACGATCCCATGTCACTTTGTACCTTGATTCTTTACCTAAGATATTGAGAATAATCTCTTCCGTAGGGGGCGTAGATATGTCAATCTCAACGCATATCCTAGCAAAGGAGAGTCGGGATTGGTTAATTGTGGCATGATCGGCTTGTAATGGCTTGCCTAGTAGCTTGCCGATCGCCATGAGGGCCGATTCTTCAAAAAGATGCGCCGGAATTCCGATGATGTTACACCAAACGGCAACAATCGGTGACTCAAAAAAAGTACTCCCTCCGTCCCGTGCTACTCGCACGTTTGCTTTTCGGCTCGTCACAACGTCCTTACACTATTTATAATTTAAGTTAGAATTAATGCATTTAATTAATATGTTAGTTTAAGTTAAGAGCTCTTTTATTAAGTTATGTCTCATTACACCTAAAATTCTTTTTTAATTATACAAAAAAATCAATTCCAAATTTACGGCCTAAAATGAAAAGTGCGAGTAGCATGGGACGGAGGGAGTATTAAAGTCCGGCGCCCACTTGAACACCCTCATCGGGTGTATATCAATAAGCCAATTCGGATTCCCATTAGGACCATTAAGCACCTTAGTATAATCAGCCACTTCTTGGAATTGGATTAAAATGTGCCTAGCATTCAAGTGTTTCCATGTGAAAGCACCAACCAGCCCCATACCCCCAAAGCTTTTTTGGATTTGAAACGTAGTTGGGAGCGAGTGGGAGAACTTCCCGACTAAGGCTAATCCTAGTTTCTCCGATAGATATTTCATTTCTAAATCGGTAAATGAAAGAGATGGGGTACCTTCGTGGCAGCCGGCCGTCCCCATAGGCTTGGCCTTGTCGGCATCAAGCGTGATTGGCTTGGCCTTTTGGCTAGTGTACAAGGCTGAAGCTCCCTCCACATTCCTCATCCCTCCATGGGAGAATAATTGGCTTGCCTTCTTCCAAGCAGCCGCCGGCAGGACCAGGTTTTCCGGCGGTGGTGCGTCGGAGCCGTGGTCATCCTTACCTCCATCTTTGCCGAGAAGAGGATGCATAGTACATGGTGGTGATTTTGAATTGAAAATGGCATTTTCCACAAATGCACCAACATTATCCTGTCCAAGGAAAGTGGCCTTTGTCTTATCCTCCTTCTGTGAGTCACATGGACCCACCAACTCACATGCCACCCCATCCTTCACGTGGGCCATGGTACTTGCAATGGTCAGTCGGTTGACCATCACTTTCTCCATGCTTGATCCTCCAAGATTCCGGCCAGCCGGTGACATTCCGGCCATCTCCTCACCCTCGAGCCCTTCCATTCCACTCATCGGGACGCTCCCTTCCTTGGCCATTTGGGCTAGAGAGCCCAACATATCCCCAAAAGGGGCGAGCTTGTTTTTCGATGTCCCTTTCCTTTCACCATGGAGTTCCGCAACGAAACTATCAACCATTTCAAAAACCATCTTCTTCTTAGCCCGACTAACCTCCGAACCAGATTCAAGGCCGGCTCGTTTGAGGGCTTGTCGAGCTTTCTCCGGGTGAGGCGTGCCAACCCGTTTGGTTTTAGACCGTGCAATCGAATGAAACTTCCACCCCGGTGAAGAGAGGGGTTGCATCGTGTGTTCCAAGGCCGCGGCATCCCCCTCCGGAAACTCACCACCGGACTTCGCCATGTATCGGTTGCAACAATCACATTACACCACCCTCAAAGGGGAGGGAGGAAGAGAGGGCAAATTCTAGAGAGAAGGGAGAGCTTCTCTCACCAAGAGTAGGATAGTCTGAGCTCTCGGGTTGCAACAAGGAAACCATTTATATCCAAATGACCTACAAACTTTCATTGTACGATCTTTGTTAGGTAATTGCATCAAGATAGGATCATTTTCATTGAAATAACATCTTAGGAATTTTTATGTCTTAACAGCTTATTTGAAGCATAACTCTTATACGTTGGTTTACTTGGACAATAAGCAAACCTTTTGTATCAAAACTTCCCACACTTATACATTTTGTGATGTGTGTAACATAATGACATCAAAGAGAAGATCATTTTGGTCAATAGAGCAGAATAGTCATGGTTGTCTCATTGAATTTTAAAAAATAATTTAAAAAATGATCTTGTTTTTTATGACAATGCATTGGGAATAATAATCATAGTCATGGTTGCCTACAAAATAGGTAATGATTTGAGAAGTTATTGTCATATTACATTGAAGAAACAATGGTTGTCTGTAACGTATAATGGAACGGTGAAAGCCGTTTTACACACATCTGGGTTATACGTTACAGAGCATAATAATCATTAAACAATAATGATTACTACTATCCCAATAATGATTATTATGCTCTATTGACCAAAGTGATCTTGTTTTTTATGACAATGCATTACATACATCACAAAATGCATGTGTGTTGGCGATAAAGTAAACCCAAATATAATGAGTTATGCTATAAATTCACTCTCACGGGACAACAATGAGTATTATACTTTATGGACCAAAATGATCTTGTTTTTTTTGACAATACGTTACAGACATCACAAAATGTCTGTACAATGACTATTGGTTTACTTTGGCAAGATACTTGGCAACCATGACTATTGTATTGTACAAAAAACAAGATCATTTTTTATGACAATGCTGATACTAGCTAATATTATGCTCTGTAATATGTTACAGAGCCTAATAATCATTTTAAACAATGTAATATTAGCTATTACAGATTTCAACCATTATGGGAAACCTAATTTCGATATTGCATTAATCCTTTTTTGTGCAATGCTGATTTTAACCACTATTTCCTCAATGCAATATGACAATAACCCTGATGTGTGTAAAGTACAATGATTATACGAGTTAACTTATAAAATAAGCTTTAAAGATATGACTATTACTATGAGTTATGTCCACCAAAACCAACTAATTTGTATGCTATTAGTGTCGAAACAGAAGACACAACTTGGTCACCCTCGTTAGTGAGAGAAGCTCTCCCTTCTCTCTAAAATTCGCCCTCTCTCCCTCCTTCCCTTTGAGGGAGGTGAAATGTGATTGTTGCATCCGACACATGGTGAAGTCCGGTGGTGAGCTGCCAGAGGGGGAAGCCGCGGCCTTGATACACACGATGCAGCCCCTTTCCTCGCCGGAATGGAAGTTTCGTTCGATTGCATGGCCCAAAACCAAAAGGGTTGGCACTCCCCACCCGGAGAAAGCTCGACAAGCCGTCAAACGAGCCGGTCTTGAATCTGGTTCGGAGGTGAGTCGGGCTAGGAAGAAGATGGTGTTCGAAATGGCTGATGGACTCGTCGGCAAACTCCATGGTGAAGGGAGGGGGTCGCCGGATGTTAAGCAAGCTCTTATTGGGGAGATGTTTAGGTCCTTAGCTCAAATGGCAAAGGATGAGAAAGCTTCGACAAAAGATTTGGAAGGTCTTGATGGTAAGGGGATGGCCGGGACGCATGGATCTCGCTTATGGAGAGGTGTATAAGCTCGTGCTGGGAATTCGTACTTGTATGCCTTTAGAGAGAGACGCTCTTTCTTCTCTCTAACAATCCCCTCACCCTAACTCCCGCCGCTGTCCCGGATTGTCTTGCCGGAATTTCAACCCCGCCACCTCACTCTTCAACACCGTCGACCACCTACATCCCTCCTACATCCCTTCGCTCCCCCCCATGATGACTTTGCTGCCTCCCTCCCACTCATCATCGACGCGAGTCGAGCTTTTGGTATCATCTCCATGCCGGACCATCCTCCGGACCCCGAGCCGGACTTCGAGGCACCCCAGCTAATCACGGACCAGCAAATGATCTTCCTGTCGGGGGAGGACTCCCTCCCTAAATTGCCGAGCTTGAAGATGAAACTCGAAGCCTCTAAACCCCGGGGTAAAGGCCGGATGTGCACACCGGCTCCACCCGCTAAATGAGATGGACGTAAAAGGTTCATTCTATCACCCCTCCCGGAAGATAAGCAGCTCCGAAAGAAGCTTTCCTTTGGAGAAGAGGCTAGCTCCGACCCCAAGAACCCAAACGGTAAGGTGGATCCCTCTCCGGTCATGCCAAACCTTGATAATAAAGGGGATCTCAACGTTCGTATGGCTGACGACCTTGCCGGACAAGGAGAGGATACGCCATCGCCGGATTCCGACCAGACCCCCGACGGAGTCTCCACACCCGTCGGCCAAGGTGATGCTCAGCCCCCACGACCAACACAAACGGACAAGACACTCCCATGTGATGCCCACATGTCCTTGGATGGAGAGAAAGTCAAATTACCTCAAATGGATACAAGTACAAAACCACTTTTAGAAAGAGACTTGGTCCCTTTCCAACCCACCCACTCACGTGAGGACTTGACCGTTGCACATCCCTTGCAGCCAACACACGACAACCTCATGCTCATTGCTTCCTTGGATGCGGCGGAGTCGATGGATCTCATGGCGGCACAACCTCTCCTCGCCGGAAAACAGCCGGAGGTGGCCTACTCGGCGGGGGACCCTCAACCCCTCCTCATTTCGCCAAATGAACAAGTCTCGGACGTCTTGATGATTACCTACAATCCACCCATCGATGATTTCCCTCCTCTTGAGCGTGGGAGAACCCGGAAGCTTCGAAACAACTTCGAAGCCGGCCAGTCAAGTACCGGGGAGGTTCGGACAAAGGCTCGGGCAAATAGCGCCGACCTTGGGGTAACTAGAACCAACACTTTGGTGGGATCGACGATTGGAGCCAATACCCTGAGTGTCAACGGGAACATGCTACGAGGCCAACAAGATGGGGCCGAGAGCGAGACCCCGCCCAAAGAAGGAGGTGCATGGATGAAGTTGAGTTGGGCCTGCTTCTCGACTCTAATGTCGAATGACTAGACTCAGGAGTAAGCAAGTGTGCACATATGAGAATTAATGCAAGGCTCGGTCCAGACACAACGCTCCTTAAATCCACTGGATCACTGGGTCCAGGAACTCAAGAGAACTACAGTGTTTTTGTCGTTGGACACACTCGACTCCCCTTCAAAAAAATAAATCCCTCAACCTGAATACTATGAATTAGTATAGGGAAGTGGGGTCGATCCCACAGAGATGGATTCGCAGGGTAGTGCTAAGAGCCTATGGAAACAAACGGCTGCTGCCACGCAAAGGGGTTGAGATTTTAACTACCACTAGATCTAGGCAAGAAATGTAAACGCTAGACCTAGGATACAGAAAACTTACTCGAATCAGACATCAAATCCGGAAGACACAATCACTTCCTTGACTGAGTAAATAACTAACTGATTGAGACTAGGCAGAAAGAATAAAACAGCGGGGAACATGATTCCAAATATAGCAAGTACGGTAAAAAGCTGCAGATAACAGATCAGCTCCAGCTAGCTTCGCATGCAAAGTTCCTAACAGATTCAGAAACGCAAATGCAGAAAACAGAGCATACTCCCAGATTCGAACAGAATATAGAAATTGAGATGCCGGAAACTTGCTACGAATCGGAAATAAACCAGATCTACGTAAACTAGGCGGAATGAAATGAAAACACGTAAGCTAGGCATGAAATTTAAACACTCCTGCTCAGAATCACGTCGGACGCTTAATCCACTCCGGATCCAAGCAATCCAAACTCAACAATCAACTAAATCAACTCCATAACTCCGATTCTAACAGATCTGCTCCGATCACCGCCAAATTCAATCAATCAAGAACAATCTGCAAACAAATCACAAACTCCAGCAAAACCCAACCTCCGATTCATCGAAAAACAGAACCATTCTTCAGATCCAAATGAAAAATATCAGCAAATAATCAGAAACCAACTGCGAAAAAAATAAACAACTCCGACAATCCAACTCGAAATCAAGCGAACTCAACCAGCAAACCAGAAATGAACACAATAGACATAAGCGAGAGTAAAATCTGGAATAAAACAGGAAATATTGGTTAACAAAAGAAAACCGAGCTTCGAACAGCGAAGCTCGGCGGAATCAGTGTAAATAGCAACGGAAATGTAAATTGTTTCTTCGCCCTTGAACTAGGACGGTGTTACAACCCTCGAACCACTCTCGGAAAGCTAAAACGTCGAGCAAGGGGTTGTTAGTGAGGCCTCCACCCGAGAAGGTCCCTCCAGCCTGCATGCTTCTCCCTTTTATAGATGCGGACATAGCCTTCTAGAGTTTCGTAAAAATCCCTATTCTACCCTTCAACTCCGAGGCTTCCTCCGTCTAGCAATTTTCTTCCAATTGTTCACCCTTTCGCCAGTTTCCTAGGACCATGCAAGCGTCCTCTTCTTTTCCTGGATCTGGCGAAAAACTTCACATACCTGACTTAATTCAATGCGTTAGACCCAGTAATTTCATGAAATGAACCCCTAGACCGATGCATGAAATTAGCCTTATCAAACTGCTCACACTTAAACCATGCTTGTCCTCAAGTATGAAAGACAAGAAAATAGGAATAAGGCGAATTTCAATGCATGGTTACCAAGTAAAACTTTAAAAAAATGAAAACAAAACAAACTCCTAGACCTAAGCAACTACGGACTTAGAAAAGAAAATAACACAAAGAACAGAAACACAACAAAACAAACAAGCATGAACTAGTTTCGAATTTTTAAGCTACTATCCCCACAAGTTTAAGTTCAATCTGATCGATTACAGTCTTCAAATCTTTCCCCTTCCTTCGTCTGCCTAAACGGTCTGTCAGTTAGTCAAGATAGCCTATTGATTTCCCATCTCTTAGGTTCGCTCGATCACTCATTCCTCACCAGGGATGTTAGGATCAAAAACGCTCCAAAGTTAGAGTTATACCACTGATGCGTCGGGTTATGAGAGTTTTCTCCCTATTCTTCCTCCTTTCCTATGAATTTCCCTGGGCCAGGCTACGATTTTTTTTTTCTCTTCCTCATTTTTCTGTATTACAACCCCTTTCCCCTGGACTTCGTCCAGCTTTTTTTTTTTTTTTTTTTTTTCCTGGACTTCGTTCAGCTTATTCCTCCTTAACCCATTTTTTTCTCCTTCATACTCTACTCCCTAAGCATCAAGTGATAGCCCATTGTTTCATGTTAGCTCTAAAAGTGTTTAGGCTTATAACTCTCTTTATAGTAGGGCTATACAGCTAGCTTATCTAAGGCGTTTTCCATCGTCCTAACTTCATTCAGATCGCATTCGGCTTATTAAGGAAGAAAGTGTCAAAGTTGATCTGCTTTCTCTCTTCAATCACTCTTACTAAGGGGATCTTGCCTTATTATCTAGCTAGCTCATGCGAAGCACACATCCTAAGACACAAAAACAATACTTACTCCCCCCCCTCCCGCTTCACTCAAGCTTGTCCCCAAGCCATCGTAGTGAAGGGGGGAAAAGGGAAGTACTAACAGCAGACTGATAAAGCAAACAACAACAAACACAAATACATAGCAAAACTTCTCACACTTAGACCGAGCATCGGGCTAAGTGGGAGAAGGCGCAACAAACAAACTAAGGCATGCAAAAAAAACAAAACACCCCCTTCTCACACTTAGACCAAAAGTTGGGCTAAGTGTAAGAAAGGCAACACATATGTACAATTACAGAGCATGCTGGCATAAAAGAACACAAACAAAATGGAAAATAAAATATAAAAAAAAAGGTTACTTGGCTCCGTGGGGGGTTCAATTCGGGGTCTGGCCCCCGCGAGGGCCAGACTTTGGTGGCGCTGTCTGGTGGGTCACCTTAGCTTTCTTTCTGGCTGGCAACTCCGGCTTCTCTTGTCGTTCTTCTGTCGGGCGGGGTACGGTTGTCTTCAATATCACGGGCCAAGAGGGAGATGGAGTAGTCTGGGGCCTCGGGGCATGCGGTGGCTTCTGCGCAGTCAGACTTCCTTGACCTGGCGTTGTAGAATCGCCGCTAGGCTTCGGAAGTTCCTTCGGTGTCTCTGGGAACCTTGCTCTAAGCCACTTTGTCATTGCCATCATCAACTCAACACCTTCCGTCATCTTTTCAGTACATCTGGTCGATGTCGCCACAAGATCAGACATGCGCCCCTTGAGGGTCACCATTTCCTCCCTAACCTTCCGAACTTCTACTCTTATTTCTTCCATCTCCGTTCGTACTCCGGCGACTTCCTTCCTCACTTTCTCAGCCTCACTACTATCCTTCCCTTTACCCCGCAGGGACACAATTTCATTCCGAACCATCTTCATTTCTGACCTCATCCAACCAACCTCCTTTCGCACTTCCTCTACTTCTATCCTGGCTCCTGCTTCCAAACCAGTAGTATTCTTTACTTCCACCACATCGGATTCCTGTTTCACCTGAGTCTCTGACTGCCCAACCTCGTAAAAGCATACTTCCCTTCCGCGTGCGATCAGCAACCCTTTATTGAAAAAATAATCCATGTTAAAAACCTCAGGGGGCGAACATGTCTTTACCTCTCGGCATGCCTTATGGATCTTCATGATCACATTTCTCTGCAGATAAGCTCCGAGCAAGTGGCACGTGTATAGGTGCCGGGAAGGATTTGCAGTCACTTGATGGCAGGCTTGGGCTATCCAGTAGCCCAAGTGAACTCTTACCCCCGTAGCCATGCACCATGTGAAGTACAGATCGGCGGTAGTCAGAGCGTTGTTGGCTGTGCCCATTAAATTGTAACTAATAAAAGTCTGGGCAAACCTCAGGACCCTATTTTCGATGTGGTGTGCCTTCGAAAAGCTTGTTAAACTGACCCACCCTCGGGTGAGTCAAGAACTCCCATGCGCTTTGCGCTTTGAATCCCGGCGTCATTTTCGGGGGACCAATCATCCTCTCGCTCCACAGGCCTTCATCGTCCTCCGTTCGCGTCTGCAAACCCATCCGCAAGGTCCATTCCCGGATGCTCATCGTATGTTCCTCACTGAAAAGTCTGAAATTAATGGAGTCGGCATCCAAATCGGTAGTGGACTTAAATCGGAAGGTGGAAAAGAATTCTCGGGCCAGGTCAATCGGAACCTCGGTAGTACTGTGCTTGAGCAACCAATCGAAGCCTATTGGGTCGATATAAGTCCGGAATTCATCGTTGCAAGCAATCGTTTTGAGCTCCGATGAGCTATACATCTTTCCGGACTTAGCGACCTTCCCCTCAGTACTCTTCTCCTTATAAATGGCCGTGCGCTTTGGGTCGTCAAACGTCCTCATTTCATCTAGCAAGTTGTTTGTTATCCACACTTCGGTTGGCTCAAAGTTGAATTCCTCTCCTTGTTTCTCTTCCGAGTCGCTAGACTCAGAAGGGCTCTCGGTTTCTGCGGCATATGGCACCTTAGCTGCCGGCGGAAGCGTGGATTCAGTAGAGTTCCCTCTCGCCTTCTTGGTCGAGGAAGGAGCAATTTGTTTCCCCTTCCTTTTCTTCTCAGCCGCTTGGAGACGTTTCTCCTCATCACTCTCCCCCCTGCCAGGTCTGGGAGAGTTCACCTGTTCGGAAGCTGCGGTCTCTGGACCCAGCAATTCTTCCTCCGTCGGCTCTACAGTTTCATCAATCTCATCAATGAGGCTCCGGCGAGCCCGCCTCCTAGCACCTCTGGGGTTGACCGGCGAGTCGGTCTCCTCTGGGATCTCGATCAGATCCACAATCAACTTCACCCCGGTGTCAGCGGGTTCCTGGCTAATTTCAGAATCGAGGGCTTCTCCCTCCTTGGACAACAATGGGGTTGCCCCCGAGATGTAAACAGGGGTCTCTACCCCCTCAAATCCTTCTCCGACGTGGGCCTCAGTACCCACCGGTTTCTCAGGGGTATCCCCCTCCACATTTTGTTCAGAATTTAGGGCCTCGTCGCCCCCACCTTCACCAACTATAGGGGCTTCCCCCCCCACAGATTCTTCCAAAACAGGGGTTTCCCCCTCAGTCAGAGTCTAATCTTGGTTCGCACATAGCCAACAATTCCAACCCTGTGACCAAATCTGAGTCGCATTCACGATTCCCTGCGGTGGTTGGTTCCGGGCTAGGGGTCGTGGATTCTTGAATGTCCTCCGGTTGTGTGGTGGTCTCCGGAGCAACTGTCTCCTCTGGTACGGCAGTGGGTTCCGGAATGGCGATGGCTTCTTGAACGGTTTCGGGTTCGGCGACGGGTTCTGAGACGGTCTCCGGTTGTGGTACACTAGAAGACGGAGCAGCTTGTACGGATTTACCCATTGCGGTTGCAAACATGGCGAATACCTCCATCGCCTTCTCCGCACCCCCAAATTTCTGGAATAGCTCGGCCATAAACGCCGCCGCCCCAGAGTCGGCGGACCCTGAGGTGCTTCCGGTTCCTTGTTTGTTTTCCATGGATGTTGTTTTGGGGAATTTTTGTAAAGAATTTGGGGCGGAATTAGCAAATTAGGGTTAGAGAGAGTAAAAGGGGAGAGGAAATTGGGGATTTTTGTGTTTGTGAATATTGGAGAGAGAATAGGTAACGAGAAATAAAAAGGCAAAACGATTATAGTGTAGGCATGAGAGAGGACGTTTTGGCAGGCGGTTGCAGGTGATGACGCTTGCAACCGTACGCCTCCCCATAAAGTGCCTTTTGAAATCCGAACCGGTGCCAACTTCCTCCAAAATTTTTACTCCACAACTCTTTACCCTTGTGAATTCCTTCTGCAAAATCACACTTAGAGAAAAACATTAAACTAAAAATTGAAATGCCAGACTCCCCGGGTCTAGGGTATGACAGTATCAAAAACATTCCTTAAGGAGTCTGGTATTTCGAAAATATTTTTGGAAGATTATTTTTTTCTGATTTGTTTGGGTTTTTCATGATTTAAAGAAGGCGATTGAATATTTACAATTTATGTTCAAGTGTTCTCAAGATTCCCTAGGTCAGGTCATGCTAAAACTTCTTGGATGCTGGACCTAGGAAATTTCTAAGAACACTCACTTCCCAGATCTATTAGGCGATATCATGGAGTGCGCGTAGTGGCATTTCGTCCACTACACACATCTCCGAGCTATCCCTAAATACCTTTACCCTATGACTGTTAACAAGAAAAGGAGTAGAGTTTGAAGAACTTCCCTGGATTTCTACAGCTCCATTTGCACGCAGACTCACAACAGTGTATGGCCCAATCCATTTGGACTTTAACTTACCAGGCATTAGCTTGAGCCGGGATTGGAATAGAAGAACCTTCTGCCCGACTTGCAATTCCTTGACCCGGAGGTTCTTGTCATGCCAGAGTCTCGTTTTCTCTTTGTACCACATCGCCGATTCATATTACTCCAGCCTTAGCTCCTCCAACTCCTGCAGCTGCAATTTCCTCTCTTCCTCGCAGGATTCGGGTCTCATGTTTATCTCCTTGACCGCCCAATATGCTCGGTGTTCTACTCCCACGGGCAAGTGACACATTTTGCCGAACACAAGCCTATATGGTGACATCCCAATAGGCGTCTTGTATGCCGTCCGGTAAGCCCATAGTGCGTCTCCAAGCCTCTTACTCCAGTCTTTCCTGGACGGATTAACCGTCTTTTCCAATATCGCCTTTATTTCTCTGTTGGATATTTCCGCCTGGCCGTTGGATTGAGGATGATAAGGTGTAGACAGTCTGTGGTGGACACCATATTTTCTCATCAGAGCTTCAATAGTCCGGTTGCGGAAGTGCATCCCATTGTCAGATATTATAGCTCTGGGCACTCCGTACCTGTTGAAAATGTTAGCTCTAAGAAACTTTGCTACCTCCTTAGCTTCACACGAGGTGGTTGCTTTTGCCTCTATCCACTTTGACACATAATCCACTGCCACAAGTATGTAAGTGTTCCCGTATGAAGATGGAAATGGACCCATGAAGTCCATCCCCCAAACATCGAAGATCTCACACACAATCACTGGAACTTGCGGCATCTCATCCCTCCTGGATATTCCCCCGGTCTGTTGACACCTCTCACAATTCTGACAAAACTCGAACGCATCCCTATGCAATGTAGGCCAGTAAAAACCACTGTCTAACACCTTCCTTGCGGTCTTCCTAGGTCCAAAGTGACCTCCACAAGCTAGGGCATGGCAATGATTCAGCACATCCCTCTGTTCCCACTCCGGGATACACCTCCGGATTACTTGGTCGGCTCACATTCGCCACAAATACGGGTCATCCCAGAAATAGTACTTGGCCTCGCTCTTCAATTTCATCTTCTGGGCCCGGGAGATTACTTGCGAACTGGGCACTTCTCCAGTGACTAAGTAATTCACCAGGTCTGCGAACCATGGCTCAGCGTTTTGATGGCATTTCCCTTTTTCGGCATCCCCTGGACCTGTTAACTCCATAACCTCCTCCCAGCTGATAGGTCGAGGAATGTTTTTCACGTAGTACAAATGTTCCTCAGGGAATGCGTCCGGTATTGCTTCCTCGGTCTCCCCTTGAAATATCCTGCTCAGATGATCGGCTACTTTATTTTCAGTTCCCTTTTTATCTCTAACTTCCCAATCGAATTCTTGCAAAAGCAACACCCAACGGATTAATCTCGGCTTGGATTCTTTCTTCGCCAGCAAGTACTTTATTGCAGCGTGATCAGTGAAGACTATCACCCTCGACCCAAGCAAATATGGTCGGAATTTTTCAAAAGAGTACACGACTGCCAACATTTCCTTCTCCGTGGTGTCATAGTTTTTCTGGGCCTGGTTGAGCGTTTTTGATGCATAGAAAATTACGTAACTTTTTCCGTCAACTCTTTGACCTAGCACCGCCCCTACTGCATAGTCACTCGCGTCGCACATTATTTCAAATGGCAAACTCCAATCGGGTGCTCGGATAATGGGAGCCGATACTAGTCTATCTTTCAGTAGTTGAAAAGCCTTTATGCACTCCTCATTGAAAACAAACTCAACATCATTGTGCAGCAAATGAGTGAGTGGCTGAGCGATCTTCGCAAAATCCTTTATGAATCTTCTATAAAATCCTGCGTGCCCTAGGAATCCTCTTACCTCCTTCTGGTTCGTCGGGTAAGGCAGTTTTGATATCACCTCAATCTTTGCCTGGTCTACCTGTATACCTTTTTCCGAGACTACGTGTCCTAGGACAATTCCCTCAGGGACCATAAAGTGGCATTTCTCGAAGTTCAAAACTAAATGTTTTTCCTGGCACCTTCTCAATACTCTATCCAAACTAGCCAAACATGAGGCAAATGAATTCCCGTACACAGTGAAGTCGTCCATAAAAATCTCGATGCAGTCCTCCAAAAGATCCGAGAAGATACTCATCATACACCGCTGAAAAGTGCCTGGCGCATTGCACAGGCCAAACGGTATCCTCCTGTAAGCATACGTGCCGAAAGGACACCTGAAAGTTGTCTTCTCCTGGTCCTCGGGATCCACATAGATTTGAAAATACCCACTATACCCATCTAGGAAACAGAAATATTGCTTGCCCGCCAGCCTTTCCAGCATCTGGTCAATGAAAGGTAGAGGGAAATGGTCTTTCTTGGTCGCTTCATTTAACTTCCTATAATCGATGCACATCTTCCACCCAGTGACTAGTCTGGTGGGCACCAATTCATTCTTGTCGTTCTTGACCACCTGTATTCCTGACTTCTTGGGTACCATATGGACTGGACTCACCCATTCACTGTCTGGTATGGAATAAATGATTCCTAGGGAGAGTAGTTTCAATACTTCCTTCAGCACTTCCTCCCTCATGTTAGGATTCAATTTGCGTTGAGAATCTCTGCAGGCTTTTGCTCCTTCCTCCAAACGGTGTGATGCATGCACAAATCTGGACTAATTCCTACCAGGTCAGAGAGTGTCCACCCAAAATAGCCTTCTTGTTTCTTCGAATTACCTTCAGCAGTTCCTCTTCTTGTCCTTCGGTCAAGCTGCTGTTGATAATAACAGGGAAAGTTTCGTTCTCCTCTATATAAGCATACTTTAGGCCTGGTGGAAGTGTTTTCAGCTCTTTCTTGGGAACATCTTTTTCCTGGGGCAAGAGATTTTTCTCTGTTTCTTCCGTAGTCATTCCCTTCCTCGACCCAGCAGAACCTTCCACACTCGCCACATACGGTGTCTTTCTTGACCTAACTAGTTCCGGATTTGCACAGAATTCCAGAATTGCTTCAGCTAACTCCTCATCAGATAACTCACTTGTGTTCATTGCTTGACACCAACTGGCTACCTCTCTATCAATGGCATGACTCATCTCGGAGTTCTCAATCTGTTCCTGCATTAATTCCGTCTCAAGGTATTCCTGGACCAAAGGGTTAATAACATCTATAGCATGCAGGTTTTCAACGTCAAGAGGTTTCTTCATTGCCTCATCTATACTGAATGTATATTTCTCCCCATTATAATCAAGGCAAATTGTTCCATCAAAAACATCAATGATAGTTTTAGCGGTACGTAGGAAAGGTCTCCCTAAAAGTACTCCGCCCGACTCAGCAGACTCATTATCACTCATCTTAATCACATGGAAATCAGCAGGGTACAAGAAGTCATGTACCCTGACTATCACATTCTCAAGCACCCCTTCAGGACAGATGCATGACCTATCCGCCAATTGAATCACAACTTTCGTATCTACCATGCCTACCCCAACTAACTTCTTGTATATGGAAAGTGGTAACACGTTTATCGACGCACCTAAATCACACATAGCATGCTCGATTTCCACGTCACCAATAGAGATGGGTAAGGTGAACATACCTGGGTCATTGCATTTTGAAAGCATCTTCCTCTTCTGAATTACTGCGGAGACATTCTCGCCTATCAGAATTTTCCCACTGGGCCTAGCCTTCCCAGCTATAAATTCCTTGATGAACTTGCTAAAGACTGGCATCTTCAGGGCCTGTAAAAATGGCAGATTGATTTCCAACTTCCCAAAAATGTCCATGAAGTCTACCGGTTCTTCCTTCTGTTTCTTGGCTTCCCCCCGACTTGGAAAAGGTTTCAGTCGCTTCCCTGCTCCGGTAGAACTTTCAGCTGATAACTCTCCAGTTTCTTTTCCCACTGCCTCATCTTCCAACTCCGGCTCTGGGTCGAGGAAGAATGGTTCGGTCGGTCTAGGCAATTGTTTCTCCAAATCTTTTTCCTCAAGATCATCCTTGACCAAGGGACTTCCTCCCTCCAAGTGTCTGGGTCTGGGAGTTGTATCCTCTTTCTTCTTGCCTTTCTTAGGATCTGTCCCCTCCTTTGTTCTCACCACCGGTCCCTCATATCCTTTCCCGGACCTCAAGGTAATCTGACTTATATTAGCTCTATCAGGTGGCCTTACTGAGGCCGGAATTTTTCCTTCGTTTCCCCACATGTCACTCAAAGAAGTGGCTATTTGGGACAATTGCTTAACCAGCATATCCATGGCTGCTTTCTGTTCTTGCTGAGCGTCTTGAAGCTTGTGCACTACGTCATTGTCCGATTGCAGGTTGTTTTGCATATGTTGCTGAGAACTGACGAGGTCGTGCACCATATCATCGATACTTTTTGGTGGTTTCGGGGGCTGACTGGGCCCTGGCCCTATACTCAGAGTTGGTCCACTCACTTGATTCTGACGAGCGTTTCCTTGACCGCCTGAAGAGTTATTGTATTGATTTCCTTGGCCCTGGTAATTGTTCTGAAAATTCCTTTGGTGTGGTGGTACATAAGAGTTCCCCTGATTGCTCTGATTTCTGTTTCCCCAGTTTGGGTGGTCTCCTTGGTTACGATTGATCCAGTTGCCCTGCCCTTCTTGATTCCTTCCTGACCAGTTACCTTGTCTTTCGGGCTGAGGTGCAAACTGCTGACTTTGTTGTGGTGCCAGCGGATTCTGTTCATTGTCAGTCCATCTGAAATTTGGATGGTTTCTCCAAGGCGCATCTCTCTGTCTCCCTGGATTCCAGCTCCCATCGGGATTCCAACTTCCCATTGCATTGACCTGGGCCTGATAATCTCCTTCCTGGGTCCCGTAATATTGTTGCATTTGATTATCTCCTAGACCAGGAGATATCTCCTTCCCTTGTGAAGCCAGTGGAATCGTCTTTTCAATCGCATTCAAAAGAGCCTTCTCGAGCCTATCAATCCTTGCTTCGACTTTGTCATCTTCTTGTTCTCTCACAGCATGCACCGATCCTCTTTTCACTGCATTCCTAGGGTTATCGTACGCCTTCTTAGCGTTAATCAACTTCCCTAGGATTTCTCTTGCCTCACTTCCCATTTTTCTTGTGAAATTTCCCCCACTCGAGGAGTTCATTAAGTCCTTTGACTCGGGAGTTGCTCCTTCGTAAAATAGAGAGTAGGTCTCTGCCTCTATCATTCGGTGATTCGGGCATGCATCCAACAACCCCTTAAATCTCGACCAATACTGACTCAACGATTCATCGTAATCTTGCTTACACTCTAGTATTTCTTTCTTAAGTGCATTCGTCTTGTTGGATGGGAAGAAATAATCTAAGAATTCTAACTTGAAGTCCCTCCACGTGCGGATAGAATCCGGAGGCAACCTCAATAGCCACGTATTAGCTTCCCCCTTCAAGGTAAACGGAATCGCTTGTAGGCGATAATCCTCCTCTGTTGCATCATTCGGCCTCTTCTGAATACCACATAACTTACTGAATTCATTTAAGAACTCATACGGACACTCATTTCTACGCCCAGAGAACGTCGGCAAGATGCCGAGTACGTTTGTCTTGATCTCGATAGTCCTCTGGCGTGGATTCATCACTATAGCTTGAGCTGGTTCTTCATCTAAATGGGCAGTGAGAGAGCCGATTTCTGGATCTGGGTCTACCACCTGCGCCATGACTACTTCCTCTTCTTTCCCTGTTTCTGACTCTGTTTCTGATTCGGGTGGTGATTCTGGATCTTCGCGTCCTGATGACGTCCAAGATTCGTCGCTAGTAAATTCACTCGGAAACGGGCCTCCCGTGGTGAACCCTGATCTGGTGGTCACAGTAGAGACTGTATCCTTAACTCACCAATCAAACTGACCGTGTTTCCACCCAGATGAGTTGCTCCAGTAGGTAGACCTTGAGCCTCTGCTCATAAACTGCAAACAAAAGAGAAAGAAAACAAATCAAAACTATTTACACCACAGACTCTGAACACTAACACTAAGCACGCCATCCATCCCCGGCAACGGTGCCATTTGAAGTTGAGTTGGGCCTGCCTCTCGACTCTAATGTCGAATGATTAGACTCAGGAGTAAGCAAGTGTGCACATATGAGAATTAATGCAAGGCTCGGTCCAGACACAACGCTCCTTAAATCCACTGATCACTGGGTCCAGGAACTCAAGAGAACTACAGTGTTTTTATCGTTGGACACACTCGACTCCCCTTCAAAAAAATAAATCCCTCAACCCGAATACTATGAATTAGTATAGGGAAGTGGGGTCGATCCCACAGAGATGGATTCGCAGGGTAGTGCTAAGAGACTATGGAAACAAAACGGCTGCTGCCACGCAAAGGGGTTGAGATTTTAACTACCACTAGATCTAGGCAAGAAATGTAAACGCTAGACCTAGGATACAGAAAACTTACTGGAATCAGACATCAAATCCGAAAGACACAATCACTTCCTTGACTGAGTAAATAACTAACTGATTGAGACTAGGCAGAAAGAATAAAACAGCGGGGAACATGATTCCAAATATAGCAAGTACGGTAAAAAGCTGCAGATAACAGATCAGCTCCAGCTAGCTTCGCATGCAAAGTTCCTAACAGATTCAGAAACGCAAATGCAGAAAACAGAGCATACTCCCAGATTCGAACAGAATATAGAAATTGAGATGCCGGAAACTTGCTACGAATCGGAAATAAACCAGATCTACGTAAACTAGGCGGAATGAAATGAAAACACGTAAGCTAGGCATGAAATTTAAACACTCCTGCTCAGAATCACGTCGGACGCTTAATCCACTCCGGATCCAAGCAATCCAAACTCAACAATCAACTAAATCAACTCCATAACTCCGATTCTAACAGATCTGCTCCGATCACCGCCAAATTCAATCAATCAAGAACAATCTGCAAACAAATCACAAACTCCAGCAAAACCCAACCTCCGATTCATCCAAAAACAGAATCATTCTTCAGATCCAAACGAAAAATATCAGCAAATAATCAGAAACCAACTGCGAAAAAAATAAACAACTCCGACAATCCAACTCGAAATCAAGCGAACTCAACCAGCAAACCAGAAATGAACACAATAGACATAAGCGAGAGTAAAATCCGGAATAAAACAGGAAATATTGGTTAACAAAAGAAAACCGAGCTTCGAACAGCGAAGCTCGGCGGAATCAATGTAAATAGCAACGGAAATGTAAATTGTTTCTTTGCCCTTGAACTAGGACGGTGTTACAACCCTCGAACCACTCTCGGAAAGCTAAAACGTGAACCCCAGCCAAGTGCTAACTGGAATCTCTCGCGAATTTGGAGTCAAGTGTGTGGAAAGGTGAATCGAGCAAGGGGCTGTTAGTGAGGCCTCCACCCGAGAAGGTCCCTCCAGCCTGCATGCTTCTCCCTTTTATAGATGCGGACATAGCCTTCTAGAGTTTTCGTAGAAATCCCTATTCTACCCTTCAACTCCAAGGCTTTCTCCATCTAGCAATTTTCTTCCAATTGTTCACCCTTTCGCCAGTTTCCTAGGACCATGCAAGCGTCCTCTTCTTTTCCTGGATCTGGCGAAAAACTTCACATACCTGACTTAATTCAATGCGTTAGACCCAGTAATTTCATGAAATGAACCCCTAGACCGATGCATGAAATTAGCCTTATCAATGGAGCAGCCATCGAGCCGGCATTGACCCCGCCGTGCGACAAGCCACGAAGCCAATCTCTATGGTGGACATGGTCCGAGGAACGACACGAAGAGATGGTCCGCAAGCTTTTGACCCGGAGTCCATCCAAAACATCGGATTTGCAACAACATCCAATGGTGTTCCGGTGATCTACTTCTCGGGCGCGGAGATTCAAAAATTGGCTACAAGCCTTGGACACGCCATCGTCGGTAAGTTCTCTCACTCTATCCCGACCTCACATCAAATTCAAAAGGCGCTTGAAAATATTAAATTGAGCCGAGACTTTTCTTGGAAGTATCTTAATGCTAAACATATTCTTATTCATAGTGAGGACATTGCCGATTATGCAAAGATCCTTGGAGGTCCGAAAGGAACGCCTATTTGGTTTATTGATCGTCACCCCATGAGGGTTTTCAAGTGGTCTCCGGACTTCGACGCCTATTGTGAGTCTCCGATCACGGCAATTTGGTGCAACTTAATTGGGCTTGCTATACACCTTTTTGATCAAGCGGCGCTCTACGCCATTGGCAAACTATTGGGCACACCGATCCAAATCGATCGGGTCACGACAAACAAATCTAGGCTGTCCTTCGCCCGCATTTGCGTCGAGATTGACATTTCAAAGCCACCCATCGAGGAGATCATCTTAGACATTTGCGGCCGTGAGATGGTGCAACAAGTTAAATGGGACAAGATCCCATTTTATTGTCGGGAGTGCAAACACGTTGGACACAAAAGTGACGTGTGTTATGCGGTAGGCAAGACGGAAAGGCCGGTCAAGAAAAACTACAACACCATCCCTCCTAAACAACCGCAATACGAGAATGGAAAGCAAGGGGCACAAGATACCCCAAAAACCTTTTTGAATGTAATAAATGGAGATCTCAAAGAAGAGGAAAAAATTTCGGGGATCAACACAACAATGACTCGAGGGTAAGCGATGCCGTGGAAGTCGACCGGATGGGGCCGGACATTCTAGGCAAACTCCTCGAACCTATCGACCCGGAGGAGGGTGAGCAACAAGAGAAAGGAGGAAAACAAGGCTGGACTCCTTCCAAGCATCGGACAGGATTCCTCCCTTTCCACTATCCCCGAAGGGACGTCTCTCCTAGTGCCGAGGGCATGGGTGTGCATGGGCGTAGTGGGTCGGCTGGCCCGTTAAAGCATGGTGCGAGGGGCCCGGCCCGACCATCCTCAATGGAAAATCGTGAGGATTGTGGAAGGGGAGGTCACATGAGCACGAACCAATATTATTCACTCATGGATAATGAAGCCTATGATGGAGACGAGTTCGATGATATAGAGAGCATTGAGGTAGAGCGGCAGCCGAACACCTATGCCGAAGGCCCCTCCATGCTAATCACGGAGGACGAGTCAAGTCACGCTCAACAAGAACAACAATGCACCAAAATTCAAGGGGGGGCGTTACTCCTGCCGGGTACGAACTCCATTGTTAATTATGTCATTTAATCTCATGTTTTGGAACGTTAGGGGGATCGCGAACGCGCCCACCCAAAACGTTTTAAAAAGATTAATTAAGTCTCATAATGTTAATTTTCTTGCAATAATGAAGCCATTCACGGCACCAAACCCGGACAAGTTCTCCAAGGCCTTGGGGCTGGTTTTCCAAGGCTCAAATATAAATGGGAAGATTTGGGTTTTTGTTGAAGAGGGTCCAAGCTTTAGTGTTGAGTGTGACACGGAGCAGGTCCTTCATGGCCGAGTTGAGTCCCCCCGCCTCACGGGTCACATTAGTATTTCGGCAGTATATGCGAAGTGCACAAGGGGTGAGAGGGTACTTTTGTGGGACAAAATGAGGGAAATTTCTGTGGCTTCCGAAGATACTCCTTGGATGGTTGGGGAGACTTCAACACCATTCTATCGACGTGTGATAGGGTGGGAAGTGACACTAACCGACAAGCCGACATGGTGGATTTTGCGGAAGCTATTGAAGACTTCAGAGTTCTGGATCCGGGCTTTGATGGCTCATCCTTCACATGGGCCAAGAATGGCCTGTTTGAAAGGCTTGATCGAATTTTGGTGAACGAACCATGGGCACAGCTCTTCGAAGTGACTAGGGTGACTAACTTGCCATGTGTATCTTCGGATCATGGCCCCGTTCTGGCCCGGTGTAAAACCCCATGCACCTATTCTGGGGGCAGACCGTTCCGGTTCCAAAACATGTGGACTAGGCATGAGGGTTTCGCGAACCTGGTACGGGAAGACTGGAGCCAACCGACGGGGGCTGAGGGACTTCTTAATCTACAAATCAAACTTGCACGAATAAAGAAAACCTTTAAGGAGTGGAACAAGGCAGTTTTCGGGAACATTCATGACAACCTTCGGGCCTTGGAGGAAAAAATTGTGGCTGCCCAAGCGGGCTTTGAGGAGAGGCCCTCCCCAGAGAATAGGGCCGAAGTCAACAAATGTATTGCCATGTATATCCGGCTCCTCAAGATGGAGGAGGACTTTTAGCGACAAAAGGCGACGCTGAGATGGCCAGCGGAAGGCGATAAGAATACCAAATTCTATCAAAGCTGGGTTAAACAAAAGATATTACGGATGCGCATTGACAAGATTAATGTAGGGGGGAGAGAACTCTCGGATGACTTGGAGATTAGAAACTCGGCGGTGGAATTTTTCCAAAACCTCCTTGCCCCAGGGCCTCTCACGCTCTTGGAGCCGGATCTGAGCTTGATCCAATGCCTCCCTCCATCACCCGAGGTGGATGCCCTACCGGATCCACCAAATGCCGAGGAAGTGAAAAGAGCCGTTTTTTACATTTCCGGAGACAGTGCCCCAGGACCGGATGGCTTCACTGCCACCTTTTATCAATCATGTTGGGATTCTATTGGGATGGATGTTGTTGCCGCAATCCAGCAATTTTTTAGGGGGGCCTTCCTCCCCCGAAGCGTCACGGCCACGAGCATCGTGCTTATCCCGAAGAAGCTCGCCCCGGACTCGTGGAGCGACTACCGCCCCATTAGCTTGTGCAATGTCACTAATAAGATCATAACCAAAATCCTCACGAGAAGACTTACTCCCCTCCTCCATCAGGTTGTCTCTCCAAATCAAAGCGGGTTTGTGAAAGGGCGGATGCTAAATGATAGCGTCCTCCTAGCGCAAGAGATGTTCCATGAGTTATCGAGAAGCTCCCCGGCCCCCAATGTTGCGATCAAGATCGACATGGCTAAATCCTACGACAGAGTTCAGTGGCCTCTTCTGATCAAGGTTTTGGACCGGATGGGATTCCCGACCCGGTGGATATCCATGATTGAGAGGTGCGTGGGCTCATGTTGGTTCTCGGTCCTAATTAATGGAATTCCTTCCGGTTTCTTCAAGTCATCCCGTGGCCTTAGACAAGGTGACCCTATTTCACCCGTCCTGTTTGTGATTGCCGCGGATTACCTCTCAAGGGCTTTGGACAGATTAATCCTAGGGAAGAAGGAGATGACTTTTAAGGCCTCACGAGGCTCCATGGAGGTTAGCCACCTTGCCTATGCTGATGATATTGTGATTTTCACTCAAGCGGCGGAAGCCCCGCTGAGACGGCTCAGAGCATGTCTTGATGAATACGCGGGAATCTCTGGACAACAGATCAACCTCGCTAAAAGTAATTTCTACATTGCCGAGAAACACGAGAGATGCGCCGACCTAATCCAAGCCGAAGGTGGATTTTCTCGAGGTACTTTCCCTTTCCTTTATCTTGGGGTCCCTATCTATCGAGGGGTGAAGCGTACAGACATGTTTTTGTTCCTCCGGGAAAAGATTGCTGCGAGAGTTACGGGCTGGGAGCACCGTCATCTTTCGTTTGGAGGAAGGCTTACTCTCATCAAGAGCACACTCGAAGCGGTGCCACTCCACATCTTCCAAGCTATCGAGCCAACCTCCGGGGCTCTCAAGCAATTGGACCAACAGATGGCTCGGTTCTTCTGGGGTTCGACAAATGAGAGAAAGAAAACACATTGGATTGGATGGGATCAGATATGCCTCCCGACTTCTGAAGGGGGGCTCGGGGTTCGAAAATCCAAAGAAGTGCTCCGTGCCTTCAACATCAAGCTATGGTGGCGTTTTCGAGAGCAAAGTTCGCTTTGGGCTAGATATATGAAGATGAAATACTGCACGAAGACTTCCCCCCTTGCGGCCAACCCCTCCGGGCACAATAGCCCAACTTGGAAAAGACTCATGCGAGCGAGACATCAGGCGAACCCTCACATTAGATGGGTGGTGGGCAAAGGAGAAATCTACTTTTGGGATGACATTTGGGTGGGCGACGCCACTATTCGGTCCCTAAGTTTTGATGAGAGGGGCGACCACAACTACTTGGTTGAGGACTTTCTCATGGATGGCGAGTGGAATGAAGCCAAGCTCCAACAACTTCACGACCAGGCCGGCCTACCACAGCAGGTAATATCTCAGATCCTAGATACTCCGGTCATTGCTGGGGAACCGGATATCCCAAGGTGGTCCCTTTCTAGACTTGGAGAATTCTCATTAGCAACAACATGGGACACCATTCGCACACATAGACCAAGGATTCAGGGGCTCGATGACATTTGGAGGGCCGGCCTGACTAACTCTATTGCAATCTTTAACTGGCGCCTCCTGTCGAACCGCATCCCGGTCGACTCCAAACTCCAGTGGAGGAAGATCGAACTGGCCTCAAAATGCCAATGCTGCCCCAGGAGCCCTAACACCGAATCCCTTCAGCACCTCTTCATCCAAGGCCGAGGTGCATTTTGTGTATGGCGAGAGTTCGACGGGTGGTTTGGAGGGTCTGCACCCTCTCTGCGGATAAATGACACCATTCCGGATAGATTAGAGGTCTGGTCGCACCGGATGCAACAGGATGATAGAAAACATCTCTACCGAGTCATTCCGTACCTCATCCTTTGGTACATTTAGGCGGAGCCCAATTCAAATCGTACAACGTGGTGTGGCAAGTTCAGATGTTTATCCACAACAACATGGCCAATGGGACCATCAAGCCGAAACACTGGAAGGGGGTGCATTTGGGAATGAGCATTCCGAGCCAGACAGTCTCAAGGGGGCCGAGACCATTGGTGATGCCGGTCAAGTGGCACCCCCCCGAGGGCTCGTGGATCAAGGTTAACACGGATGGGGCATACATGGAAGCTTTGGATAAAGCAGGAGGGGGAGGAGTGGCCCGTGATTGGACCGGAAAGTTGCTTGCGGCTTTCTCGACCCCTCTCGATGCCCACTCAGCTTTGGAGGCTGAACTCATGGCGGCTCATTGTGGACTCGAGCTTGCGAACGAGCTAGCGCAGCTCATATGGATGGAGACGGACGCTGAGCAAGTCGCCAAACTCCTCAATGGTATAACGTGGGGGCCGGCACACGTCCGTCGGGTCATGGCGCGGCTCTTCCTCTTCAAGCAACAGCACATCATCCGCGTCTCATCCATCCCCCGGGAGGGGAACCAAGCGGCGGATATGCTCGCTAAGATGGGCTTGGACCAGCAAAGCTACCTTCGTTACTCTGCCCAATCAGCTCCAAGACCCCTAAAGGACATCATTAGAATGGAAGAAATGGGAATACCCAACATTCGAGTTCGGTTTGAAGAACACGGGTAGCACTGTTGCCGAGGAAGGAAGGAGTGTTTTATCTTTTGTTTTTGTTCAATTGTATTTTGTCTTTTGGAAGGGAGTATGATGAGGTCCGGTTGTTGGATCCGGACCGCTTTCTACTCCTAATCTTTGTATTGGCACACCACTTTTGGGTGTGGCCAGGATCTGTACTCAACCTCTTATGAAATATAGGGATGAGGGACCCACGAACCCTCCACCCTAAAGGTGTTTGAAAAAAATAAAAATAAAAAAAATGGTAAGGGGATGGCCGGAATTTTGCCGGCGTTGGCGCCGGCTGGCCGGGACCTTGATATCTCATGCTTGGAGTATGAGATGGTCAACAAGGAGACCAATGTAAGTACACCCCTCCATGTGACGCCTAGGCTAGAGGATGGGTTGGCATGTGACTCACAAAAGAAGGAAAAGACAAAGGTTACTTTGCGGGTAAGAGAATGATGGTCCATTTGAGGTAAATGGCATTTTGAATTCAAAATCAGCACCATGTGCTATCCACACTCAAATCGGCATTGATGGAGACAAGAGGGACCATGGCACAGACGGCCGTCCGCCGGAGTACCCGCCAGAAAACCTGGTCCCGCCGGCGAATGCATGGAAGGAGGATAAAAACTTGTTCGCACATGGGGGGACGGAGTGCATGGTGGGAGCCTCAACACTGCACAAAACCCATAAGGACGAGCCAATCCCACTCAACGCCGGCAAGGTCACACCTTTGGGGACAGCCGGAGACTTTGAAGGTACACCTTATCTCTCCTTTACCGATGTTGAAATGAAATATCTCTCGGAGAAACTAGGACTAGCCATTGTTGGGAAGTTTTCCCACTCACTCCCTTCTTTCCAAATTCAAAAAAGCATAGGGGTTATGGGGCTAGTTGGTTCTTTCACTTGGAAATACTTGAATGGCAAGCACATCCTACTTCAATTCCAAGATATGGCTGATTATGCTAAGGTCTTAAGTGGACATAATGGGAGTCCGGTTTGGTTTGTTGACATTCACCCAATGAGGGTGTTCAAATGGGCACCGGACTTTGATACGTTCTTTGAGTCACCGATCATTGCCGTGTGGTGCAATATCATGGGACTACCAGCCCATCTTTTTGAGGAATCGGCCCTTATGGCGATCGGCAAGCTACTAGGCAAGCCGTTACAAGCGGACCATGCCACAATCAATCAAACCCGGCTCTCTTTTGCTAGGATATGTGTTGAGATTGATATCTCCAACCCCCTGACGGAGGAGATCATGCTAAACATCCTAGGCAAAAAATCAAGACACAAAGTAGCATGAGACCATAATATCCCATTGTTTTGCGAGAATTGTAAGCATGTAGGGCATGTCATTGATGAGTGTCATGCGTTGGGAAGGAAGGGTCATGTTGGAGGCAAGGATTACCGAACACCAACCAAGGCGTTCTACCCTAGCCACGATCACAAGATCATCCGTCGAGAATGGCGTCCAAAGGCGGCGATTAGGGTTGGCACCTCACCGAACATTGATCACACGAACAAGGTAAAAGATAGTGGCAACCTAGAGAAGAACAAGGAGGGTACAATAAACGTCGATCCGTTGGCTCCTCGAGCGCCCCTAAGGGAGACATACACTCCAATGCTCAACACATCGACAATTTGCGTTTGAAAGACAATGTCGCCACGGTGTCATTCGATCGGGATGACTCTAGTGCTAATGAGCCGAGCACTTGCTCAATGAATGTCTCATGTGGGCTCCCCAACCGGGAGAAGGAAGGTTTCATCTAGGAACTTGATTCGGGAGGGATCGTTCATCGCGGGGGTATCCCTATTGCAGGCCTCAATTAAGTGACGGACCTTGGATAGCATAATTCGACTTCATCCTTCTCTCTAGAGAGAGACGCTCCTTCTTCTCTCTAGCAATCCCACCTCCCCAACGGTTACAACGCCTTATTCCTCCGCCCAAGACGCTCCCACGCCAACGATCACCACCACACCCCATCATCACTTCGTTCTCGACCCCAATCCTCCTTCGAACGCCACCCTTGCTCCACCTCCCACGGTAACCTCATTGGTTCGGCCATGTCGGACGGCCCGCCGAGCGACCCTCCACCGCCGGATGAAATGCGAACCCTCTCGGACCAAGCCATGACATTTTGCTCGGTGGAGCCTTCTTCCCCGAAGCTAGTATGTAAGAAGGCGGCAATGAAGATGGCCAAAGCTAAACTTAAGTCACGGAGGAGCACCCCGGCACCACCTACCAAAGAGAACGGCCGGAAGAGATTCATCCCGTCTCCACTTCCCGAAGACAAGCAACTCCGGAGGAAGATAGATTTTGGAGAGGAGGAAGGTGCCCCACTTGAGAGTCCCAAATGCAAAGTGGCAATTTTTCCAGCGACTTCAAACGGAGAAATCGACGGTACCATTCAGCCAAAGACGTACGAGCAACGTGACCTCTTTGACGAGCTTGATTTGGACAAGCCAATCAAGGTATGCGAAGCCTCTCCTAATAATTCACACTTTTTCGATCAAGATTCCGACCGGACAGCCGGAGAGGGGCCGGTCACCGACGGGGTAACGGTCACCCAGCCAAGTCACGACAATACACTTGTACTTGTTGCTGCAAAAGCAAAAGAAGTGTTGGAGGAAGAGAGAGTCAAACTTCTTGAAATGGATATGGGAACAAAAGAACTTTTGGAAAGTGGTTTGGTCTCTTACCACAATGGTGACTCACGTGATGCACTAGACTTGGGAGGCCATGTGCAACCAAATCCTATCAACCTCCTCTTGCATCTTGTCACCCTTGACACGCCGGAGATGTTAGACTCCATGGTGGCGCAGCCCCTTCTCGGAGACAAATGGCCGGCGGACCTAGCCGAAAATGCCGGACCGAACCTCGCCCTACCATGGACCTCCGGACCAACCCTCGAACCACCCTCGGTAGCAAATGGCCCATCAGTCGAGGATTTCCCACCCCTTGAACGAGGCCGGACACGTAAAATCCGAGACGCCTTCGAAAGTGGTCGGCCACTCCTGAGCCAACCCCTACAGCAGGACGCCACACCACATCGAGCTACGTCAGGGCCCTCGGCCCCCGACAAGGCTGCCGAGACGACCGAGAACATGGCCTCGGTTGCGGACGGGAGGCCGGCCAAGGATGACACACCGATGGCCGATATGTGCGAGCACCGTGGACCGCAAGCCTTGGTTGGAGCCGAACCACTAGGCAACGCTTGGGCGACGCGGCACAAGGCCTCATTGAGAAACTCCCGACCCGAAGGAAATGAAGATGGTGCGCGGAACACAAGCGCACCCAAGAGCATGGCGGATATGGTTCAGATGTCGCCGAACATCGAAGGGCCGAAAGTGTTTGAGCCGGATAACATCCCAAATATTGGCTTTGCGACTACTTCCAATGGCATTCCGGCAATCTACTTCTCCGGAGCGGAAGTCCAAAAGCTAGCCTCAAGCATTGGGCACGCCATTGTGGGTAAGTTCTCCCACTCTATACCCACTTCATACCAAATACAAAAGGCATTAGATAATATCAAATTCAATAGAGGTTTTACATGGAAATATATTAATGCTAAGCATATATTTGTTCAATTCGAGGATATGGCGGATTATGCCCGATTGCTTAGTGGACCGAAAGGGACGCCGGTGTGGTTTATTGATCGGCATCCCATGAGGGTTTTCATGTGGTCCCCGGACTTTGATGCGTATTGTGAGTCCCCGATCGCGGCAGTTTGGTGCAACATCATTGGCCTCCCAATCCACCTTTTTGATCACGCCGCCCTCTTTGCAATCGGTAAATTGGTTGGAACCCCGATACAAGTGGATCGTGCTACGGCCAACAAGTCGAGACTTTCATTTGCTCGCATTGTCATTGAGATTGACATCACGAAGCCACCTCCCGAGGAGTTCATTCTAGATATTTGTGGACGTGAGACGGTGCTAAAAGTGAAATGGGACAAGATCCCGGCATATTGCATGGAATGTAGGCATGTAGTGTGTTACGCGGCGGGCAATGTTGAGCGTCCCCCGAAGAGGAACTACAATAATGTAACACCGAGACAGCCACACCATGAGAGTCAAGGGGGAAGGGACAAAACGGAACAACCAAAGGAAATGGCTAGCACTAACGAGTGGAAACATCAAAAGAAAAACAAAGGGTCGAAGGGGCAGCCAAAGGCCGGATCCTCGGCTAATGGCTCCGAGCCGAGGGAGTGGTCGGGTCCGGACATCATGGGCGAAGTGCATGTTAACTTTGACCTGGCTCCGGTTGCAAGCATCCATGAAGGTGGTGAGAGTTCCTATGGCCGAGAAACCTTCGATAAAACCGTCGGAGTGCTTGATAGCTCTACCCATTGTGGTGGTGAATTCCATGGAGCCACGAACGGGTACACGCCCTCACGACGAGGAGCGTTCACTTGTTGGAGAGGGGGCGCACGGGGAGCGGCAAGGGGCCGAGGGTCCCAAGCAGCCCGAAATGTCCTAAGCTCCAACCAATACTATTCTCTCATGGAGAATGAAGATTTCTTAGAAGATGATGATGAGCTGGAGGGGGATGGAGATAAAGAGGGGATTCCCCGAACCATCCCTTTTGCCGATGGGGAAGATCCCATGCTCATGCATGAGGAGGAATGCCTAGGAGAGGAACGACTACGAATGGTGGAATTTCAGGGGGGCCTCTCACGGTCACCGGGTAAGATACTTCCCCATTAATCATGTCTGTCAACTTTATGTTTTGGAACGTTAGGGGAGTTGCTAACGCGCCTACCCAAAATGTTCTTAAAAGATTAATTAAGACTCATAATATTCACTTTCTTGCAATAATGGAGCCGCTCACAAGCGCTAACCAGGAGAAGTTCTCAAAGGCTTTGGGGCTGGCTTTTCATGGCTCGAATAGAAAAGGGAAGATCTGGGTGTTTGTTGAGGAAGGGGCCAGCTTCGTGGCCGAGAGAGATACGGATCAGGCCCTATCCGGCCACTTTGGATCTCCTCGCCTTGCTAGCCACTTGTGTGTCTCGGCGATTTACGCAAAATGCACGAGGACCGAAAGACTTCATTTATGGGATGAATTGAGGGAGTGCTCTATACTTTTGGAGGGTACACCCTGGATGATTGGAGGGGACTTCAATACCATTCTCCATCCGCGAGACAGAGTAGGGAGTGACACAAACCGCCAAGCTGAAATGGTGGACTTTGCGGAGGCCATTGAGGACTGCAGGATACTAGACCCGGGATTTGATGGGTCGGAGTTCACGTGGGCCAAGAATGGCCTTTTTGAAAGATTGGATAGAATCCTTGTGAACGAACGATGGGCACAAACCTTGGAAACTACTCGGGTGACGAACCTGCCCCGGATTGCCTCGGACCACGGGCCTGTGTTGGTAAGATGCAAAGTGACAAGCAACAACAGCGGGGGTAGGCCATTCAGGTTCCAAAACATGTGGGTTAGGCACGAGGGATTTGAGGACCTTGTTCGGGGAGATTGGAGCCAACCGACGGAGTCCGAAGGCCTCCTCAATTTCCAAATCAAACTTGCTCGACTAAAGAGAATCCTAAAGGTGTGGAACAAGGAGACCTTTGGGAACATCCATAACAACCTCAGGGATATGGAGGTGAAAATCGCACTGGCCCAAAGCGATTTCGAAGAAAGGCCAACCCCGGAGAACAGGACAGAGATCAATAGATGCATTGCCGAGTACATTCGACTCCTTAAAATGGAGGAGGACTTCTGCCGACAAAAGGCAACCCTAAGATGGCTAGGGGAGGACTAATAAAATTGTAAGTTAGAGAGAGACGCTCTCCCTTCTCTCTAGAATCCCCCACCACGTTTTGAGTTCCCACATCGCCGCCCACCCCATTCTCGCTCGGCTCACCACTGTCGACGGTCCCCCTCACGCCCCCGCTCCACCAGCCACCCACCATCCTCCCGACCTCGGATTCTCACCAACCAACCACTCCCTTGGCTAAGGCACGAACAAAGCTCCGGAGCGGCTGGTGACTCGACTCATTCTCTCGATCATGCCGGAGCGCCTGCCGGATCCCCCCCCGGAGTCAGAAGAACCGCGCACCATCTCGGACCAGCTAATGGTCCTCCGGCCGGCCGAGGACCCTCTCTCGGACCAGCCAATGAATTTCACGTCGGAGGAGTCTTCCTCCATAATTTTTCCCTGCAGGAAAGTGGCGAGGAAAACTTTGAAAATGAAGGTGAAGGCACGGAAAAGTACACCAGCCCCTCCCATCAAAGGCACTGGTCGGAAAAGGTTCGTACCCTCACCGATGCCGGAGGACAAGCAACTTAGGAAGAAGATTGATTTCGGGGCCGAAGGGAGCTCGCCGGTCGGAAGCCCAAAATGCAAAGGCCCCATCTTCCCGACGTCGATGGAGCCCTCCCCTAATCTCAACGGTGAAGATGAAGCTAAGATTAATGAAGAACTTGCCGGCGCCAGAACTGTTGACAACGCTCCGGCCGACGACCTTGCGGCCGGCGCAAACGCGGGGACTGGTGACGGAGGAGAGCACAACCCCCCACATGATGGCTGCTCGGAGAGAGATGGCTCTAGCATGGGTCAAAAGGCCTGGGTGGACGCGCTAGTCAACTTGCCCGAAATGGGCACAACAACAAAATCACTTTCCGAAAGTTCCTTGGCGCCTTGCCACTTCGGAACACCACGTGATGCTGGCCCCAATGCATCCGTTGAGCCCCCAAAACAACAAAAATCTAGCTCCTTTTTGCAGCAACCCAACTTTCCCGAATTGGCTTGGAGACCAAAACCTCCTTCCGAAAGTGGGCTAACTCCTTTCCGTCCCAAGAGCTCACGTGAGACGATTGTCGTGGAGGCCCCAACGCAACCAACAAAGGCCGAAATCATCCACTTAGCCGCCTTGGACTCGGCGGAGATGCTAGACACATTGGTTGCGCAACCTCTCATTACGGCCGGCCACAATCCACTGGAGTTCCCCCTAAACCCTTCGGGATGCATGCAAAGTGTCACACACACACCTCGGGATGGAAATGGACCCTCCCTTGAGGACTTTCCCCCTCTCGAACGAGGACGAACTAGCAAGCTCCGAGCTACGTTTGAGGCTAGTTCGGAACATTATTGTGCGGAGTTCGGCCAGCCGCGACCGAAGTCGAACCCTAACGTCTACCGAGAAAAGCCTTTTATCGAGACGATGAACAAGGCCACGCCTAGTGCCGAGATGGTTGCAGTGACAAGAGACACACCAACACCCAACGATACGCCTATGGATGATGCCGAACAGACCCTCACCGAGATGGATAAAGTCGAGAAGATCCACACCGAGAAAGAAAAAGCCGAAAAGCCGAGAATGGAAAAGCCGAGAAGGGCACACAACGGCAACGTAGGTGCCGAGAAGATCCACACCGAGAATGGAGAAGCCGAACTCAACAATCCGAAGAGAAATGGAAACACACCTAAGTCCGCGACGGATGCCGCAACACAAGGGCTGAATGTAGTTAATCAACTTGGGGGGGTAGAAGCTACACTGGGGCCCTCGCCGTGGCCGAAATCGATGGCGGACTTGCTTAGGGGTACCCCGTCGGGCTCGGCGAGTAACACTCTACAAGGCCGGGGTGAAGGCGCCGCAAGCCACCCCGGTCGGCCGAAAATGATGGCGGACATGCTCAAAGGCTCGACTGACCCTACCGGCCCCCAAGCCTTTGAACCGGATAAGCTCCAGAACATTGGATTTGCTTCAGTGTCCGACGGCATCCCGGCCATTTACTTCTCCGGAGCGGAAACTCAAAAGCTTGCTGAGAGCATGGGACACGCCATTGTGGGTAAGTTTTCTCACTCTATCCCTACGGGACTGCAAATCCAAAAGACCCTCGACAATATTAAACTTCGGTGTGGATTTAGTTGGAAGTACATTAATGCTAAACATATTCTCATTCAATGCGAGGACTTGGCGGACTATGCCCGAATCCTTGGAGGCCCAAGGGGTACGCCCGTTTGGCTCATTGACCGACACCCGATGAGGGTCTTCAAATGGTCCCCGGACTTTGATGCTTACTGCGAGTCCCCCATTGCGGCAATCTGGTGCAACCTAATTGGCCTCCCCATTCACCTTTTCGACCAATCCGCCTTATTCGCCATCGGCAAGCTTCTCGGCAATCCAATACAAATTGATCGAGCCACGGCAAACAAGACTCGGCTTTCATTTGCCCGAATCTGCGTCGAGATAGACATCACAAAACCACCTACCGAAGAGATAATCCTCGATCTTGGTGGGCGAGAAACGGTGCAGCGAGTCCGATGGGACAAGATACCATCATATTGCCGAGAATGCAAACATGTCGGCCATGCAAGTGAGGTGTGCTATGCGACGGGCAAGAAGGAACGGCCGCCAAAGAGAAACTACCACAACGGCCCGCCAAAACAGCCACAACCCGAGAGACAGACCGAGAAGGGGAAGCAAGATATGGGGAAGAATGCCTCCAGCTCCAACGAATGGAAACATCAGGGGAAGAAGCAAGGCAAGGCCGGTGATCGACCAAACAATAACAAAACAAATGGGGAGGACTCCGGTGATATTTCCTGGGAGGGACCGAACTCCAAGGGTGACTCTACTTTGGGGAGCGGACCGAGCTCCGGAACTCAGAATGCCGGGCTTATTGCCGGGATCGAGACTGGGAAGTCCCCACCGAACCGGGGGAATCCATTGCATCCCACCACCGAACCACCAACACCACGTGGGAACATGGACGTGGAGTGGGGCTCCCCCATTGCGAGGAGCTTGGTCTCACCAGTTCGGCGAGGGAATCCGAGAGGAGGCGCGCGCCATGCTTTGACAAGGGGGCGTGGGTTCTTCTCGGCAAAGAACCACATGAGCACTAACCAATATTACACTCTCATGGAGAACGGAGAATTTGATGTTGAGAATTGTGGGGATGCGGACGAAGACCTTATGGAATTGCATGTGGGGGCCGAGAAGTTAGGAGGCAACAGTTCGGCCGAGGACGCCGAGGAGGTCGCTCCGAACAAAGAGCAACACCGTACTGACTATCAAGGAGGGCCTTCAACCTCTTTGGGTACGCACCCTTCTTGTTAATAATGTCGTACAATCTCATGTTTTGGAACGTGAGGGGGATCGCGAATGCGCCCACTCAAAACGTTCTGAAAAGACTAATTGGTTGTCATAATGTTTTATTTCTTGCAATAATGGAACCGCTCACACAACCGGACCCGGACCGTTTCTCTAAGGCCTTGGGGCTGTCCTTCATTGGTTCGAACATGAACGAGAAGATTTGGATGTTTGCGGAAGAGGGGTCCACTTTTGATATTGAGGTTGACTCGGAACAAATTCTCCACGGGTACCTCAAATCCCACCGCCTTGCTAGGCCGGTGGCCATCTCAGCCGTGTACGCCAAATGTACAAGGGCTGAAAGACATCACCTATGGGACAAGATGAGAGAGATTGCCGGGCCTCTTGAGGGAACACCTTGGATCATCGGTGGCGATTTCAACACCATGCTATCTCATCAAGACAGAGTTGGAAGTGATACCAACCGGCAAGCCGAGATGGTAGATTTTGCGGAGGCAACGGAAGATTGTAGGCTGCTTGACCCTGGTTTTGATGGAGCGGCATTCACTTGGGCCAAGAATGGCCTTTTTGAAAGGTTGGATAGAGTGCTTGTCAGCGAGGATTGGACTAAGACCTTCGAGGCTACTCGGGTTACGAACCTCCCCCGGATTGCCTCGGACCATGGACCAATTCTTGTCAGGTGCACGAAGATGAACACATCCGCTGGAGCCAAGGCTTTCAGGTTCCAGAACATGTGGATCCGACATGAAGGATTCATGGCCGTAGTGCAAAAAGCATGGGAGGAGCCCACGGGGCGGGTGGAATCCTAAACATTCAAATCAAGCAGGCCAGAGTTAAAAAGGCCCTTAAGGAGTGGAACAAAGAGGTTTTTGGAAACATTCATGCTAATCTAAAAGAAAAGGAGGAAGAAATTGCTTTGGCCCAATCTTGTTTCGAAGCAAGGCCGACCCCGGATCACAGGACAGCGATCAACAAACACATTGCCGAGTACATCCTTTTGCTGAAAATGGAAGAAGATTTTTGGCGACAGAAGGCAGCTCTGAGGTGGCTTGCCGAGGGAGACAAAAATACCCGGTTCTACCAAAGCTGGGTGAAACAAAAGAGGGTTCGTCTCCGCATCCATTCAATACGTGTCAATGGGCAGGAGCTCACCGAGGAAGCCGAGATTAAAAAGTCCGCAGTGGAGTTCTTCCAACAACTCCTTGCCCCCAATAATCCGACACTTGAAGATCCAGACCTCGACCTAATCCAGCAGGTCCACTCAGCCGAGCAGTTCGCTGACATCGCAGATGCTCCAAGTGCGGACGAGGTCAGGAGTGCCACCTTTTGCATTTCCGGAGATAGTGCACCCGGACCCGACGGCTTCTCGGCCACCTTCTATCAAGCCTGCTGGCCTATTGTGGGACCGGAGGTAGTGGACGCAATCAGACAGTTCTTCAGAGGGGCCTTCCTGCCGAGGAGCATCACGGCCACAAGCATAGTCCTTATCCCAAAGAAGGCTTCGCCGGAATCATGGACCGACTACCGACCCATCAGTCTCTGCAATGTTTTAAACAAGATCATTACCAAGGTACTCACCTCTCGACTCTCTCCTTTCCTCCCACAGGTCATCTCCCCAAACCAAAGTGGATTTGTCAAAGGTCGGCTCCTTAACGACAACGCACTTCTGGCTCAAGAGATGTTCCATGAGCTTGCTAGATGCTCCCCAGCGCCTAATGTGGCAGTAAAGATTGACATGGCTAAAGCCTATGATAGGGTCCAATGGCCATTCCTCTTCAAAGTTTTACGCCGTATGGGTTTCCCGGATTCATGGATTTCACTTATGGAGAGGTGTATTGGGTGTTGCTGGTTCTCGGTCCTTGTTAACGGGGCACCCTCGGGCTTCTTTAGATCAACTCGAGGACTTCGGCAAGGAGACCCGATCTCCCCTGCTCTGTTCGTAATCGCGGCGGACTACCTGTCCCGAGCATTAGATAAGCTCATCCTCGGCCAAAAGGACATGACGTTCAAAGCCTCCCGGAGATGCATGGAGATCAGCCATCTAGCCTATGCGGACGACATTATCATCTTCACTCAAGCGGCGGCAAATCCTATGCGCCGGCTAAGAGCCTGTCTCGAAAAATATGAAAGAGTCTCCGGCCAACAAGTCAGCCTCGCCAAGAGTAATTTCTATATTGCCGAGGCCCATGAACACTGGGCAAACTCGATCCAGGCGGAAGGAGGCTTCTCTAGAGGGGCCTTTCCTTTTCTCTATCTCGGTGTCCCTATCTACCGTGGTGTCAAGCGCACGGACATGTTCCTCTTTCTACGGGAAAAGATTGCAAGAAGGATCTCAGGATGGGCACACCGTCACCTATCCTTTGGAGGAAGGCTTACGTTGATTAAGAGCACTCTTGAAGCGATCCCCTTGCACATCTTTCAAGCCGTCGAGCCCACGGCCGGTACCCTCAAGCAACTTGATCAACAAATGGCCCGATTCTTTTGGGGGTCTACGAATGAAAAGAAGCGGACCCATTGGATTGGATGGGAACAAATGTGCCGGCCCACTGATGAAGGAGGCCTTGGGATCCGAAAAACTATGGAGGTCCTCCACGCTTTCAATATCAAACTGTGGTGGCGATTTCGGGAGCAAAACTCCCTTTGGGCAAGATACATGATGGCAAAATATTGCACCAACTCCACACCGCTCACCTTGAGACTGCCGAGCAGGAGTAGCCCTACGTGGAGAAGGCTCTCAAGAGCATGGCCCCTCGCGCAACCGCACATGAGATGGCTAGTGGGACAAGGGGACATCTACTTCTGGGATGACATTTGGCTTGGCAATAGCCCTCTGAGGGAACTTAGCCTTGATGATAGGGGAAGACCAACCACCCGGGTCTCGGAGTTCATTACAAATGGTGGTTGGGATGTGCCCAAGCTTCAACTCCTTCACAATCAGGCCGGCCTCCCTCAGCATGTTATCGATGGCATCATTAATACACCGATCCTCCATGACGAACAGGATATCCCGAGGTGGAACCTCTCTAAGCATGGGGAATTCACGGTGGCTTCGACATGGGACACACTTCGAGGACGAAACCCGATCATCCATGGTTTGGGGGACGTTTGGAAGGTAGGCCTCACCAACTCAATAGCCATCTTTATCTGGAGGCTTCTCTCCAATCGGGTGCCGGTTGACACGAAACTTCAGTGGCGGGAGATTGAGCTAGCTTCTAAGTGCCAATGCTGCCCCCACAGACCGAACACTGAGTCACTCCAACACCTCTTCATCCAGGGATATGGAGCTCGCAGAGTATGGAGTGAGTTCGACGGCTGGTTCACAGGCCCGTTCCCACGCATCCATATCAATGACACAATCCCTACGAGAATCGAAGTGTGGGCGCGAAGGTGCCAACAGCCGAACAAGAAACATCTTAGCCGAGCCACTCCATACCTCATCCTTTGGTTTATTTGGTCGGAGAGAAACAGGAGCCGCCACCAAGGCACACAGTTTAAACCACAAAACGTGGTATGGCAGGTCCACATGTTCATTCGAAATGCTATGTCTAATGGAAGCTTGAAGCCGAAACATTGGAAGGGAGTTAAACTTGGAATCAATATTCCTCAACAAGCGGCGGCAATCAGGGCGCTACCCCTAGCCATGGCAATCAAATGGAACCCCCCGGATCAGCCGTGGATAAAGCTCAACACGGATGGCTCCTATAATGAAGCGAACGGCAGTACAGGGGCTGGCGGGATTATTCGAGACCACTCGGGTAAGATGCTCGTCGCCGTCAGCACACCCCTTGAAGCCCACTCGGCGTTAGAAGCGGAGCTGTTGGCCATGATCCACGGGCTAAATATAGCCAAGGAATACGGCCTACCAATCTGGATTGAGTCAGATGCAGAGCAAGCAATCAAATTGGTCAATGGGACGGGATGGGGGCCGGCACTCGCTCGGCAAGCGGTGGCGCAACTAACCATTCTCAAACGCCAACTCAAATTCCGAGCCACCTTCATACACAGGGAGGGGAACAAAGCGGCGGACTTCCTTGCGAAAATGGGGCTAGTCCAAGACAGTGGCCTACGAATGCACTACAACTCAGCACCGAGAGAACTATTGGACTTGGTTAGATTGGACGAGATGGGAGTGTCGCACATCCGAAACCTAGACGGGGACGGGCATCAAAGTTGATCATGAGACGACGGGAGACAATAGTGACTAGCTTTGTGGTTAATTGTTTTTTGGAAAGGAGTATGATGAGGTCCGAACCTTGTGGGATCGGACCGCATACTACTCTTGATTTTGTTACGGCACACCACTTTTGGGTGTGGCCACGCCTTGTAATTATCTCTTGTGGAAATATAGGGATGAGGGACCCACGAACCCTCCACCGTAGAGGTGTTTGATTAAAAAAAAAAAAAAAAAAAAAAAAAAAAAAAAAAAGGGGAGGACGACAAGAATACTAAATTCTACCAAAGTTGGGTCAAACAAAAAAGGATCCGCATGCGCATCCACAGGATCAATGTGGGCGGCCGGGAGATCTCGGACGAAATGGAGATAAGAAGTTCGGCGGTGGAGTTCTTCCAAGACCTCCTGGCCCCAGGGCCCCTCACTTTGTCCGAGCCAGACCTTGATTTGATCCCTCAACTCCCACCCTTGGATGAAGTGGCTGCTCTCCCCGACCCTCCATCCGCAGAGGAAGTTAAAAAGGCTGTTTTTGACATCTCCGGGGACAGTGCCCCAGGGCCGGATGGTTTCACGGCCTTGTTCTACAGGCCTGTTGGGCGACGGTTGGGCAGGATGTGGTGGCGGCTATAGGCCAATTCTTCGGGGGTGCCTACCTCCCACGTAGCGTCACGGCCACAAGCATTGTCCTCATCCCAAAAAAGCTTGTGCCGGAGTCGTGGAGTGACTACCGCCCCATTAGCTTGTTCAACGTCGTCAACAAGATTATCACAAAGATAATGTCGAAGAGAATGACTTCGCTCATCCCTATGGTTATCTCACCAAACCAGAGTGGATTTGTGAAGGGACGGCTCCTCAATGATAATGTCCTTTTGGCACAGGAGATGTTCCATGAGCTCTCGAGATGTGCGCCGGCCCCTAATGTCGCGGTAAAAATCGATATGGCTAAGGCCTACGACCGAGTACAATGGCCCTTCCTTTTGAAAGTGCTACACCGGATGGGTTTCCCGGCCCCGTGGGTCTCTTTGATTGAGAGATGTGTGGGCTCGTGTTGGTTCTCGGTGCTGGTCAATGGCGCCCCCTCCGGGTTCTTTAAGTCCACCCGCGGCCTCAGACAGGGAGATCCAATATCTCCTACACTTTTCGTAATTGCAGCTGAGTACCTCTCAAGAAAATTAGACAAGCTCATTTTGGGAAAGAAAGAGATGACTTTTAGAGCTACTTGCCACTGCATGGAAATAAGCCACCTCGCCTACGCCGATGACATTGTGGTATTCACACAATCAGCGGAGGGACCTCTTAGGCGGCTGCGGACTTGCTTGGAGACATATGCCGGGATTTCCGGGCAGCAGATTAACTTGGCAAAAAGCAACTTCTACATTGCCGAACAACATGAAGGGTGCGCCAACATTATACAAAATGAAGGAGGCTTCGCACGAGGTACTTTCCCATTTTTGTACCTTGGAGTTCCTATTTATCGTGGTGTCAAACGTACAGATATGTTTATGTTCCTTCGGGAAAAGATTGCTGCACGAATCTCGGGGTGGGCTCATCGACACCTCTCCTTTGGAGGTAGGCTACAACTACTCCAAAGCACACTTGAAGCGGTACCGCTGCACATTTTCCAGGCCATTGAACCAACATCCGGGGCCCTTAAGCAATTGGATCAGCAGATGGCCCAATTTTTCTGGGGATCGTCAACAGAGAGAAAAAAGACACATTGGATTGGGTGGGATCAGATCTGCCTCCCCACCCCTGAAGGGGATCTCGGCATTCGTAAGACCAAAGAAGTCCTCCGGGCCTTCAGTATCAAACTTTGGTGGAGGTTCCGGGAGCAAAATTCCCTTTGGGCTAGATACATGAAGACCAAGTATTGTCATAAAAACTCCCCCCTTGCGGCCTCCCCTTCGGGGAGAAGTAGCCCGACATGGAAGCGGCTAATGAAAGTGAGAAATCAAGCAAATCCGCACATTAGATGGGTGATCGGTCAGGGCGATGCCTACTTTTGGGATGACATTTGGCTTGGTGAATCTCCCCTTCGCGAGATCTGCCTTGACGATAGGGGCGCCTCATCGGCCAAGGTCTCGGACTACATTGGGGGTGGAACTTGGGATGAGGCTAAGTTACGTCAACTTCACAACCAGGCTGGAATGCCACAAGAGGTTATCACACAAATCCTTCATACCCCAATCGTCGCGGGAGAACCGGACGTCTCTCGATGGAAGCTTTCTCGGCTCGGGGAGTTCTCGCTCACTACGACCTGGGAGACTATACGTACGCAAAGGCCGAGAATCCAAGGTCTCGACGACATTTGGAGGGCTGGATACCGGTTGGCGATTATTGTCAAACAGGATACCGGTTGACTCCAAGCTCCAATGGAGGAAGATTGAGCTTGCGTCGAAATGCCAATGCTGCCCACGGAGGCCTAACACCGAGTCCCTTCAACATCTCTTCATCCGAGGGTGGGGAGCAGCATGTGTCTGGAGGGAGTTCGACGGTTGGTTCGAAGGCTTGGCCACATCTCTTAGGGTGAACGACACCATCCCGGACAGGTTGCAAGTGTGGTCCGCTAGTACCCAACAGCATGATAGGAGACACCTTAGTCTAGTCATTCCATACCTCATTCTGTGGTTCCTTTGGGCGGAGAGGAATAGGAGTCGACATGAGCAAATTCAGTTCAAACCGTGCAACGTTGTTTGGCAGGTTCACATGTTCATGCACAACAACATGACCAATGGTCACATCAAGCCGAAGCATTGGAAGGGAGTGAAACTCGGAATGAGCCCTCCGAATCACCCCGAGACAAGGGGGCCGAGACCGTTAGTTATGCCGGTTAAGTGGCACCCCCCGGAACGCACATGGATCAAGCTTAACACGGATGGGGCGTTCTTTGAGGCAACAAACTAGGGTGGCGGAGGGGGTCTTGTTCGGGACCACAATGGGAAATTACTTGCAGCATTTGCAACCCCCCTCGTCGTTCAATCGGCTCTTGAGGCCGAGCTCATGGCCATACACTATGGGTTGGAGGTAGCGAAGGCGTTCAACCTACCCATATGGATTGAATCAGATGCGGAACAAGCTATTAAGTTGCTCAATGGCACGACTTGGGGCCCGGCACAAGTTCACCGCGTCATGGCCCTTTTGCATGGCTTCAAACGTAGACATATATTCCGGGCCACCTTCATTCATAGGGAGGGCAACAAAGCGGCTGATATGCTCGCCAAAATGGGAGTGGAACAAGATTATTTCCAACAAATGTCCCCACAAAATGTTCCAAGAAGGATTAGAGCCATCATCCGGATGGACGAAATGGGAGTCCCCAATCTTCGGGTGAGAGATGATGAACGAGAGTAGCACGAGGCACGGAAAGTGGTCACCGATCTTGCTTTGTACCGGACGCCGTAGAGTATGTGGGTGTCGGTCCATCCCCGGATTGACCCCTATTTACTCTTGTGGTGTTTTTGTAATAGGGTGTGGTGTAAATTGTTTTTGTCACTCTAGCTTTAGAAAGATTGGTCCTCTTGTAATCAAGTAATGGCCTTTTGTTGATATATAGGGATGAGGGACCCACGAACCCTCCACCGTGAAGGTGTTTGATTAAAGAAAAAAAAAGTGACGGACCTTGGATTTTGTGATGTGAAGGTTGCACCATGTTAATTGTAATAGAATAGTGAAGAGTACATTGATGACCACTCTAGTTGGTAGGGAGGCCCTCGTTGTACTCTAATTGGTTTTGGCGAGCCATCACTTTTGGGCGGCTCGGTGTTCCTGGTTGTTCGTTGCAATTGTCCTTAGTAATGCACAGGTGTGGGTCCGCCTTAACCCTCCACCCTCATGGTGCTATTGATTAAAAAAAAAACTAATCTGTATGCTATTACCTTAAAGAGATCGTACACTGAATGTTTACAGGTCAACTGGATTGAAATGGTTTGCTTGTTAGCCAAGCATCCCAAATATAAAGAGTTAAGCTTTAATGAACTTCCACGAGACAACAACGATTATTATGCTCTATTGACCGAAATGATCTGGTCCTATCGTTATGCTATTATGTAACAGAGATCTTACAATAATAGTTTATAGGTCAATTGTATCACAACTGCCCACACTTATACATTTTGTGATGTGTGTAACGTAATGACATCAAAGACAAATCATTTTGGTCAATAGAGCACAATAGTCATGGTTGTCTCGTTGAATTTTATTTAGAGCATAACTCTTTGTATTTGGCTTTACTTGGCCAACAACCAAACCATTTACATCCAAATGACCTACAAACTTTCAATGTACGATCTCTGTTAGGTAATTGCATCAAGATAGGATCATATTCATCGATATAACATCATAGCAATTGGCATATCTTAACAGCTTATTTGAAGCATAACTCTTATATATGGGTTTACTTGGCCAACAAGCAATCATTTTGAATCAAAATTACCCACAATTACACATTTTGCGACGTGTGTAACGTAATGACATCAAGGACAATATCATTTTGGTCAATATAGCAGAATAGTCATGGTTGTCTCATTGAATAATTATTTGTATTTTTTTTATTAAACAACTTCACGGTGGAGGGTTCGCGGGTCCCTCATCCCTATATTGCATATCAAAAGAGGTTACATTTGAAGGGTTACAGGAAGGCCGATCCATCTAAGTCTAGGGAAACCAAAAGTTATTTACATAAACCACTAGAACAATTACGCTATAAGAGTAAGAGGGGGACATGCCCTGATGGTTCGACACCACCGTACTCTCCAGCATCCGGTGAGCTCATGATCATATCGTCCCTCCTCGGCACTTTTTTTTTAATCAAACACCTTCACGGTGGAGGGTTCGTTGGTCCCTCATCCCTATATTTCAAAAGGAGATGTATACAGAACGTGGCCACACCTGAAAGTGGTGTGCCTAAACAAAGATCAAGAGTAGTATGCGGTCCGGTTCCACACATCCGGACCTCATCATACTCCCTCCCAAAAATCAAAATACTATTGAGCATAAACAAAAGACTATACACTCCTTTCATCCAACGCCCGACCCTATTCTTCATCTTCATTTTGGACCCGAAGGTTCGGGACTCCCATTGCATCCATCCTAATAATTGCTGTGAGGTGTCTTGGCACCGTGAGGGCATTCATACGGCAGTAGTCGGTTCTATCCAATCCCATTTTGGCAAGGAGATCTCCTGCTTTATTCCCTTCCCGATGGAAGAAGGTGATACGAGTGTCCTGTTGGCGTTTGAGGATTGCGAGACGCGCCATCACCCGGTTAATGTGGGCCGGGCCCCAGCATGTGCCATTAAGAAGCTTGACCTCTTGTTGTGCATCCGATTCAACCCAAATAGGCCATTTGAATTCTGAGGCAAGAGTCAACCCGAATTGGATGGCAAGTAGCTCCGCTTCTAGAGCTGAGTGAGCCTCGAGTGGGGAGGCAAAGGCTGCAAGCATGTTGCCCTCATGATCCCGAACAATTCCTCCTCCCCCGGACTTATTCGTTGCCTCGATGTATGCTCCGTCAGTGTTAAGTTTGATCCAAGGATCATCCGCTGGGTTCCATTTGATCGCTATCGCAAGGGGCCTAGTCCTCCATGGCTTGACTTGGCTCGGGACGTTGATTTTGAGGCGGACTCCTTTCCAGTGCTTCGGTTTGTAGGATCCGTTGGCCATGCTATTTTTGATGAACATTTGCACTCGCCAAACCACATTAAAAGGCTTAAATTGCATCGATTGATGCCGACTCCTATTTCGTTCAACTCAAATGAACCAAAGGATAAGGTACGGCATAGCCCGGCTGAGGTGTTTCTTGCCGGGTTGCTGGGCTCTTCGTGCCCAAACTTCGAGCCTTTCTGGGATAGTGTCATTGATCCGGAGGGGTGGTGAAGATCCCTCGAACCAGGAGTTGAACGCCCTCCACACACCGCGAGCACCAGCCCCTTGAATGAAGAGGTGTTGAAGTGATTCAATGCCCGATCTCTGTGGGAAAAATTGGCATTTAAACACCATTTCCATTTTTCTCCACTGTAGCTTCGTATCCACCGGGATTCGGTTGGAAAGGAGTCTCCATATGAAGATAGCAATCGAAGACGTGATAACCTCCTCGGCACTTTGACTACTCGTTGTCTTCATTCCAGACTCGAATGTTGGGGATTCCCATCTCTTCCATACGGGCGATGGCCTTGAGCATTCTAGGGAGCGCTTGTTCGGCCATGCTACGGAAGCTTGGTTGGTCGAGCCCCAACTTAGCTAGCCAATCAGCCGCTTTGTTTCCCTCCCGGTGGATGAATGAGGCTCGGATGTGGTGTTGTTGTTTGAGGATGGCTAGGCGCGCCATGATTCGGCGGACATGCGCCTGCCCCCATGTTGTGCCATTGAAGAGCTTGATTGCTTGCTCGGAGTCTGATTCAATCCACATTGACCGATTGAACTCCTTAGCCATGACGAGGCCGTGGTGGATGGCCATGAGCTCGGCCTCAAGGGCTGATTGAGCATCAAGTGCGCAAAGGCGGCAAGGACTTTCCCGGTATGCTCTCGGATTACCCCTCCCCCTCCTGCCTTGCCCATCGCCAACGAGACTGCACCATCCGTGTTAATCTTTATCCAAGGCTGGTTCGGGGGTGCCACTTGAATCGCATGCGGTCTTGGCCTTCGCAACTCGGCTGGGCTTGGGACACTCATCTTGAGTTGCATGCCTTTCCAATGCTTCGGCTTGATGGTGCCGATAGCCATACTATCACGGATGAAGGTTTTCACTTGCCATATCACATTGTAAGGTTTGAAGGGAACATGATCATGTCGGCTCCTATTTCGTTCCGCCCAAATGAACCACATGATGAGGTATGGCATGGCATGGCACAAGTTTTTCTTATCTTGTTGTTGAGTCCTTCGAGACCACACGTCGACTCTCTCTGGGATTGTATCGTTGATTCTGATCGGTGGAGAGGACCCCACGAACCACCCATCGAATTCCCTCCAAATACTAGTTGCCCCACGGCATTGACTAAAGAGGTGTTGCAGGGATTCGGCGTTCGGTCCATTAGGGTAGCATTGGCAATTGATCTGGTGAGTCCGGCCTTCCAAATATCATTAAGCCCCGGGATGACCAGCCTTTGAGACCGAATGGTTTCCCATGTCGTGGCCTACGAGAATTCACCCATTCGAGAGAGGTTCCATCGCGGGATTTCCAGCTCCCCCCGCGACAATTGGTGTGTCGAAGATTTGTGCAATAGCTTGTTGGGGAAGTCCGGCTTGATCCTGGAGCATTTGTAGTTTGGCCTCGTCCCATGACCCTTCCTGTATAAAGTCCGAAACCATGGTCAAGGGGGAAACCCGGTCATCAATGCACAACCCCCTTAGCGCGACATCCTCAATCCAAATGTCGTCCCAGAAATAAATCTTTCCCTGTCCCACCACCCATCTAACGTGAGGGTGGGCTTGGTGCCGCACTTTTAGTAACCGTTTCCACGTCGGACTATGTCTTCCCGACGCTCTAGATTTGAGAGGGGATGCTTTCTGACAATATTTGGCCATCATGTATTTTGCCCATAAGGAGTTCTGTTCTCGGAGCCTCCACCAAAGTTTAATATTAAAAGCTTGGAGTACCTCTTTAAGCTTGCGGATATCGAGGCCCCCTTCGACCGTGGGAAGGCAAATCTGATCCCAGCCAATCCAGTGTGTCTTTTTCTTCCCACTAGTCGAGCCCCAGAAGAAGCAAGCCATTTGTTGGTCCACTGCTTGAGGGCTCCACCCGTAGACTCAATTGCTTGGAAAATATGCAGTGGGACCGCCTCAAGCGTGCTCTTGATCTCAGGGTGAGTCTCCGCCAGAAGGACAGGTGTCGATGGGCCCAACCAGAGATCCTCGCCGCTATCTTTTCCCGAAGGAACATGAACATATCTGAGCGCTTAACACCTCGGTAAATAGGGACCCCCAGATAAAGGAAAGGGAAAGTACCTCTAGAGAAACCCCCTTCCGTTTGGATTGAGTTCGACCATCCTTCGTGCGCATCGGCAATGTAGAAGTTGCTATTGGCTAGATTGATTTGTTGGCCCGACACCTCTGCATAGTGGTCGAGGCACGCTCTTAGTCTCCTGAGGGACGTCGTGGCCGCTTGTGTGAATATAATGATGTCGTCAGCATAAGCGAGGTGGCTGATCTCCAAGCTTCCACGGGTGGCTTTAAAAGTCATCTCATTGTGCCCAAGAATAAGTTTGTCAAGGGTACGTGAGAGATAATCTGCAGCTAAAACGAACAGGGCAGGGGAGATGGGGTCGCCTTGCCTGAGCCCGCGGGTGGATTTGAAGAAACCTGCCGGGGCGCCATTAATGAGCATCGAGAACCAGCAAGTTCCAATGCATCTTTCAATAAGCACAATCCAAGGTCCCGGGAATCCCATTTGCATATGAACCTTGAGTAGGAAGGGCCATTGCACCTGATCATAGATAGGCCTTAGCCATGTCAATCTTGATTGCAACGTTCAGGGCCGGGGTGCATCGAGCAAGCTCATGGAACATTTCCTGTGCGAGGAGCACATTGTCATTTTGTAGCCTCCCCTTTACGAACCCGCTTTGATTCGGTGAGACGACATGGGGTAGGAAAGGTGCGAGTTTCTTCATGAGGACTTATTTAATCACCTTATTAATTACGTTGCACAAGCTGATGGGCCAATAGTCTCCCCAAGTTTCGGGAGACGGCTTCCTTAGGGATAAGTACAATACTCATGGCAGTAAAACTTCGGGGGGAGGAAAGCCCCGCATAAAAATTGCCTAACCGCATCCACTACATCCGCCCTGCGATTCCTCAACAAGCTTGGTAGAACAAGGCCGAGAACCCATCCAGCCCAGGGGCACTATTGCTTGAGATGTCAAAGACCGCCCTTTTTACTTCATCCGCGTCCGGCAGCGTGGGAAGGTCATCCAATTGCTCCGAGAAGGGTAGTTGTTGCAAGAGGTCTAGGTCCGGGGCAGCCAACTCCGGGTAGGTTGGCGCAAGGAGGTTTTGGAAGAACTCGACCGTCGAGTCTTTGATTTCAAGGTCATCTGTGAGTTCCCTCCCATTAGCATTTATCTTGTGGATTCACAACCGAATTCTCTTTTGCTTAACCCAGCTTTGGTAGAACCTAGTGTTTTTATCACCCTCTTCCAGCCAACAGAGAGCCAGAAGTCTTCTTCCATCTTGAGAAGGAGGTTGTACTCAGCCATTTGTTTGTTGATCTCCATTCTGTTCCGGGCCGAGGGGTCTTCCTCGAACTCAGATTGAGCCACGAAAATATTCTCTTCACAAGCTTTGAGGTTGGCGTGGATATTCCCGAAGACCTCTTTGTTCCACCGTTTGAATGTCTGTTTAATCCTTGCTAACTTGATCTTCAAGTTGAGTAGGCCTGCAGCCTCCGTGGTAGCCATCCAATCTCGTCGCACCAAATCAGCAAATCCCTCGTGCCGCACACACATGTTTTGGAACCGGAACGCTCTACCACTCCCAGCGTTGTTCAGCATTCTGCATCGGACGAGTATTGGCCCATGATCTGAGGCTACCCGGGGGAGATTAGTAACTCTTATTGCGTCTAAAAGTTGGGTTGACATTTCGCTGACCAGCACCCTATCCAATCTTTCCATGAGGCTATTTTTAGCCCAGGTATAATCCGAGCCATCAAAGCCCGGGTCCAGCAATCGACAATCCTCTATGGCCTCGACGAAGTCAACCATCTCCACCTGTCGATTGGTGTCGCTTCCCATCCTGTCGCGAGTGGAGAGGATGGTGTTGAAGTTCCCTCCAATGAACCAAGGCCTCTCGTCCTGTCCAGAGCCTTTGTCCTAGCGGCAAAGAGCTTAACATTATTGCATGAGGTGTCGAGTTCGAGCCCTCTTGACATCAGTTGTATTTTCCTCCTATCTATAGTATAGGAGTTTATTTGTAATTTCCTCCCTTATATAGGAGTTAATTTTGAAAAAAAAACCAAGGCCTCCCGTCCGACATTTGAGTGATGTCTCTCATCTTATCCCACAGTGCAAGTCGTTCCCCTCTCGTGCACTTGGCATACACAGTCGAGATCTCAATAGGAGTTGGTAATCGAGGGCAAGTGAACCGCCCATGGAGCAACTGTTTCGAGCCATCCTCAACTTCGAAATTAGCCACTTCCTCCACAAAAATCCAAATCTTCCCGTTGATGTTCGAACCCTTGTAGGTCAGCCCCAATGTCTTTGAGAATTTGTCCGGGTTAGGGATTGTAAGCGGCTCCATTATTGCAAGAAAGCAAATATTATGAGATTTGATTAGTCTTTTTAGGACGTTTTAGGTTGACGCGTTCGCGATCCCCCTAACGTTCCAAAATAGAAATTGTATTGACATGATTAATAAAAGGAGTTCGTACCCGGCGGGTGTGAAGGCCCCCCTTGAAATTCAATGATTTGGAGGTCATTCCTCTCTTAGCATGTCTCGGCCTCCATAAGTATGGGAATGGCTCCACCATCATCATCCTTGAGAGGTATGTTCTCTTCCCCATCATCCGTATCTTCCAAATCATTATCCACGAAGTTCTTCCGAGCCATTAGGGAGAAATAGCGATTGGTGCTCATGTGGTTATTCGACTCTTGTGCTTCGGACCTTTTTAAGTCAAAAGGCTTGAACGAGCCTTTCGGTCTCACTAGATCACCCGAGGCCGAGGCTGCTTCGCGCCGTCCCCCAACCTTGGACGAGGGTGTAGCCCGGTGGTTACTTATTTCTCCCTTCGCCATGCTCCCTCCGCCGTTCCCATGCTGAAAGGGTGTGAAGGCCGAACCCCTACCATGCAAATGGGTTGCACTCCAACTCTTGTCACCCTCGTCGGCATGAATGGTCAAATCCATGGGGCCATCCTCATGCAAATCGCCCATGACATCCGGTCCTTGCCAATCTCAATCTTTCGTATCTCTAGTGCTTGGTGTTGTAATTAGTTGCGCTTCCGTTTCTTTGGGTCTCCATTGTTGTTTCACCTCCTTGTTGTTCAATTTTTCCTTCGGTTGATCATATCCTCCCTTCGAACCTTGGGCCCCTTGGTGTGGCTGTCTCGGCATGGCAAAATTATAGTTCCTCTTTGGGGGTCGAACCGCTTTACCCGCCGCATAACAAACTTCGCTCTTATGCCCCACGTGCCAACACTCATTGCAATACGTCGGGATCTTATCCCACCTCACTTGTTGCACGGTTTCACGCCCACAAATGTCAAGGATGATCTCCTCGGGTGGTGGCTTCGTTATATCGATCTCGATGCAAAGACGAGCAAAGGATAATCTAGTCTTGTTGGCTGTGGCGCGGTCCATTTGGATAGGAGGACCTAGGAGTTTCCCAATGGCGAAGAGAGCCAATTGGTTAAATAGGTGGATGGGGAGGCCGATTAGATTGCACCAAATTGCCGCAATCGGGGATTCACAATATGCATCAAAGTCCGGGGACCATTTGAAGACTTGCATAAGGTGTCGGTCAACAAACCATACCGGGGTACCCTTGGGGCCGCTTAGCAATCGGGCATAATCCGCAATATCCTCGAATTGAATAAGAATATCTTTAGCGTTAATATATTTCCATGTAAAGCCTCGGCTAAATTTGATGTTATCAAGAGCTTTTTGAATTTGGTGCGAAGCCGGAATAGAATGGGAGAGCTTACCAACGATTGCATGGCCGAGACTCGTTGCCAACTTTTGTATCTCTGATGATGAGAAGTAGATTGCCGGGAGCCCATTTGAGGTGGTAGCAAATCCAATATTTTGAATGTTTTCCGGGACAAATGCTTGATGGCCGGCAATGTTCGGACCTTCCTGAACCATGGGTGGGAGCTTTCGACGCCGGAGTTACCTCTTCATCTTGGGTGGAGCTTGCCAGAAATATAGCCGTTTTGCATTTTGGACTTCCGGCCTTGGGGCTATCTTCCTCTCCAAACGATAGTTTCTTTCGAAGTTGTTTGTCTTCCGGGAGGGGCGAGGGGACGAACCTTTTCCGGCCGTTGCCCTTCGAGGGTGGAGCCGCGGTGCTCTTCCGGACTTTGAGCCTTGCTTTTGCGGTCTTGAGTTTCATAGCTTTGGTCGGTTGTTTGGGGGAGGTTGCCTCGGCTGATCGGAAAACCATTTGTTGGTCTGAGAGGACCCGTGCTTCCTCAACCCCCGGAGCAAGGTCCGGTGGATTGACCATATTTTGATCCGAGATGGATATCGCCTCCTCGGAGTCCGGCGGGTGGCCCATTGTTTCGGCCAGCCGAGGGGAAGACTTCTGCGAGGTGTGGCCGAGATGTGGATTGGAGCTCGGCGGGGCATGCGAGCCAAGTCCGACGAGGGGGGAGCTTGCGTGGTGGTGGTTGAGGTGGCAGAGAGGGTAAGCCGGAGAAGGGATGTATGGGTGGCTGGGGTTGGTTGGAGAGGGTGACCGGCGGTGGGGTGCTAACGTGAGTTAATGAGAGTGGTGGGTGGTTCGCAGTGGGGACATGGTGGTCGGAAAGGATGATTCGGCGTGGGACTATGAGGGAGGGGTTTTTAGTGAGAAGGAGGATGAAGATATGACAATTACTAACTCACCACCGGGCATGACTATTTATATTTGGCTTTCCTTGGCCAACAAGGAAACCACTTCTATCCAAATGACCTACAAAATTTTATTGTACGATCTTTGTTAGGTAATTGGATCAAGATAGGATTATTTTCATCGATATAACATCATAGGAATTGTCATCTCTTAACAACCTATTTGAAGCATAACTCTTATACGTTGGTTTACATGGCCAACAAGCAATCCTTTTGAATCAAGATTGCCCACAATTATACATTTTGTGACGTTTGTGACGTAATATTTTTTTTTAAAGATAAACAACCCTAGGGATGAAGGGTTGAGGCGCACCCACACCCGTGCATTACCAAAAACCATTTGCAACAACCAAACAAACATCGAGTCGCCCAAAAGTGACGACTCGCCATGACAAATTAGAGTACAACGAGAATTTAACATTGACAACAATCAATTAAAAACACGAGAGAGAAGCTCTCCCTTCTCTCTAGAATTCGTCCACTCCCTCTCCCTCCCCTTTGAGGGAGATGTAGTGTGATTGTTGCATCCAACACATGGTGAAGTCCGGCGGTGAGTTGACGAAGGGGGATGCCGATGCCTTGGAACACACGATGCAGCCCCTCTCCTCGCCGGAGTGGAAGTTTCATTCGATTGCACAGTCTAAAACCAAAAGGGTTGGCACGCCTCACCCGGAGAAAGCTCGACAAGCCCTCAAACGAGCCGGCCTTGAATCTGGTTCGGAGGTTAGTCGGGCTAAGAAGAAGATGGTCTTTGATATGGTGGATAGTCTCGTTGCGGAACGCCATGGTGAAAGGAAAGGGACGTCGGAAAACAAGCTCGCCCCTTTTGGGGATATGTTGAGCTCTCTAGCCCAAATGGCCAAGGAAGGGAGCGTCCCGACGAGTGGAATGGAAGGGCTCGATGGTGATGAGATGGCCGGAATGTCGCTGGCACCGGCAGGCCGGAATCTTGGAGGATCAAGCATGAAGAAAGAGATGGTCAACCGGCTGACCATTGCAAGTACCATGCCCCACGTGAAGGATGGGGTGGCATGTGAGTTGGTGGGTGCATGTGACTCACAAAAGGAGGAAAAGAAAAAGGCCACTTTTCATGGGCAAGATAATGTTGGCGCATTTGTGGAAAATGCCATTTTGAATTCAAAATCACCACCATGTACTATGCATCCTCATCTTTTTTTTTTGAAGAGAAACAAGTACATTTAATAGAACATATCCTTGGGTTGCATAGCCTGATTTTACATATACAAGCACTGCTAATACAGACACAACCGCTGGATACTGTCATCAAACATTAAATTTCCATCACTATACAAACATTAAGGAATGATCGAATTACACTTGTCGGAGTCCTAAAGCATTTAGACATAATCACAGTCCGGTGCAGAGGTTTTACACAGGCTCCTATATGTCAATGGCAATAGTAAGCACAAATCAGGTCCTAAGAGCAACAAGAGTCAGCTTGACCACAGACCAAAGATCTCCCCTTCCTCTGATTACAGAAATAACAATTGAGTTTGATCAGAGAGGACTTCATCTTCGAGTAACCTACTCCAACAAAATTACGAGACATCAAGATACAATTCTCCCATAGCACACCGATGCTATGTTAAGATTTTTTACCCATTTCTCCTTAACATGTGTGCTTGGGAAAGCAGAAGTCCGAAGTGTTTCTTGTGTTTCATCTGAAGGTTTCCGTCGTGGATTGCTAAGAACAAGGGCAGTTTGATCCCATGTTGCTGCAGTTGATGTGATGCGATAGCCAGAATCCCACCTCCTATGAATACCTTCACTTGGATACAGAAAGTCCAACTCGACAACCTGATCAGAAAAACCTGCCCCACGGGACATAACAATTGCCCATCTAGTTCCAGCTGTAGCCATGGCAGTAACGTAAAAACCTTCTCTCCATTTCTTGTTGATCCACTTGAATGGAAATGACTCACTAACTTTATATGACTGCTGCAGATACGGGGTACCCTTAGACATGACTATTAATGAGCTCCCATTATTAGCCCCTGCTATGGCACTTATGTAGTAATTTTTCTCCCATTGTTCCATGATCCACTCCTTATGAAGGAAATGAGGTGAAAGTTCATAGACTTGATCACTGAAACCGGTCCCTGTATCCATAATCAAGGCCCATAGATTTGAACAAGAGGCCACACTGCTAATATAAAGTCCATCTTCATTTCCTTTCTCAATATGCTGGTCCAATCTTAAATCTGCAACATTGTAATGATATCTTTGCTTCATCGGTCTTCGAGCATTGTACACACTAATCCACTGTATAGCAGGCATTCCCATGCGGACTTTCTTCTTTGGTTGCTCATCATCATCGTCGTCCATCATAAGCCTTCCTCTCTTCTGTCCGACTTGATATACAAGCTTTCGAGCACCTTCAGTGTTGATTGGCGTGATGTCCGGATTCGGACCAATAATCCCATCAAAAAGGGATATGTATTTTGCATAATTAGGCTCTTCATCAAACTTCAAGTTAACAACAAACTCAACAAACTGTTTAAAAGGTGCAGGACAGAAACAACAAAGGGCTTCTGGAGAAGTTTCCATCTTCTTTTTGCAGACCAGAAAGCCTTTATTCTCGCCCTAGCAACCTTGCCAAGGAAGGCGACCTCGAAGAAGAAAAATGAGGGTATAAGCAAGGGATTCCAGGTCATCCCTACGACTACCGGTCCTTCCCAGATGAGCATGCACACTAGCATACCGCACAGTTCCTCTGAATACATCAGGTCATTGATCATAATCAACATGAAGACCAGTTGAATTATCACGCCACCGAACAGCCAATCCAAGATCAACCAAAAAAAGTTTTTTCTCATCAGCAGTTCCAGGTGTACCAAGCAAAAAGTTTTCTGGCTTTACATCCCCATGCACATATCCTCTAGAATGTAACTTTTCCAAAATGGATATGGCTTCAATGGCAATACATGCCACCATTTCAATTGACATTGTATTCGAATTGTTGTTCTAGACATCCCATAAACTAGGACCTAGCATATCCATTACCATAATATAGTAATCACTCTGACGTCCTTTGTAATGCACACGTGGTATGCCGTGACTACCACCAAGAGCACTATAAACTTGCCATTCATAAGGTGGTCCAAAATTACAACCTTTGCTACTACGGTGCTCAAATTTCAAAGCAACTTCTACCGCTCCTGGTCCATTTCTTTCAAAAGGCGACCCTTCGATGGCTTGCGGAGTGCGACAAGAACACCAAATTTTATCAAAGCTGGGTCAAACAAAAGAGATTAAGGATGCGCATCCACAAGATCAATGTGGGGGGGAGAGAACTCACGGAGGAATTGGAGATCAGGAACTCTGCCGCGGATTTCTTCCAAAACCTCCTTGCCCCGGGACCCCTCTCTCTCCTGGAGCCGGATTTGGGCTTGATTCAGCGCCTCTCACCTTCTCCTGAAGTGGAAGCCCTACCGAATCCACCAAGCGTAGAGGAAGTGAAAAAAGCCGTATTTGACATCTCCGGAGATAGCGCCCCTGGACCGGATGGTTTCACAGCCACCTTCTATCAATCTTGCTGGGATACGGTCGGTATTGATGTTGTGGCCTCTATCCAGCAATTTTTCGAGGGAGCCTACCTACCCCGAAGCATCACGGCCACGAGCATCGTACTCATTCCGAAGAAGCTTGGCCTAGACTCGTGGAGTGATTATCGCCCCATTAGCTTGTGCAATGCTTCAAACAAGATCATCACCAAAATCCTCACAAGGAGATTATCTCCCCTCCTCCCTCAGGTTATTGCGCCAAATCAGAGTGGGTTTATGAAAGGCCGGCTGCTTAATGATAACGTCCTCTTGGCGCAAGAGATGTTCCATGAACTTCCGAGGAGCGCGCCGGCCCCCAATGTTGCGGTCAAGATTGATATGGCTAAAGCTTACGACAGAGTCCAGTGGCCCCTATTGATCAAGGTCATGGACCGAATGGGCTTCCCCGCCAAATGGATCTCCATGATTGAGAGGTGTGTGGGCTCATGCTGGTTTTCGGTCTTAATTAATGGAGTTCCATCCGGGTTCTTCAAGTCATCTCGCGGCCTTAGACAAGGTGACCCAATATCACCCTTCTTATTTGTGATTGCTGCGGATTACCTCTCAAGGTCTCTGGATAAACTCATTCTGGGAAAGAAGGAGATGATCTTTAAATCCTCTCGGGGATGCATGGAGATTAGTCACCGCCTATTCCGACGATATTGTAATCTTCACCCAAGCGGCAGAAGTCCCTCTGAGGCAGCTCAGAGCTTGTCTTGATGAATACGCGGGAATCTCCGGACAGCAGATCAATCTTGCAAAGAGTAACTTCTACATTGCTGAAAAACATGAGAGGTGTGCCGGCCTAATCCAGGCCGAAGGGGGATTCACTCTTTTTTTTTTTAAATCAAAAGCACCACGAGGGTGGAGGGTTCAGGCGGACCCACACCTGTGCATTACTAAGGACAATTGCAATGAAAAACTAGGAACACCGAGCCGCCCAAAAGTGATAGCTCGCCAAAACCAATTAGAGTACAACGAGGGGCTCCCTACCAACTAGAGTGGTCATCAATGTACTCTTCACTATTCTATTATAATTAACATGGTGCAACCTTCACATCACAAAATCCAAGATCCGTCACTTAATTGAGGCCCACAATAGGGATACCCCTGCGATGAACGATCCCTCCCGAATCAAGTTCCTCGATGAAGCCTTCCTTCTCCCGGTTGGGGAGCCCACATGAGACATTCATTGAGCAAGTGCTCGGCTCGTTCGCAGTAGAGTCATCCCGATCGAATGACACCGTGGCGACATTGTCTTTCAAACGCAAATTGTCGATGTGTTGAGCTTTGGAGTGCATGTCTCCCTTATGTGCCTTGCCTTTCCTCTTCCTCGACACCAATTGGAATCCATCCTCGTCCATGCTTGGTTGACTCCCAAGGGGCGCTCGAGGATCCAACGGATCGACGTTCATTGTACCCTCCTTGTTCTTCTCTTGGTTGCCACTATCTTTTTCCTTGTTCGGTGAGGTGCCAACCCTAATCGCCGCCTTTGGACGCCATTCTCGACGGATGATCTTGTGATCGTGGCTAGGGTAGAACGCCTTGGTTGGTGTTCGGTAATCCTTGCCTCGACCCTTCCTTCCATACGCATGACACTCATCAATGACATGCCCAACATGCTTACAATTCTCGCAAAACAATGGGATACGGTCCCATGCTACATTGTGTCTTGAATTTTTGCCTAGGATGTTTAGCATGATCTCCTCCGTTGGGGGGTTGGAGATATCAATCTCAACACATATCCTAGCAAAAGAGAGCCGGGTTTGATTGATTGTCGCATGGTCCGCTTGTAACGGCTTGCCTAATAGCTTGCCGATCGCCATGAGGGCCGATTCCTCAAAAAGATGGGCCGGTAGTCCCATGATATTGCACCACACGGCAACGATGGGTGACTCAAAGAACGTATCAAAGTCCGGCGCCCATTTGAACACCCTCATTGGGTGAATGTCAACAAACCAAACCGGACTCCCATTAGGGCCACTTAAGACCTTAGCATAATCAGCCATATCTTGGAATTGAAGTAGGATGTGCTTGGCATTCAAGTATTTCCAAGTGAAAGAACCAACTAGCCCCATACCCCTTAAGCTTTTTTGAATTTGGAAAGAAGAAGGGAGTGAGTGGGAAAACTTCCCAACAATGGCTAGTCCTAGTTTCTCCGAGAGATATTCCGTTTCAACATCGGTAAAGAAGAGATAAGGTGTACCTTCAAAGTCTCCGGCTGTTCCCAAAGGTGTGACCTTGCCGGCGTCGAGTGGGATTGGCTCGTCCTTATGGGTTTTATGTGGTGTTGAGGCTCCCACCATGCACCCCATCCCCCAATGTGCGAACAAGTTTTTAGCCTCCTTCCATGCATTCGCCGGCGGGACCAGGTTTTCCGGCGGGTACTCCGGCGGCCGGCCGTCGGTGCCATGGTACCTTCCCTTTCCTTTATCTAGGTGTGCCTATTTATCGAGGTGTAAAGCGTACAGACATGTTTATGTTCCTTCGGGAAAAGCTTGCCGCGAGGGTCACAGGGTGGGCTCACCGCCACCTCTCGTTTGGAGGGAGACTCACCCTCATCAAGAGTACGCTCGAAGCGGTGCCACTCCACATCTTCCAAGCCATTGAGCCAACCTCCGGGGCGCTAAAACAATTGGATCAGCAGATGGCTCGGTTCTTCTGGGGATCGACAAGTGAGAGGAAAAAAACACACTAAATCGGTTGGGATCAGATCTGCCTCCCGACGTCCGAAGGAGGGCTCGGAGTTCGAAAAACCAAAGAAGTACTCCGAGCCTTTAGCATTAAGTTATGGTGGAGATTCCGAGAGCAAAGCTCACTCTGGGCTAGATATATGATGATAAAATATTGCAAGAAGGTCTCCCCCCTTGCGGCCAACCCCTCCGGGCATAACAGCCCAACTTGGAAAAGACTCATGCGCACAAGACATCAGGCGAATTCTCACATTCGATGGGTGGTGGGTAAAGGGGAAATCTACTTTTGGGATGACATTTGGGTGGGTGATTCCACTCTTCGGTCCCTTACTTTTGATGATAGAGGCAACCACACTTCCCGGGTCGAAGAATTCCTCAGGGATGGCGAGTGGAATGAAGCCAAGCTCCAACAACTCCATGACCAGGCCGGGCTACCACAACAGGTTATTTCTCAGATCCTCGACACCCCGGTCATTGCCGGGGAGCCAGACACGCCGAGGTGGTCCCTTTCTAGCCTCGGAGAATTTACGCTAGCAACAACATGGGACACTATCCGCACACATAGACCGAGGATACAAGGGCTCGAAGACATTTGGAGGGCTGGCCTAACCAACTCTATTGCAATCTTCAACTGGCGCCTTCTGTCGAATCGAATCCCGGTTAATTCTAAACTCCAATGGAGGAAGATCGACTTGGCCTCAAAATGCCAATGCTGCCCAAGGAATCCGAGCACCGAATCCCTTCAGCACCTCTTCATCCAAGGTCGGGGAGAAACTAGTGTGTGGCGGGAATTCGACGGACGGTTCGGGGGATCGGCACCTTCCCTACGGATTAACGACATCATTCCAGATCAGCTTGAGACCTGGTCGCATCGGATGCAACAACAAGACCCGAAACACCTTTGCCGAGTAACGCCATACCTCATCCTGTGGTTCCTTTGGGCGGAGCGAAACAGAAGCCGGCATGAGCAAGTCCAATTCAAACCGTACAATGTGGTGTGGCAAGTTCAGATGTACATTTACAATAACATGACTAACGGGATCATTAAGCTGAAGCACTGGAAGGGAGTGCAAATGGGTATGAGTATTCCGAGCCACCCTGCCTCAAGACGGACGAGACCACTGGTGACTTCTGTTAAGTGGCACCCCCCTGAACGCCCGTGGATTAAAGTCAATACAGACGGGGCATACACTGGGGCACCGGACAGAGTGGGAGGGGGAGGAGTGGTACGCGACTGGTCCAGAAAGTTGCTCGCTGCCTTCTCAACCCCTCTTGACGCACACTCAGCCCTAGAGGCCGAACTGATGGCTGCTCATCATGGACTTGAGCTTGCGAGGGTACATGAGCAACCCATTTGGATCGAGACGGACTCAGAACAAGCCGCCAATCTCCTCAATGGCTTTACGTGGGGACCGGCACATCTCTGCCGGGTCATGGCGCGAATTTTCCTCTTCAAGCGCCGGTACACCATGCGCGCCTCCTTTATCCCCCGGGAGGGGAATCAAGCGGCGGACATGCTCGCTAAGATGGGCCTTGGCCAGCAATGCTTCCTCAGGTTCTCCGCCCAAACAGCCCCAAGACCCCTAAAGGACATCATTAGAATGGAAGAAATGGGAATACCCAACATTCGAGTTCGGTCGGAAGAACACGAGTAGCACAGTTGCCGAGGAAGGAAGGAGTGTTTTATCTTTTGATTTTGTTCATTTGTATCTTGTCTTTTGGAAGGGAGTATGATGAGGTCTGGGTTGTGGGATCCGGACCGGTCTCTACTCCTAATCTTTGTGTTGGCACACCACTTTTGAGTGTGGCCAGGATCTGTATTCAACCTCTTATGATATATAGGGATGAGGGACCCACGAACCCTCCACCGTAAAGGTGTTTGATTAAAAAAAAAAGTCCAAATGTTCATCCGGAATAGTATGGAGAATGGGGGCATAAGAATGAAACATTGGATTGGGATAAGCCCTAGAATGGAAATACCGAGTCGTGCTGAGACAGGATGGCCAGCACCGGTTGCTATGCTGATCAAATGGCACCCACCGATCCCATCGTGGATTAAACTCAACACGGTTGGAGCCTTCTCGACCAAAAGAGGCAGTATGGTTCAAGAACTTCCTTATGGATTTAGGTGTGGTTGTGAATCTGCCCAAGAGCATCACGGTTTATTGTGACAATTTTGGTGCTGTGGCAAATTCGAAGGAACCAAGAGCTCACAAAGCGAGGAAACACATAGAGCGGAAGTATCATATCATAAGGGATATAGTGCAGAGAGGAGACATACAAGTGCTCAAGATTGCGTCAGAGAACAACCTGGCAAATCCTTTTACAAAGGTAATGGCGGTAAAACCGTTCGAGGGCCACGTTAAAGGTATTACCTCCATTAAGAAGTATTGAACACCAAATTGACCTTGTTCCCTGGGCAGTACTACCAAACCGACCAGCCTATAGAGCCAATCCCGAAGAGACTAAGGAAATTCAAAGGCAAGTGCAAGAGTTGTTGGACAACGGAAAAATCCGTGAGAGCATGAGTCCATGTGCTGTTCCGGTAATTGTTGTTTCTATGAAAGATGGATCATGGAGGATGTGCATCGACTACCGAGTAATCAACAAAATCACGGTAAAGTATCACTATCCTATTCCTAGGCTAGATGATATGCTTGATGAATTGCGTGGATCTGTTGTGTTTAGTAAGATCGATTTGAAAAGTGGTTATCATCACATTCGAATTAGAGAAGGAGACGAATGGAAAACAGCCTTTAAAACAAAATTTGGTCTATATGAGTGGTTAGTAATGCCTTTTGGTTTAACTAATGCACCAAGTACTTTCATGAGATTGATGCACCATGTTTTTTTTTTTGAACACCTTCACAGTGGAGGGTTCGTGGGTCCCTCATCCCTATATTTCATATCAACAGGACGATCAATCTATGCCTAGGTGAACAAAACCAAAATGCAAAGTACAAAATCACTAAGGCAATTGCACCACAAGAGTAGGGAGAGGTCAAGCCATCAAGTTGGGGGTACCCTTCTCCTCCAGTTGGACGATGCACCATGTTTTGAGAAAATTCATTGAATCATTTCCCTATGTAATCAAATACGAATAGGGAAAAGAAAACATTGTGGCTGATGCATTGTCTCGGAGGTACATTTTGATCACTACTTTGAGTTCTAAGTTGCTTGGTTTTGAGTTGATTAAGGAAATGTATGATAATGACCCGGACTTTTCTTCTATCTATTTAGCTTGTGAGCATGCTGCATTTTACAAGTTCTATAGGCATGATGGCTATTTGTTTAGAGAAAATAAACTGTGCATTCCTAAAGGTTCTATGCGTGAATTGCTTGTGCGTGAAGCTCATGGTGGTGGTTTAATGGGGCATTTTGGAGTCTATTAGACAATGGATGTTTTGCATGAACATTTCTTTTGGCCTAAAATGCGTGTGGATGTTGAAAGAATTTGTAAAAGATGTATAACTTGCATGCAAGCCAAGTCTAAATCACACCCACATGGTTTGTACAAACCGTTACCAATTCCTAGTGCACCTTGGGAGGATATTTCAATGGACTTTGTTATTGGTTTGCCAAGAACAAAAATAGGTAGATATTCAGTTTTTGTGGTTGTTGATAGGTTTTCAAAAATGGCACATTTTATTCCATCTCACAAAACTGATGATGCATCTCATATAGCTGATTTGTTCTTTAAAGAAATTGTACGTTTGCATGGTGTTCCTTGATCAATTGTGAGTGATCTAGAATCTAAATTTGTGCGTCATTTTTGGCGTGTGTTGTGGAATAAGTTGGGAACTAAACTCTTGTTTTCTACTACTTGTCATCCACAAAGTGATGGACAAGATGAAGTAGTTAATAGGACTTTGTCTCAATTACTACGAACTTTAGTTAAAAAGAACTTGAAAAGTTGGGAGGAATGCATACCTTTTGCTGAATTTGCTTAAAATCGAAGTGTTCATTCTGCTACTAACTTTTCTCCATTTGAAGTTGTATATGGTTTTAATCCATTGGGTCCACTAGATTTTATTCCAATACCTATTGAAGAACGTGCAAGTCTTGATGGAAAAGCTAAGGCTGAAATGGTGAAAAGATTGCATGAAAGGGTAAGACTCAACATTGAAAAGAGAGAAGAAGGCCCTGAAGATCTTAGAGTGAGAAGCTCCTCCTTCTCTCTAACAATCCCCCACCCTACCGCATTGTCCCGCCGGAATCTCACCCCCACCACTTAACCCCGCCTCCCTCACTCCACCATCCACAATCCCGTCGGACGCCCTTCACCCCAAGGCCCCACGGTGAACGCTAGCGTCAGCCAACCCTCCCTCTTTCCAACCCCTACCCCTGCTCCTTGGTCTAGATATGCCGGACCTTCCTCCACCGGACACCGATATTGGGGACGAGGAAGCTCGAACCATTGCGGACCACCTAATGGTCTTCCGGTCGCCCGATGAACCACCTAGAGGACAACGCCATAGCCGCCGGGGCTTCGCCGGCCGGCCCTCACACCGGTGGTGACTTGATGACCGTTGGAGAAGGTACAACCAAAGAATCCGTCGCAGTCCCCTCGTATCTTGATGAATCAAGTGAAGCCAAAAGTGCTTTGGAGTGTGCTAGAGTCAACTTACCCGAAATGGCTAAAGGACCAAACATGCTTTGTGAAAGTGCCTTTCTCCCCTACTCTTCCGGGTTGTTATATGATGCACTACACGCTTCCCTAATAATGCAGCCAAAAAAGAGTTCAATCTTGCAAGTGGCCTCCTTGGACTCGGTGGAACGGTTGGACACATGGACGGCGCAGCCTCTCCTTGCCGGAAACCCACCGGAAGATGCCACCTCAATAATGAATCCATCCACAATGTTAGTAGCGGCACTCGAGACCCCCTCGGCCCTCTAGCGGGCTCTCGTTGGAGGATTTCCCGCCCCTAGTTCCGAGACGTACTAGGAAGCTCCGAGCAAATTTCGAGGCCGGCGCGTCACAGGCAGATTCGGCCCCGGCCTGGCCGAGAGCCCAGCCGAAGGGACATAGCATCCGAGACATGTCGGCCCCCGGGGGATCATCCGCGACATCTTCTATTAATCAACCCCCGAAGGATGCGTTGGAGGCGCCTTGTTACACCGACGAACCAATGGCTGAAGGTGACAAGAGTGGTGAAATGCATTGCGAGGACACGGAAGGCCCCCAAGCCATGGCGACGGAGAAGGGGGTCGCGAAAGCCTCACATGAACCCGATGAACAACAACAAGGTCCAAGGGAAGGAGGGGGTCTCGAAACATGGGAGCAAGCCGATCTCCATGGCCGACATGGTCTGAGGCGCACCTAACCCCGATGGCCCGCAAGTCTTCGACCCGGAGAACATCCAAAACATCGGATTTGCATCGATATCCAATGGAGTCCCTTCAATCTACTTCTCCGGGGCTGAAATTCAAAGGCTAGCCACAAACCTTGGGCACGCCATCGTAGGTAAATTTTCACACTCTATTCCGGCTTCGCACCAAATTCAAAAGGCTCTCGAAAAAATTAAATTTCGTTGTGGCTTTACATGGAAATACATTAATGCTAAACACATTCTTGTGCAATTTGAGGACATTGCGGATTATGTTCGGCTCTTAAGTGGCCCAAAAGGCACGCCGGTTTGGCTTATTGATCGTCACCCGATGAGAGTTTTCAAATGGTCGCCCGAATTTGATGCATATTGTGAATCACCCATTGCGGCAATTTGGTGCAACCTTATCGGTCTTCCCATACATCTCTTTGATCAATCAGCCCTTTTCGCCATAGGAATGCTGCTTGGCACGCCAATTCATATTGATCGAGCAACGGCCAACAAATCTCGCCTCTCCTTCGCTCGAATATGCATCGAAATCGACATTACACGGCCACCCCCCGAGGAGATCATCTTGGACATATGTGGACGGGAAGTGGTGCAGCAAGTAAAATGGGATAAAATTCCACCGTATTGCGGAGAATGTAAACACGTGGGGCATAGGAGTGAGGTATGTTATATCACATGAAACGTTCCTAGAGTGAGAAGCTCCCCCTTCTCTCTAAAAACCTCACTATATTGACCCACCGGAATTTCCCACCCGCCTCCACCTCAACATCCCGTCGACCAACAATCCACTTAGCCTCACGCCATAACAACCTTGCCGACCACCACCTTCACCGGCCGAGACAACCCCATCACTACCGCCCTCGATCCCAAGCCTTTCCCGAGCAACCCCATCGCCCTCCCGGCCATGCCGGACGACCCGACGAGCGAGCCACCCCCTCTTGAGGGAGAGCAAACCCCCTCGAACCAACAAATGAAGTTTTGCTCGAAGGAATCAAACTCCCCGAAGGAGCCGTCTAAGATAATGGCGTTGAAGGCTGCTAAAGCAAAGATCAAGGCTCGAAAGAGCACTCCGGCCCCGACTACTAAAGGGGATGGTCGGAAGAGGTACGTACTCTCCCCACTTCCCGAGGACAAGCAACTAAGGAAGAGAATCGACTTTGGGGAAGAAGATTGCGCCCCGGTTGTGAGCCCTAAATGCAAAAACTCGATCTTTCCGGTGCTTGTAAGTCCCAACATGGCGGACGCATTGCAAGAGGGGGAGAATGTGCAAGGAGAAGTTGAAGAGGAGATAGAAATGGAAAGGCCACATGTGGTCCGAGGCGCAACTTCTGACCTGGTGCTTTTCTCAGGCCAAGATTCCGTCCAAGTCGCCGGAGAGGAGATGGCCGACCACGACATGGAGCCTTCTCAACCGAGCCATGACAAATCCATTGTACTTGGTGCTGCAAAAGTACAAGGAGCCTTGGGGGAGGAGATGGTCAACTTGCCCGATAAGGATATGGGAACAAAATGCTTTTGGAAAGTAGGTTGGTCCCTTGCCAAAATGGAGAGTCACATGATGCACTAGCCGTTAGTGAGTTTTTGCAGCCTAACCCTACCAACCTTCTCCATGTTGCCTCCTTGGATGCGGCGGACATGCTAGACACCTTGGCGGCGCAGCCACTTCTCAACGCCGGCACGGCGGAGTCCGGCCGGCCGGCGGCCGAGCCAAACCATGCACCTCAATTTGGTTTGAACTTCCCCTTGCTATCACCTTCAACCGCTTTCAAGGCCTACCAAACGGAGTTCCCACCCTTGGAGAAAGGTCGAACTCTAAAGCTACGTGATTCCTTTGAGCGTGCCGACCGAAAGGTGCCGAGACGGTGCCGAGTCCGTGCTCGAGTCAGCACGATCTCCCTTACACGCATGTCAAGCCGGGTGCGGGAGAAGGCCCCACGGTCTCGGCCAGCATGCCTGAGCCCCCGAAAATTGGGGCGAGCCCGTCATCATCTCCTAATTCCGGGGTAATGGCTGACCTCTTTAAGGTAACTCCATCAACCACAATGAATGGACCACAGTGTAGTAGAGAAGAGGGAGCCGGGGTCGGTTCGAACGGCAACTTGCCGGCCAATGGTGCCGAGATGGGCTCGGTAACCACAAATGCATGGCGCTCAATGGCGGACCTGATCAAGGGAGCCCCCGATCCGAATAGACCGCAAGTGTTCGTGGCCGACAAGATCCAAACCATTGGATTAGCATCAGTCTCAAATGGGATACCATCAATCTACTTCTCGGGGCTGGAAATCCGGAAGCTTGCCGAAAACGTAGGGCACGCCATTGTAGGTAAATTCTCACACTCTATCCCGACAGCCGGACAAATTCAAAAGGCTCTCAATAACATGAAATTTCAATGTGGCTTTACTTGGAAATACATTAATGCCAAGCACATTCTTATTCAATGCGAGGACTTGGTGGATTACGCAAGGCTCCTTGGTGGCCCGAAGGGGACGCCGGTGTGGCTCATCGATCGGCATCCAATGAGGGTGTTCAAATGGTCTCCGGATTTTAACGCCTATTGTGAGTCCCCGATTGCAGCAATATGGTGTAACCTAATTGGCCTTCCGATCCACCTATTCGATCAATCAGCCCTCTTCGCCATTGGCAAGCTCCTAGGGACCCCAATATAAGTTGACCGAGCCACCGCGAACAAGACAAGGCTCTCCTTTGCGCGCATTTGCATCGAGATTGATATCACGAAACCACCCCCCGAAGAAATCATACTTGATATTTGTGGAAGAGAGACGGCCCAACAAGTGCGTTGGGATAAAATTCCAGCCTATTGTCGGGAGTGTAAGCACGTCGGCCACTCGAGCAATGTTTGCTATGCTGTGGCAAAGACCGAGAGGCCACCGAAAAGAAACTACAACAATGCAGCCCCCCAAAAAGCAAATCAAGATGGAAACAGTCCCACGGAAAAGCAAGCCACGGAAAAGCAAGCCAATTTGGAGGCCAAGCAAAATGATAACAATGAGTGGAGACAGCAAAGGAGAAACAAAGGAAAGGGATCACCCCCGAAAGCTAGGCAGAGTGGGGAGGAGTCGGTCTGGGAGGGTCCAGACATTGTGGGCAACCTTCAAGAAGATGATGGGCTTGGGAAAGGTCAACTTAACACAAGACCGGTCCAAGGTGAGGAAGCTGCTACTAAATACTCAATGGGGCTGAGTCGAATAAAATCGAAAGATGAGGAATCAACGGGTGTGCCGTGGGAACATGGAGACACAAGCCGTCGGATGGCTTTGAGCTCCCGAGGTGGGTCAAGAGGGGGCTCGAGAGGGCGAGGGCGACATCCCTCATCAAACCATGGAAGGAGTGAAGATGAGTGGACGGGCAATGTCATGAGCACAAACAAGTACTACTCGCTCATGGCCAAGGAGGGCCTTCAAACCTTCCGGGTACGACCCTACCTTGTTAATCATGTCTTACAACCTCATGTTTTGGAACGCTAGGGGAATCGCTAATGCGCCGAGCCAAAACGTCCTTAAAAGACTAATCAAGTGTTATAATGTCATGTTTCTTGCAATAATGGAGCCACTCACTAATCCCGACCCGGATCGGTATTCCAAGGTGCTGGGACTAAATTTCAAAGGATCAAATACGTCTGGTAAGATATGGGTATTCGCCGAGGAGGGTGCCAACTTCATCACTGAGGAGGACTCGGACCAAGTCCTACACGGAAGGCTTACTTCGCACCGCATGGCGAATCATATCTCCATTTCGGCCATCTACGCTAAATGTAGTAGGTTGGAGCGACACCCTCTGTGGGATAAAATGAGGGAGATATCATTCAGGACGGAAGGAACCCCGTGGCTGATTGGAGGGGATTTTAATACGATCCTTGCACACGAAGACAGGGTTGGGAGTGAAACCAACCGGCAAGCAGAGATGATTGATTTTGCCGAAGCAATTGAAGATTGCCGGCTTTTGGACCCGGGATTCGATGGTGCGGAGTTCACTTGGGCTAAAAATGGCTTGTTTGAGAGGTTGGACAGGCTGCTTGTTAATGAGGCATGGTCTAATGCGTTTGAGGCAACAAGGGTGACTAATCTCCCAAGGGTTTCCTCGGATCATGGTCCGATTCTTGCAAGGTGCAAGATGCCGAGGCTTCCCTCTGGGGGCAGCGCCTTTCGTTTCCAAAACATGTGGGTCCGGCATGAAGGCTTCCTGCAGCTTGTGCAGAATATTTGGGCTCAACCAACAGAGGCGAGTGGGCTATTGAATCTCCAAACTAAGCTTGCTAGAAGAAAAAAGGCCCTCAAGGCGTGGAACAAGGAGGTTTTTGGAAACATTCACGCCAATCTCAAAGGAATGGAGGAAAGAATCGCGCAGGCTCAAGCCGACTTTGAGGCTGATCCAACGCCACACAATAGATCCGAGATCAACAAAAGCATTGCCGAGTACATCCTTCTTCTCCGGATGGAGGAGGACTTCTGGAGGCAAAAGGCGGCTCTAAGGTGGCTGAAACGAGGATTTTTTTAACACGTGTGCACAGAAATAGATCACTGCAAGCGCTTGGTCAAGACACCACGCTCCTTAAATCCACTAGAGCACAAGGTCTAGGAACTTAAGAGAACATAAAGTGCTTGGTCGTTGGACACACATCGACTCCCCTTCAAAAAATATAAATCCCTCAACCCGAATACTATGAATTAGTATAGGGAAGTGGGGTCGATCCCACAGAGATGGACTCGCAAAGTAGTGCTCAGAGACTTTGGACAGACAAATGGCTGCTGCCACGCAACAAAAGGGTTGAGAATTTTAAACTAACTCTAGACCTAGGCAGAAAATGTAAATGCTAGACCTAGGACATGTTAAACTTGTAAATTCAGACTTCGACAACAAGAAACATAACCACTTCCTAGACAGTGTAAACAACTACCTAATCTAGCTAAACAGAATATGACTGAAAGTGGGGACCATAATTCCAAAAATGGCAAGTACGGAAAGAACTGCAGATTAACAAACTCTGACGCTAGCTCGCAGCAAAATGCATCCTCTCAACCGAGTTAAACTTGCAGATGAACAAAACAGAGCAAAAAGCGAGATTCGACAGAATATAGAGATTTGGTCGTCGTTATCTTGCTGCAACTCGAAAAAACATCAGATCTGCGTACACTAGACGGAATGAAAGTAAAACACGTAAACTAAGCATGAAAATCAGATCGAAACTACTCAGATTCACGTCAGAATACTTGATCCACTCCGGATCCAAGACATCCGAACCCAACAACCAACAAATCCAGCAAATCCAACCAAAATTCTTCCACAATCCAACTCCAATCTCCCGGATCTGACCATTAACCTACAATAACTCAGTAAACAGCTGCGAAACGCATCCAACTCAGACAATTTAAAACTCCAAAATCTCAATAAGCGAAACGATCAAACCAGAAATCAACCCAATCGCCATAACGGAAAATCAAACTTGCATTTAAACCAGAAACTATTCGGTGAAAACAGCGAACCGAGCTTCGAACAACGAAGCTCGGCAGAGTAAGTAAAATGCGGAAAGCGGAAAATAAATTGTTTCTTCGCTCCTAACAAGAGCGGTGTTACACCATATCGGAAGCTAAGATGAAACCCGAACGTGCGAACTGAGATCTCCTCAAAACTAGTATCAAGTGTGTGTGTGGGAAAGTGAACTAAGCAACAGGCTGTGGTGAGGTCTCCCCCCGAGAAGATCCCTCCAGCTTGCATGCTTCTGCCTTTTATAGATGCGGACATAGCCCTTGAGTCTTCGTAGAAATCCCTATTCTACCCTTCAACTCTGGAACTTCCTCCGTCGAGCAATTCTCTTCATAATCGTTCACTAAATCGCCAGTTCCTCGACCTTGTGATTTTTTGGTCTTCTTTCCTGGACCTGGCGAATTCCTTCACACACCTGGCTTAAAACGTGCGTTAGTCCTAGTAAAATCACGAATTAAATTTTTTATTCCTAGGTCTGGTTGCTACTGCTTCCTGCCCTTAAATTTTTTTTTTTTTTTTTTTTTTTTTTTTTTTCCTGGACTTCGTCCAGCTTATACCTCCGGTTTTATTATTTTAACTCCTCCCCTGGACTTCGTCCAGCTTATACCTCCGGTTCCTGGACTTCGTCCAGCTTATACCTCCTTTATTCTCTACTCCCTAAGCATCAAGTGGTAGCCCATTCTTTTTACAAGTTAGCTCAAAGTGTATAGGCTTATAACTCGCTCTTATAGTAGGGCTGCACAACTGGGTTATCTAAGGCATCCTCTATCGTTCTTACTTCATCCAACTGACTTTGATTTATTAAGAGAAAAGGATTCACAATTTAGCATGTATTTTCTCTTCAATTACTCTCCCTAAGGGGCTTTTTGCTATTTATTTTACCAGTTATGCAAACACGAAACCTAAAAAAAACTTCTACAAACTCCTAGACCTAACAGAATATGTACAAGACACTAACTGCACTAACTGCGTCCCCCCTCCCACTTCATTTATGCTTGTCCCCAAGCAATCCGTATGAAGTGGAAAGCAGGCCAGTTAGTGGCGACATGAAACGAACTCAACAAAACACAAACTTCTCACACTTAGACCAAGCATTGGGCTAAATGGGAGAAGGAACAACATACAACACAAAACATGTTATGACATATAACCCCTTCTCACACTTAGACCAATGCTTGGTCTAAGTGGAAGGGTTCAACACATATATACAGAACCTAGCATGCTGGCAGGTAAAACAGAAATAAAACGAAAGAACTGTTAAATAAAAGAAAGAAAAAGTTACTTGGGTTTGAGGGGAAATTCAATTCGGTGTCTGGCCCCCGTGGGAGCCAAACTTTGGTGGCACCGTCGGCTGGGTCACCTTTGCTTTCTTCCTGGCCGGCATCTCCGGCTTCTCTGGTCTGTCATCAGTAGGTCGGGGTATGGCTGTCCTCAGGATCACGGGTCTAGCGGAAGAGGGGGTGATGTGAGGCCTCGGGCCTTGTGATGGCTTCTGCGCGGATACACTTCCTGGACTTAGCGTTGTAATATTGCCGCTAGACCCAGGAATAGTTTCTGATGCATCCGGGAACTTTTTGTGCAGCCATTTCAGCATGGTCGTCATCAAAGCAACACCCTCCGCCATCCTGTTGGTTTGCTCACTTGACGAAGCCACCCAATCGGTGATACGTCCCCTCAGGACTGCGGCCTCTTCCCTGCTTTTTCCGAATTCCCTTCGGATCTCAGTCATTTCCTTGCGTACCCCGTCGATTCCTCTCCTTACCTCCTCAACTTCTTTCTGAACTCCCTGAACCATCAGCCTGACTTCGTCCTCAGTGGCTTGATCCTTTACCTCCACACCATCGGGTTCCTGCTTGACTTGTGCCTCTGACTTACCGACCTCATAAAAACACACCTCCTTCCCTCGGGCGATCAGCAACCCCTTGTTGAAAAAAAAGTCGAAATTGAAGACTTCCGGGGCTGAGCACATCTTTACTACACGGCAGGCCTTGCTGATTTTAATTACAATGTTGCGCTGCAAATAGGCCCCGAGAAGATGGCACGTGTACAGATGCCTGGACGGGTTGGAGGTGACTTGATGGCAGGCTTGGGCTAACCAATAACCCAAATGAACTCGTACTCCTGTGGCCATGCACCACGTAAAGTATAGGTCGGCGGTCGTCAGGGCGTTGTTGGCAGTGCCCATCAAGTTGTAGCTAACAAAAGTTTGGGCGAATCGCAGGACCCGATTTTCTATATGGTGTGCCTTCGAAAAACTTGTTTTAAATTGACCCACTCTTGAGTGAGTCAAGAACTCCCACGCACCTTGTGCCTGAAATCCTGGCGTCAACTTCGGCGGACCAACCATTCTGTCGTTCCACAGGCCCTCATCATCTTCTGTTCTCGTTAGCAAGCCCATCCGCAGCGTCCACTCCCGGATACTCATCCTATGTTCTTCATTAAAAAGCCTGAAAGCTATGGAATCCGTATCCAAATCGGCGGTGGATTTGAACCGGAAGGTGGAAAAGAATTCACGGGCCGCGTCGACTGGAACTTCGAAAGTGCTGTGCTTTAGTAACCAATCAAAACCGATTGCATCTATATACCCCCTGAACTCATCGTTAGAGCTAATATGTTTGAGTTCCGCCGGGTGGTACATTTTTCCGGACTTCGCCACCTTTCCCTCAGCACTCTTTTCCTTGTATATGGCCACACATTTTGGATCGTCAAATCTTCTCATATCGTCTAGCAGCTCTTTTGTAATCCAAATCTCCGTCGGCTCAAAGTTCAGTACATCCTCGTCTTGCTCCTCCTCTGAATCACTGGACCTGGCAGGATTCTCGGGCTCTGTGGCGTATGGTACCTTGGCGGGTGGAGGAAGTGGGGATTCAGTAGATTTGTTTCCCTTTCCTCTTCTTAGCCCTCGCGCGGCGCCCCTCTTCGTCACTCTCCCTTCCACTCGGCCTGGGGGAGTCTTCCTGCGCAGACACGGCTGTCGCTAGGTCCAGCGTATCCTTTTCCTTTTGTTGGGCAGATACGTCAATGTCATCAAGAATACTCCGACGTGTCCGTCTCCTTGTTTCCCTTAGATTAAGCTGCGAATCGGCCTCCTCAGAGACCTCAGTTAAATCCACTATCATGTTGAGTCCTGCATCGACAGTTTCTTGAGCACCCTCAGAATCGAGTGCTCCACTTTCCTCTGCTAACAATGGGGTTGCCCCCGTGATATAAACAGGGGTTTCTAACCCCGTAAGATTTCCTTCAGGTTGGGCTTCAGTGCCCACAGATTTGTCGGGAGTCCTTCCCGCATCAACATCTTCCTCAGTAAATTGGGCTTCATCGCCCCCAACTACGTCTAGGGTTTCCTTTTCTACATCCTTCTCAGAATTTAGGGCTTCTCCGCCCACTTGAACATCATCATCATCAACAACGACATCCCTCTCAACAGACGCCTCCAGAACAGGGGTTTCCCCCTCAACCCTACTAACAGTAATAGCGGTGTCCTCAACTACCGCAACAAGAGCATCTACCCCCCCAACAACACTCTCCACCAAATTCACAGCAGAAATATCAAGGTTTACTCCCTCTGAAACACCATCACCTCCAAACTTTAAAACAGGGGTTTCCTTCTGAGAATCAGAACCTAACCTGGGTTCACTTACGGCCAATAACGTCAGTCCCGCGGCCAGATCTGTCTCTACTTCGCGAATCTCCGCAATGGGTGATCCTGGAACGGCGGGCACTGCATCGTCCTCCGGCCTGGTGGCGGTTTCTGGGATTGTGTCCTGGGCAGAGGTGGTTTCTTCTGGAATAATGGTAGCAGCCTCCGGTGCGGTTTCTTGTACAGCAGTGGGTGGTGTCTCGACAACCTCCGGTTGTGTCACGGTGGTTGTTGGAACGGCTGGCATGGGTTGTCCCATTGCAAACATCGCGAACGCTTGCATCGCTTTATCGGCCCCTCCGAACTTCTGAAATAGTTCATTCATGAACTCCGCCGCACTCTTCTCGGCGGATCCAGAAGCGCTGCTGGTTCCTTGTTGGTTATCCATGGTATTCTGCAGAAAATTTTGAAAAGAACTTGGGCGAAATTTTCAGATTAGGGTTAGAGAGAGAGATTGAAATTTGGGGTTTTTGATTTGGGAGAGAGAATATTTGGAGAGAGAATGAGTAATGAGAAAATAAGAAGGCCAAAACCGATCATAGTGTAGGCATTGGAGAGGACAGTTTCCTTTTGCAGGCGGGTGCAGGTGGTGACGCTAGCGACCGTACGCCTCCCCATAAAGTGCTCTTTGAAATCCGGACCGGTGCCAACTCCTTCCAAAACTCTTTTACCCCACAATTCCTTGCTCAAGTAAATTTCTTCTGCCAAAACACACTAAAAGAAAACATCAAACTAAAAAAACAAATATGAAACGCCAAACTCCCCGGGTCTAGGATATGACAGCATCAAAAACATTCCCGATGGGTCTGGTGTTTCGAAAATATTTTTGGAAGAATAAAATTTTTTATTTGTTTGGATTTTTCTTGATTTAAAGAAAGCAATTAAATATTTACAAAATTGTTGTCAAGTGTTCTCAAAATTTCCTGGATCAGGGTATGGTCAAACTTTTAATTACTAGACCCAGGAGATATTTTAAAAACACTTCCTTCCTAGACTGGTTAGGTGATATCAAAGAGTGCGCGTAGTGGCACTTCGTCCACTACACACAACTCTGAGCTATCCCTAAAGACCTTTATCCTATGTCCATTGACAAGAAAAGGTATGGAATTTGGTGCACTTCCCTGGATTTCAACTGCTCCGTTTGCTCGAAGTCCCATGATGATGTAAGGCCCAATCCATTTAGACTTTAACTTTCCAGGCATCAACTTGAGCTTGGATTGAAACAAAAGGACTTTCTGTCCTACCCTGAGTTCCTTGACCCGGAGATTTTTATCATGCCAAAGCTTAGTTTTTTCCTTATACCACATGGCAGATTCATAAGACTCAAGCCGTAACTCTTCCAGTTCCTGGAGCTGCATCTTCCTCTCTTCTTCACAAGCCTGCGGATTCATGTTGATCTCTTTGACCGCCCAGTATGCTCTGTGTTCGATTCCCACGGGTAAGTGGCACATTTTTCCGAATACCAACCTATATGGTGACATACCAATAGGTGTCTTATAAGCTGTCCTATAAGCCCATAATGCATCATCCAGTCTCTTACTCCAATCCTTCCTAGACGGGTTCACCGTTTTTTCGAGAATGGCCTTTATCTCCCTATTTGATATTTCTGCCTGGTCGTTGGACTGAGGATGATAAGGTGTAGACAACCTATGGTGGACTCCGTATTTCTTCATGAGAGCCTCTATTGTACGGTTCTTAAAATGGGTTCCTTGGTCTGAGATGACAGCCCTAGGGATCCCGTACCTGTTGAAAATGTTAGACCGCAGAAATTTGGCTACTTCCACAGCTTCGCAGGAGGTCGTAGCTTTTGCCTCTATCCATTTCGAAACGTAGTCCACCGCCACAAGTATGTATGTATTCCCATATGAAGATGGAAATGGACCCATAAAGTCCATACCCCAAACATCGAAAATCTCACAAACAATCACCGGAACTTGTGGCATTTCGTCCCTTCTAGAAATTCCTCCAATCTGCTGACACCTTTCGCAATTCTGGCAGAATTCGAATGCATCCTTATGTAATGTAGGCCAGTAGAAACCACTGTCTAGAACCTTCCTTGCAGTCTTCCTAGGTCCAAAGTGACCCCCACAAGCTAAAGCATGGCAATGATTCAGCACATCCCTTTGCTCCCACTCCGGAATGCATCTCCTAATTACCTGGTCAGCTCCCATTTTCCACAAATACGGATCGTCCCAAAAGTAGTATTTGGCTTCACTTTTTAATTTCATCTTCTGGGCCCGGGAAATTTCGTCGGAACTGGGCACTTCTCTAGTGACCAAGTAATTTGCTAGATCAGCGAACCATGGCTCTGCATTCGCCTGGCATTTCCTTTTTTCAGCATCTCCTGGACCTGTTGCTGCCATTACTTCTTCCCAATTGATAGGTCTAGGAGAATCGTTAAAATAATAAAGATGTTCTTCCGGGAACGCATCAGGTATTGCTTCATCCGTCTCACCTTGGTAAATGCGACTCAGGTGATCAGCCACCTTGTTCTCCGTCCCCTTCTTGTCTCTGACTTCCCAGTTAAACTCCTGTAACAGTAACACCCATCGGATCAACCTTGGCTTAGACTCCTTCTTTGCCAGTAAGTACTTTATCGCAGCGTGATCTGTGAAGACTATCACCCTCGACCCGAGCAGATATGGTCGGAATTTTTCAAAAGAGTACACGACTGCCAACATTTCCTTCTCCGTGGTGTCGTAATTTTTCTGGGCTTGATTTAGCGTTTTTGACGCATAGAAAATCACGTAACTTTTTCCGTCAACTCTTTGACCTAGCACCGCCCCTACTGCATAGTCACTCGCATCGCACATGATTTCAAACGGCAAACCCCAATCAGGTGCTCTGATGATGGGGGCAGATACTAATCTGTCCTTCAGCAGCTGAAAAGCCTTAATGCACCCCTCATTAAAAACAAACTCAACATCGTTATGCAACAGATGAGTGAGTGGCTGAGCAATTTTGGCAAAATCCTTTATAAATCTCCTGTAGAATCCTGCGTGACCTAGGAATCCCCTCACTTCCTTTTGATTTGTCGGGTGGGGCAGTTTTGATATCACGTCCACTTTTGCTTGGTCCACCTGTATGCCCCTTTCCGATACTACATGCCCCAGGACAATTCCTTCAGGGACCATGAAGTGGCATTTCTCGAAATTCAAAACCAAGTGCTTCTCTTGACATCTTCTCAGCACTACATCCAAGCTCGCCAGACATGAATCAAATGAATCCCCGTATACAGTGAAGTCGTCCATAAAGATCTCGATGCAATCTTCCAGCAGGTCTGAGAAAATACTCATCATACATCGTTGAAAAGTGCCTGGTGCATTGCAAAGGCCAAACGGCATTCTCCGATATGCATACGTTCCGAACGGACACGTGAAAGTTGTCTTCTCCTGGTCCTCGGGGTCCACGTAAATTTGGAAATACCCACTATATCCGTCCAAGAAACAGAAATATTGCTTGCCTGCTAATCTCTCCAGCATCTGGTCAATGAACGGAAGGGGAAAATGGTCTTTCTTGGTTGCCTCATTCAATTTTCTGTAGTCAATGCACATCCTCCAACCGGTGACTAGCCTGGTCGGTACCAACTCATTCTTGTCGTTCTTGACAACCTGGATTCCCGACTTTTTGGGTACCATGTGTACTGGGCTAACCCATTCACTGTCTGGTATGGAATAAATGATTCCTAGGGATAACAACTTCAATACCTCCTTCAATACCTCTTCCCTCATATTGGGATTCAATTTGCGTTGAGGGTCTCTGCAGGGTTTCGCTCCTTCATTTAATCGAATGTGATGCATGCACAGATCAGGGCTAATCCCTACCAAGTCAGAAAGTGTCCAACCAATAGCGTTCTTGTTCCTTCGGATGACTTTCAGCAGCTCCTCTTCCTGTTCCTTGATCAAGTTGCTGTTGATAATCACCGGAAAAGTCTCATTCGCCTCAAGGTAAGCATACTTTAGGCCTGGCGGAAGTGTTTTCAACTCCTTCTTGGGAACATCTTTTTCCTGGGGCAGGGGGTTCTTTTCTGCTGCTCCAGTCGTCATCCCCTTAGTCGATCCAGGAAGATCTTCCTTGCTTGCCCCATAAAGTGTCTCCCTCGATCTGGCTAGCTCGGGCTTGGTGCAAAATTCCAGAATTGCTTCTGCTAGCTCTTCATCTGACAACTTGCTCGTATTCATTGCTTGGCACCAACTGGCCACCTCCCTATCAACAGCATGACTCATCTCTGAGTTCTCAATCTGTCCCTGCATTAATTCAGTCTCGAGGTATTCCTGGACCAAGGGGTTAATGATATCTATAGAATACAAATTTTCAACATCAAGTGGCTTCTTCATTGCCTCATCTATGCTGAATGTATATTTATCCCCATTGTAATCGAGACAGATAGTACCATCAAAGACATCAATGATAGTCTTAGCAGTTCGCAGGAAAGGTCTCCCCAATAATACTCCGCCAGACTCTACAGACTCATTATCGCTCATCTTAATCACATGGAAGTCAGCCGGGTACAGGAAGTCGTGTACCTTGACTATTACGTTCTCGAGCACTCCTTCAGGGCAGATGCATGACCTGTCCGCCAATTGGATCACAACCTTCGTATCCACCATACCTACTCCCACTAACCTCTTGTATATGGACAGGGGTAACACATTTATGGATGCTCCCAAGTCACACATAGCATGCTCAATTTTTACATCGCCGATGGAAATAGGCAAGGTGAACATACCTGGGTCATTGCATTTCGAAGGCATCCTCCGCTTCTGAATTACCGCGGACACATTCTCGCCTATCAAGATTTTTCCACTAGGTCTAGCCTTCCCAGCTATAAACTCTTTGATGAACTTGCTGAAAACTGGCATTTTCAAAGCCTGTAAGAAGGGTAGATTTATCTCCAGTTTCCCGAAAATATCCATAAGATCCACTGGCTCATCCTTCTTTTTCTTTGCCTCTCCTCGGTTTGGGAAAGGTTTTGGTCGTTTCCCGGTTCCGGAACATTCACCTGCTGAAGATTCATCGACTCCTTTTTTCTCTACCAATTCCGGTTCTGGATCTAGGAAAAATGGTTCGATTGTCCTGGGCAGCCGTTTCTCTAAATCTCCTGCCTGAAGTTCATCTCTAACTGCAGGGTTGCTTTCAACCGAGTTTCTTGATTCAGTGGTTTTTTCCTCTGTTTCCTTATCCTTAATGGGGGTCGTGACCTCTCTGTACCTCATGACCGGCCCTTCGTACTCCTTCCCAGATCTCAGCGTGATCTGGCTAATATTGGCTTTGTCAGGTGGTCTTACCGATGCAGGAATCTTGCCCTCGTTTCCCCGCATATCACTCAAGGAAGTAGCTATTTGAGACAACTGTTTGGCCAACATATCCATTGCCGCCTTCTGTTCTTGCTGCGCATCCTGAAGCTTGTGGACCACATCATTGTTCGACTGTAAATTGTTCTGAATGTGCTGCTGGGAACTAACGAGGTCGTGAACCATCTCATCAAGGTTCCTTGGTCTAGAGCTTGGCTGACTAGGGCCTGGCCCTATATTTTGGTTTGTTCCACTTCCTTGGCCTGGGCGAATGTGCCCTTGACCTCCTGGATTGTTGTTGAAATTACTTCCTTGACCTGGGTAAGGTGCTTGGAAATTCCTTTGATGTGGTGGTACATAAGAATTCCCTTGATAATTTTGATTCTTGTTTCCCCAGGTCGAGTGATCTCCTTGATTACGGTTGTTCCAATTTCCTTGCCCCTCATGATTTCTCCAGTTACCCTGCCTCTCGGGCTGCGGTGCGGACTGTATACTCAGTTGGGGTGCTGGCTGGCTTTGCTCGTTTTCAGACCATCTAAAGTTCGGGTGATTCCTCCAGGGTGCATCTCTTTGTCTTCCTTGGTTCCAACTTCCATCAGGATTCCAACTTCCCATCGCGTTCGCCTGGGCCTGGTAATCACCTTCCTGAGGTCCGTAATATTGCTGGAGTTGATTATCTACTGGACCTAACAACTTAGCCGTTTCCTTTGGTGCGGCTGTATTAGTTTTTTCGATAGCATTCAGCAAGGCTTTCTCCAGCCTATCAATCCTTGCTTCAACTTTGTCATCCTCCTGCTCCCTCAATGCATTCACAGAGCCTCTTCTCACAGCATTCCTCGTACTGTCATACGCCTTCTTGGCGTCGATTAATCTTCCCAAAATCTCTCTTGCCTCACTTCCTCTCTTTCTTGTAAAATTCCCCCCGCTCGAGGAGTTCATCAAATCCTTAGACTCGGGAGTTGCCCCTTCATAAAACAGAGAGTAGGTCTCTGCCTCTATCATCCGATGATTCGGGCATGCGTCCAGCAATCCCTTGAACCTTGACCAGTATTGGCTCAATGACTCATCGTAATCCTGCTTGCATTCCACTATCTCCTTCTTCAGAGCGTTCGTCTTGTTGGATGGAAAGAAGTAATCTAGGAACTCCAATTTAAAGTCCCTCCAGGTGCGGATAGTCCTCCTCTGTCGCATCATTAGGCCTCTTTTGAATGCCACATAACTTGCTAAACTCGTTCAAAAACTCGTACGGGCATTCACTCCTTCGCCCAGAAAATGTTGGCAAGACACCTAACACATTCGTTTTGATCTCAATAGATCTCTGACGTGGGTTCATCACTATTGCGTGTGCTGGCTCTCCATCGAGATGAGCCGTTAGTGACCCTATTTCTGGATCTGGGTCCGCTACGTGTGCCATCTCAACTTCCTCTTCCTCCCCTGTTTCTGACTCTGTTTCCGATTCTGGTGGGGACTCCGGATCTGTTCGTCCTGAAGATTCCCAGGATTCGTCACTCAAAAACTCAGTCGGGAACGGATCTCCCGTCGTGAACCCTGATCTGGTAGTCACGGTGGAGGCTGTATCCTTGATCTTCCAAACGAACTGACCGTATTTCCAACCAGACGAGTTACTCCGGTGGAAGCTCCTGCTCATGTACTACAAAGAAAATGGAAAGAAAAAGTAAATTAAAATTATTCACACCAAAAACTCTAGGCACTAACACAAAGTACGCCATCCATCCCCGGCAACGGCGCCATTTGAAACGAGGATTTTTTTAACACGTGTGCACAGAAATAGATCACTGCAAGCGCTTGGTCAAGACACCACGCTCCTTAAATCCACTAGAGCACAAGGTCTAGGAACTTAAGAGAACATAAAGTGCTTGGTCGTTGGACACACATCGACTCCCCTTCAAAAAATATAAATCCCTCAACCCGAATACTATGAATTAGTATAGGGAAGTGGGGTCGATCCCACAGAGATGGACTCGCAAAGTAGTGCTCAGAGACTTTGGACAGACAAATGGCTGCTGCCACGCAACAAAAGGGTTGAGAATTTTAAACTAACTCTAGACCTAGGCAGAAAATGTAAATGCTAGACCTAGGACATGTTAAACTTGTAAATTCAGACTTCGACAACAAGAAACATAACCACTTCCTAGACAGTGTAAACAACTACCTAATCTAGCTAAACAGAATATGACTGAAAGTGGGGACCATAATTCCAAAAATGGCAAGTACGGAAAGAACTGCAGATTAACAAACTCTGACGCTAGCTCGCAGCAAAATGCATCCTCTCAACCGAGTTAAACTTGCAGATGAACAAAACAGAGCAAAAAGCGAGATTCGACAGAATATAGAGATTTGGTCGTCGTTATCTTGCTGCAACTCGGAAAAACATCAGATCTGCGTACACTAGACGGAATGAAAGTAAAACACGTAAACTAAGCATGAAAATCAGATCGAAACTACTCAGATTCACGTCAGAATACTTGATCCACTCCGGATCCAAGACATCCGAACCCAACAACCAACAAATCCAGCAAATCCAACCAAAATTCTTCCACAATCCAACTCCAATCTCCCGGATCTGACCATTAACCTACAATAACTCAGTAAACAGCTGCGAAACGCATCCAACTCAGACAATTTAAAACTCCAAAATCTCAATAAGCGAAACGATCAAACCAGAAATCAACACAATCGCCATAACAGAAAATCAAACTTGCATTTAAACCAGAAACTATTCGGTGAAAACAGCGAACCGAGCTTCGAACAACGAAGCTCGGCAGAGTAAGTAAAATGCGGAAAGCGGAAAATAAATTGTTTCTTCGCTCCTAACAAGAGCGGTGTTACACCATATCGGAAGCTAAGATGAAACCCGAACGTGCGAACTGAGATCTCCTCAAAACTAGTATCAAGTGTGTGTGTGGGAAAGTGAACTAAGCAACAGGCTGTGGTGAGGTCTCCCCCCGAGAAGATCCCTCCAGCTTGCATGCTTCTGCCTTTTATAGATGCGGACATAGCCCTTGAGTCTTCGTAGAAATCCCTATTCTACCCTTCAACTCTGGAACTTCCTCCGTCGAGCAATTCTCTTCATAATCGTTCACTAAATCGCCAGTTCCTCGACCTTGTGATTTTTTGGTCTTCTTTCCTGGACCTGGCGAATTCCTTCACACACCTGGCTTAAAACGTGCGTTAGTCCTAGTAAAATCACGAATTAAATCCCTAGACCCATGCATGAAATTAGCCTTATCAGTGGCTAGCAGATGGAGATAAGAATACCAGATTCTACCAAAGCTGGGTGAAGCAGAAGAGAGTTAGACTCCGAATTCACTCTATCAATGTGAATGGCCGGGAGATTGCAGATGAAACTGAGATACGACACTCGGCGGTCGAATTCTTTCGGAGCCTTCTCACCCCGGACACCCCGGACCTTGATCTTATTCAACAACTCCCCCCCTCAACGGATCTTGAGGAGCTACACTACCCACCGAACTCCGAGGAGGTGAAGAAAGTGGTTTTTGACATCTCCGGGGACAGTGCTCCAGGTCCGGATGGCTTCTCGGCCGTCTTCTACCAAACATGTTGGGGGATTCTTGGAACGGATGTGGTGGAAGCCATAAAACAGGTCTTTCTCGGGGCCTACCTCCCTCGGAGCGTTACGGCCACAAACATTGTCCTTATCCCGAAGAAGGCCTCGCCCGAGACATGGGCCGATTATCGCCCCATAAGCCTTTGCAACGTCCTCAAGGGAACATGAAGTCTGGCCGATTATCGCCCCATAAGCCTTTGCAACGTCCTCGGAGCGTTACGGTACTACTCCCTCATGGCCGATGAAACTTTCGTTGACCACGATGATGGCGAACATGAAGTCTGGGAAATGAACACGGTGGAGGGTTCGTGGGTAGTACAATGCATGGCTACACCCAGAAGTGGTGTCCCGAAATCTAAGGCAGGAGTAGTATGCGGTCCGTGACAACAGGTCCGGACCTCATCATACTCCCTTCCAAAAGCAAAATACAAATAGCCCAAACCAAACAAACTACAATCCTCTCGACCGCCAGTCATCCCCATTCTTCCTCCTCATTTTGAACCCTGATGTTTGGGGTTCCGATTGCATCCATCCGCACGATTGCTGCGAGGTGTCTTGGTGCTGATCCGGCTCCCATTCTGCAAAAATCAATCCTCTCCATACTAATTTTCGCAAGGAGATCTCCCGCGCTATTACCTTCCCGACGGATGAAGGTGAAGCGCATGTCCTGTTGGCGCTTGAGGAGTTTGATCCGCGAGGTCACTCGGCAGAGGTGGGCCGGCCCCCAGCATGAGTCATTAATCGCTTGATTGCTTGTTGTGCATCTGATTCCACCCAGATTGGTCGCCAGAATTCCATGGCCCATGTTGAGGAGGTGGACGAGGCGAACCCCAATCTTATGGAAGCCGAACCATGCCAAAAAGGAAATGATCTACAAATCATTGCATTCCAAGGCGGGCCTTCACACCCACCGGGTACGTCCCCCTCTTGTTAATCATTTTAATTAACTTCATGTTTTGGAAAGTTAGGGGGATCGCGAATGCGTCAACCCAAAACATCCTTAAAAGACTAATTGTATCTCACAAAATTAATTGTCTTGCAATCATGGAACCACTCACGGCCCCAAATCCGGTGAAGTTTTCTAAAGCTTTGGGGATGAATTTTAAGGCAGCAAACTCCAACGGGAAGATATGGTTTTTTGTGGAGGAAGGGGCGGATTTTGAGGTGGTGGACGACTCGGACCAAATACTCCACGGGAAATACCTTTGCCCGTGGCTACCTTGTTCCATTATGGTGTCGGCCGTGTACGCAAAGTGTACTAGGGGAGAACGAGTTGCGCTTTGGGACAAAATGAGAGAAATTTCAGTAAACACCGAAGGGATGCCTTGGGTCATTGGCGGGGATTTTAACACCATCCTCTCTACACGAGATAGGGCCGGAAGTGACACTAATCGACAAACGGAGATGATCGACTTCGCCGAAGCAATCGAGGACTGCAGACTACTTGACCCAGGCTATGACGGGTCGGACTTTACGTGGGCCAAGAATGGCCTCTTCGAAAGACTAGATCGGGTGTTGGTAAATGAACCGTGGGCCCGAATCTTTGAAGCGGTGAGGGCAACAAACCTTCCGCGGGTGGCCTCGGATCATGGCCCGGTGCTGGTGCGGTGCAAGTTGCCAAGTACTCACTCCGGGGGCAGCCCCTTCCGCTTTCAAAATATGTGGATCCGCCATGATGGCTTCAGTGATCTAGTTCGAGAAGATTGGGGCAAGCCGACGGAAGCACAAGGTCTTCTCAACCTCCAAATCAAACTTGCTAGAATCAAGAAAACCTTGAAGAAATGGAACAAGGAGGTCTTTGGGAATATCCACACAAATCTCAGGGACTTTGAAGAGAAAATTGTGAAGGCCCAAGCCGACTTTGAGAAGAGGCCTTCGCCAGAGAATAGGATGGGAATTAACAAACTCATTGCCGAGTACATTTGTCTCTTGAGAATGGAGGAAGATTTCTGGCGTCAAAAAACTACTCTCCGATGGCTCACGGAAGGAGATAAAAATACGAGATTCTATCAAAGTTGGGTTAAGCAAAAGAGAATCCGGATGCGTATTCACAAGATTAAAGCTGACGGACGGGAACTCTCTGATGAAGCGGAGATTAGAGAGTCGGCGGTTCTTTTCTTCCAAAAACACCTAGCACCCAATCCCTTGGCGCTAATGGAGCCGGATCTTAGCCTTATAGACCCACTCCCTCCCTCGGACGACATGGGCGCATTGGGGCCGAAGAGCCGGGTGAGGAGGAGATCAAAAGAGCCGTATTTGGCATCTCGGGAGACAGTGCCCCAGGCCCGGATGGTTTCACGGCCTCCTTCTTCCAAGCTTGTTGGGGTATTATCGGATCGGATGTGGTTGCAGCAATTTGCCAATTCTTTCGAGGGGCCTTCCTCCCCCGAAGTGTCACGGCAACAAGTATAGTCCTCATCCCCAAAAAAGTATCGCCAGACTCGTGGGGTGACTACCGCCCCATTAGTCTATGCAACGTCATCAACAAGGTCATCACAAAAATTCATAAGGCAAGGTTAGCTCTCCTTCTCCCACGCCTTATTTCTCCGAACCAAAGTGGCTTTGTGAAAGGCCGCCTCCTCAACGATAACGTCTTGCTGGCCCAAGAAATGTTCCATGAGATCTCGAAGTGCAACCCACCCGAAAGTGCTTGGAGATCAGCCATCTTGCCTACGCCGACGATATCATCATCTTTACCCAAGCGGTGACCACTCCCCTTAGGCGGCTCCGGTCATGCCTAGAAGATTATGAGAAGGTGTCAGGGCAACAAATCAATCTCTCAAAGAGCAACTTCTACATTGCCGATTGTCATGAAGAGAGTGCTAATCTCATACAATCCGCGGGAGGTTTGTCACAAGGTACCTTTCCTTTCCTCTACCTAGGGGTTCCTATTTATCGTGGCATCAAACGAACAGATATGTTTATGTTCCTTCGGGAAATGATAGCATCACGAATCCCCGGATGGGCTCACCGTCACCTATCCTTTGGAGGAAGGCTTACACTTATCAAGAGCACACTAGAGGGGGTACCTCTTCAAGGCATGACAAATTAGAGTACAACGAGGGCCTCCCTAACAACTAGAGGTGGTCATCGATATACTCTCAAAATCCAATTAACATTTGATACAACCTTTGTATCCCCAACACTTCTGTCCATCACCTAGCTAAGGCCCGCAATAGGGATACCTCCGCTAGGTACATGCCCTCCTGGATCAAGGTCCTCGATGTGGCCCTCTATCTCCCGGTTGGGGCGCCCACATGCGACACTCATGGAGCTAAAGCTCGCGTCATTCGCACCCGATGGGACACTCCCAAATGTCACCGTAGCAACATTCTCCTTCAAATGCCAATCATCCACGTGTGGAGCCTTGGTGTGCATATGCCCTCATGCACTTTTCCTTTCCTCCTCCTCGACACCAATTGGAAGCCATCCTCATCCACATTTGGGTGACTCCTACTAGCCACTCTTGACTTCGACGATCCCGCACCCAATGTACCCTCGATGTACTCCGCGTGGTTGTTACAATCTTTGGACTTCTCCAACTGTCCAATGGACGATGGAGTGCCATTCGCCTTTGGGCGCCACTCACGGTGGATGATCTTGGCAACATGGCTTGAAAGGTTCTCCTTGTATGATACTCGGCGACCCTTGTCTCTACCCCAAGACTTCCTTCCCGCTACATGGCAATCCTCTTTCTCATGCCCAACATGTTTACAATTATCACAAAACAATGGAATACGGTCCCATGCCACTTTGTACCTCGAGTCTTTGCCTCGGATATTAAGGATGATCTCTTCCGTCGGGGGAGTAGAGATGTCAATCTCTACGCAAATCCTTGCGAAGGAGAGTCGGCTTTGATGAATTGTGGCATGATCGTCGGCTTGTAGTGGCTTGCCAAGGAGCTTACTGATTGCCAAGAGGGCCGATTCCTCATAGAGATGAGCCGGTATACCTAATATGTTGCACCACACGGCAACAATTGGCGACTCAAAGGCTCTCTAAACACAACTCCCTATTGTCCCGCCTTGTAACACCGTTCCCAACCACCGCCGCCCACTTCAACTCAAGGTCTTCACCCTCGCTTCCCTCCCCTCCACTCCGACCACAACCCACGACCTTCTTTCAACCCTCACGACCCTAAACGCTGCCGGCCTCCGCCTTTGTGTCGGATCTTACACCGTCACCTTCGCTTCCCCCCGACCACGCTGGTGACTTGGCACACGCTCGGCCATGCCGGACCATCCGCCGGACACGTCGCCGGGCCCGAGGAACCTCGCACCATCTCGGACCAGCGCATGTCGGCCGAGGACCCCATCCCTAATCCTCCGTGCAAGAAGAGGAAAGCAAAAAGCCACAAAACTCAAAATGAGGAAAAGTACGCCGGCTCCTCCAACTAAAGGAAATGGTCGGAAAAGGTTTGTTCTTTCACCCCTTCCGGAGGACAAACAACCTTGGAAGAGGCTCGAGTTCGGGTCGGAATACTCGTCCCCACCCGGGAGCCCTAAGTGCAAAGGGACCATCTTTCCGGCGAGCCCGCCGAGTGATCAAGGGGACAACGGCCGGCGGAATGAAGTAGAAAGTGCTTCGGGCACCAAGGAATGCCAATTGGCCATTGCCAATGCGGTCCTATCGACCATGGCCTCCAAAAATCAAAATTCCGACCAGGTTGCCGGTGCGGCCGCCGGCGACAACCATGCCGTCGAAGAGGAGGACGTGACGCCTCCGGATCATGACAAACCTAAAGTACATGCGGCAGCAAAATCAAAAGACTCATTGGAAGTAGTGGAAGTCAACTTACCCGAATTGTGCTTGGAGATCAGCCATCTTGCCTACGCCGACGATATCATCATCTTTACCCAAGCGGTGACCACTCCCCTTAGGCAGCTCCGGTCATGCCTAGAAGATTATGAGAAGGTGTCAGGGCAACAAATCAATCTCTCAAAGAGCAACTTCTACATTGCCGATTGTCATGAAGAGAGTGCTAATCTCATACAATCCGAGGGAGGTTTCTCACAAGGTACCTTTCCTTTCCTCTACCTAGGGGTTCCTATTTATCGTGGCATCAAACGAACAAATATGTTTATGTTCCTTCGGGAAAAGATAGCAGCACGAATCTCCGGATGGGCTCACCGTCACCTATCCTTTTGAGGAAGGCTTACACTTATCAAGAGCACACTAGAGGCGGTACCTCTTCACATTTTCCAGGCCATTAAGCCCACGGCCGGGGCGCTCAAACTTTTTGATCAACAATTGGCACGCTTCTTTTGGGGCTCGACCAATGAGAGAAAAAAGACACATTGGATTGGTTGGGATCAAATTTGTAGGCCGACTGCCGAGGGGGGGCTAGGAATCCGCAAATTCAAAGAGGTCCTCCGATTCGTGAACAAAACTCTCTATGGGCCAAGTATATGAAGGCCAAATATTGTTTCAAGACCTCTCCCCTGGCGTCCCGTCCAACAGGGAAAAACAGCCCGACGTGGAAGAGACTCCTGAGAGCGCGTGCCCAAGCCAATCCCTACATCAGATGGGTGGTTGGCCAAGGAGACATCTATTTCTGGGATGAAATATGGCTCGGAGACACGGCGCTTAGGGACCTTTCCATCGATGACCGAGGACCCCCGACTACCTTGGGGGCGGGTTTCATTAGAGAAGGAGCATGGGACGAGGCTAAGCTCCAGCTGCTCCAATACCAGGCTGGGATCTCGCAGCAGGTGATCACACACATCCTAGACACGCCAATCGTATCGGGGGAACCGGATGTTCCGCGTTGGTCGCTATCCTGGCTCGGTGACTTTTCGGTGGCTTCTACTTGGGAAACGACCCGCGCAAGGAGGCCGAAAATCCAGGGGCTGGAGGACATTTGGATGGCTGGCCTTACCAACTCAATAGCAATTTTCAATTGGAGACTGTTGTCGAACCAAATCCCGGTGGATTCTAAGCTACAATGGAGGAACATCGAAATGGCGTCAAAGTGTCAATGCTGCCCCCACAGTCCACACACGGAGTAGCTCCAACACCTTTTTATTCAAGGGTGGGGAGCCTCTAGAGTATGGGGCGAGTTTGATGAATGGTTCGAGGGTTCGGCTTCTTCCATACGAATTAATGACACCATTCCGGAGAGGCTAGAAGTCTGGTCACGGAGGACCCATCTTCAAGACACAAAACACCTCTGCAGGTCCATACCTTTTTTTTTATTATTCAAACACACCCCAAAGGGCGGAGGGTTGAGGCGGACCCACACCTGTGCATTACCAAAACCATTGGTTACAAACAAACATACACCGAGTCGCCCAAAAGTGACGACTCGCCAAGGCATGACAAATTAGAGTACAACGAGGGCCTCCCTAACAACTAGAGGTGGTCATCGATATACTCTCAAAATCCAATTAACATTTGATACAACCTTTGTATCCCCAACACTTCTGTCCATCACCTAGCTAAGGCCCGCAATAGGGATACCTCCGCTAGGTACATGCCCTCCTGGATCAAGGTCCTCGATGTGGCCCTCTATCTCCCGGTTGGGGCGCCCACATGCGACACTCATGGAGCTAAAGCTCGCGTCATTCGCACCCGATGGGACACTCCCAAATGTCACCGTAGCAACATTCTCCTTCAAATCCCAATCATCCACGTGTGGAGCCTTGGTGTGCATATGCCCTCATGCACTTTTCCTTTCCTCCTCCTCGACACCAATTGGAAGCCATCCTCATCCACATTTGGGTGACTCCTACTAGCCACTCTTGACTTCGACGATCCCGCACCCAATGTACCCTCGATGTACTCCACGTGGTTGTTACAATCTTTGGACTTCTCCAACTGTCCAATGGACGATGGAGTGCCATTCGCCTTTGGGCGCCACTCACGGTGGATGATCTTAGCGGCATGGCTTGAAAGGTTCTCCTTGTATGATGCTCGGCGACCCTTGTCTCTACCCCAAGACTTCCTTCCCGCTGCATGACAATCCTCTTTCTCATGCCCAACATGTTTACAATTATCACAAAACAATGGAATACGGTCCCATGCCACTTTGTACCTCGAGTCTTTGCCTCGGATATTAAGGATGATCTCTTCCGTCGGGGGAGTAGAGATCTCTACGCAAATCCATGCGAAGGAGAGTCGGCTTTGATGAATTGTGGCATGATCGTCGGCTTGTAGTGGCTTGCCAAGGAGCTTACCGATTGCCAAGAGGGCCGATTCCTCATAGAGATGAGCCGGTATACCTAATATGTTACACCACACGGCATCAATTGGCGACTCAAAGGCTCTCTAAACACAACTCCCTATTGTCCCGCCTTGTAACACCGTTCCCAACCACCGCCGCCCTCTTCAACTCAAGGTCTTCACCCTCGCTTCCCTCCCCTCCACTTCGACCACAACCCACGGCCTTCTTTCAACCCTCACGACCCTAAACGCTGCCGGCCTCCGCCTTTGTGTCGGATCTTACACCGTCACCTTCGCTTCCCCCCGACCACGCTGGTGACTTGGCACACGCTCGGCCATGCCGGACTATCCGCCGGACACGTCGCCGGGGCCCGAGGAACCTCGCACCATCTCGGACCATCGCATGGTCTTTCGGTCGGCCGAGGACCCCATCCCTAATCCTCCGAGCAAGAAGAGGAAAGCAAAAAGCCACAAAACTCAAAATGAGGAAAAGTACGCCGGCTCCTCCAACTAAAGGAAATGGTCGGAAAAGGTTTGTTCTTTCACCCCTTCCGGAGGACAAACAACCTTGGAAGAGGCTCGAGTTCGGGTCAGAATACTAGTCCCCACCCGGGAGCCCTAAGTGCAAAGGGACCATCTTTCCGGCGAGCCCGCCGAGTGATCAAGGGGACACCGGCCAGCGGGATGAAGTAGAAAGTGCTTCGGGCACCAAGGAAAGCCAATTGGCCATTGCCAATGCGGTCCTATCGACCATGGCCTCCAAAAATCAAAATTCCGACCAGGTTGCCGGTGCGGCCGCCGGCGACAACCATGCCGTCGAAGAGGAGGACGTGACGCCTCCGGATCATGACAAACCTAAAGTACATGCGGCAGCAAAAGCAACAGACTCATTGGAAGTAGTGGAAGTCAACTTACCCGAATTGTGCTTGGAGATCAGCCATCTTGCCTACGCCGACGATATCATCATCTTTACCCAAGCGGTGACCACTCCCCTTAGGCGGCTCCGGTCATGCCTAGAAGATTATGAGAAGGTGTCAGGGCAACAAATCAATCTCTCAAAGAGCAACTTCTACATTGCCGATTGTCATGAGGAGAGTGCTAATCTCATACAATCCGAGGGAGGTTTCTCACAAGGTACCTTTCCTTTCCTCTACCTAGGGGTTCCTATTTATCGTGGCATCAAACGAACAGATATGTTTATGTTCCTTCGGGAAAAGATAGCAGCACGAATCTCCGGATGGGCTCACCGTCACCTATCCTTTTGAGGAAGGCTTACACTTATCAAGAGCACACTAGAGGCGAGGAAAAGACTCCCACAAAATAAGTGAGAGAAGCTCTCCCTTCTCTCTAGAATTCGACCTCTCTCCCTCCCTCCCCTTTGAGGGAGGTGAAATGTGATTCTTGCATCCGACACATGGTGAAGTCCGGTGGTGAGCTTCTGAAGGGGGAGGCCACGGCCTTGATACACACGATGCAGCCCCCTTCCTCGCCGGAGTGGATGTTTCATTCGATTGCACGGCCCAAAACCAAAAGGGTTGGCACGCCCCACCCGGAGAAAGCTCGACAAGCCCTCAAACGAGCTGGTCTTGAATCTGGTTCGGAGGTGAGTCGGGCTAAGAAGAAGATGGTGTTCGAAATGGCTGATGGGCTCGTCGGCAAACTTCAAGGTGAAGGGAGGGGGTCGCCGGATGTTAAGCAAGCTCTTATTGGGGAGATGTTGAGCTCCTTAGCTCAAATGGCAAAGGATGAGAAAGCTTCAACAAAAGATTTGGAAGGTCTTGATGGTGAGGGGATGGCCGGAATTGCGCCGGCGCCGGTGACGGCTGGCCGGGACCTTGATGTCTCATGCTTGGAGTATGAGATGGTCAACAAGGAGACCAATGCAAGTACATCCCTCCATGTGACGCCTAGGCTAGAGGATGGGTTGGCATGTGACTCACAAAAGAAGGAAAAGACAAAGGTTACTTTGCTTGGGCAAGAGAATGATGGTCCATTTGAGGTAAATACCATTTTGAATTCAAATTCAGCACCATGTGCTATCCACACCCAATTTGGCATTGATGGAGACAAGAGGGACCATGTCACCGACGGCCGGCCGCCGGAGTACCCGCCGGAAAACCTGGTCCAGCCGGCGAATGCATGGAAGGAGGCTAAAAACTTGTTTGCACATGGGGGGACGGGGTGCATGGTGGGATCCTCAACACCACATAAAACCCATAAGGACGAGCCAATCCCACTCGACGCCGGCAAGGTCAGACCTTTGGGGACGGCCGGAGACTTTGAAGGTACACCTTATCTATCCTTTACCGATGTTGAAACAGAATATCTCTCGGAGAAACTAGGACTAGCCATTGTTGGGAAGTTTTCCCACTCACTCCCTTCTTCTTTCCAAATTCAAAAAAGCTTAGGGGGTATGGGGCTAGTTGGTTCTTTCACTTGGAAATACTTGAATGCCAAGCACATCCTACTTCAATTCCAAGATATGGCTGATTATGCTAAGGTCTTAAGTGGCCCTAATGGGAGTCCGGTTTGGTTTGTTGACATTCACCCAATGAGGGTGTTCAAATGGGCGCCGGACTTGATACGTTCTTTGAGTCGCCCATCGTTGCCGTGTGGTGCAATATCATGGGACTACCGGCCCATCTTTTTGAGGAATCGGCCCTCATGGCGATCGGCAAGCTATTAGGCAAGCCGTTACAAGCGGACCATGCCACAATCAATCAAACCCGGCTCTCTTTCGCTAGGATATGTGTTGAGATTGATATCTCCAACCCCCCGACGGAGGAGATCATGCTAAACATCCTAGGCAAAAATTCAAGACACAAAGTAGCATGGGACCGTATCCCATTGTTTTGCGAGAATTGTAGGCATGTTGGGCATGTCATTGATGAGTGTCATGCGTTGGGAAGGAAGGGTCGTGTTGGAGGCAAGGATTACCGAACACCAACCAAGGCTTTCTACCCTAGCCACGATCGCAAGATCATCCGTCGAGAATGGCGTCCAAAGGCGGCGATTAGGGTTGGCACCTCACGGAACATTGATCACACGAACAAGGAAAAAGATAGTGACAACCAAGAGAAGAACAAGGAGGGTACAATGAACGTCGATCCGTTGGCTCCTCGAGCGCCCCTTGGGAGTCAACCAAGCATGGACGAGGATGGATTTCAATTGGTGTCGAGGAAGAGGAAAGGCAAGGCACATAAGGGAGACATGCACTCCAAAGCTCAACACATCGACAATTTGCGTTTGAAAGACAATGTCGCCACGGTGTCATTCGATCGGGATGACTCTAGTGCGAACGAGCCGAGCACTTGCTCAATGAATGTCTCATGTGGGCTCCCCAACCGGGAGAAGGAAGGCTTCATCGAGGAACTTGATCTGGGAGGGATCGTTCATCGCGGGGGTATCCCTATTGCGGGCCTCAATTAAGTGACGGACCTTGGATTTTGTGATGTGGAGGTTGCACCATGTTAATTGTAATAGAATAGTGAAGAGTACATTGATGACCACTCTAGTTGGTAGGGAGGCCCTCGTTGTACTCTAATTGGTTTTGGCGAGACGTCACTTTTGGGCGGCTCGGTGTTCCTGGTTGTTCGTTGCAATTGTCCTTAGTAATGCACAGGTGTGGGTCCGCCTGAACCCTCCACCCTCGTGGTGCTTTTGATTAAAAAAAAAAAAAAAAGAGCACACTAGAGGCGGTACCTCTTCACATTTTCCAGGCCATTGAGCCCACGGCCGGGGCGCTCAAACTTTTTGATCAACAATTGGCATGCTTCTTTTGGGGCTCGACCAATGAGAGAAAAAAGACACATTGGATTGGTAGGGATCAAATTTGTAGGCCGACTGCCGAGGGGGGCTAGGAATCCGTAAATTCAAAGAGGTCCTCCGAGCCTTCAACATCAAGCTATGGTGGCGCTTTCGTGAACAAAACTCTCTATGGGCCAAGTATATGAAGGCCAAATATTGTTTCAAAACCTCTCCCCTGGCGTCCCGTCCAACAGGGAAAAGCAGCCCGACGTGGAAGAGACTCCTGAGAGCGCGTGCCCAAGCCAATCCCTACATCAGATGGGTGGTTGGCCAAGGAGACATCTATTTCTGGGATGACATATGGCTCGGAGACACGGCGCTTAGGGACCTTTCCATCGATGACCGAGGACCCCCGACTACCTTGGGGGCGGATTTCATTAGAGAAGGAGCATGGGACGAGGCTAAGCTCCAGCTGCTCCAATACCAGGCTGGGATCTCGCAGCAGGTGATCACACACATCCTAGACACGCCAATCGTATCGGGGGAACCGGATGTTCCACGTTGGTCGCTATCCTGGCTCGGTGACTTTTCGGTGGCTTCTACTTGGGAAACGACCCGCGCAAGGAGGCCGAAAATCCAGGGGCTGGAGGACATTTGGATGGCTGGCCTTACCAACTCAATAGCAATTTTCAATTAGAGACTGTTGCCGAACCAAATCCCGGTGGATTCTAAGCTACAATGGAGGAACATCGAAATGGCGTCAAAGTGTCAATGCTGCACCCACAGTCCACACACGGAGTCGCTCCAACACCTTTTTATTCAAGGGTGGGGAGCCTCTAGAGTATGGGGCGAGTTTGATGAATGGTTCGAGGGTTCGGCTTCTTCCATACGAATTAATGACACCATTCCGGAGAGGCTAGAAGTCTGGTCACGGAGGACCCATCTTCAAGACACAAAACACCTCTGCAGGTCCATACCTTTTTTTTTATTATTCAAACACACCCCAAAGGGCGGAGGGTTGAGGCGGACCCACACCTGTGCATTACCAAAACCATTGGTTACAAACAAACATACACCGAGTCGCCCAAAAGTGACGACTCGCCAAGGCATGACAAATTAGAGTACAACGAGGGCCTCCCTAACAACTAGAGGTGGTCATCGATATACTCTCAAAATCCAATTAACATTTGATACAACCTTTGTATCCCCAACACTTCTGTCCATCACCTAGCTAAGGCCCGCAATAGGGATACCTCCGCTAGGTACATGCCCTCCTGGATCAAGGTCCTCGATGTGGCCCTCTATCTCCCGGTTGGGGCGCCCACATGCGACACTCATGGAGCTAAAGCTCGCGTCATTCGCACCCGATGGGACACTCCTAAATGTCACCGTAGCAACATTCTCCTTCAAATGCCAATCATCCACGTGTGGAGCCTTGGTGTGCATATGCCCTCATGCACTTTTCCTTTCCTCCTCCTCGACACCAATTGGAAGCCATCCTCATCCACATTTGGGTGACTCCTACTAGCCACTCTTGACTTCGACGATCCCGCACCCAATGTACCCTCGATGTACTCCGCGTGGTTGTTACAATCTTTGGACTTCTCCAACTGTCCAATGGACGATGGAGTGCCATTCGCCTTTGGGCGCCACTCACGGTGGATGATCTTGGCGGCATGGCTTGAAAGGTTCTCCTTGTATGATGCTCGGCGACCCTTGTCTCTACCCCAAGACTTCCTTCCCGCTGCATGGCAATCCTCTTTCTCATGCCCAACATGTTTACAATTATCACAAAACAATGGAATACGGTCCCATGCCACTTTGTACCTCGAGTCTTTGCCTCGGATATTAAGGATGATCTCTTCCGTCGGGGGAGTAGAGATGTCAATCTCTACGCAAATCCTTGCGAAGGAGAGTCGGCTTTGATGAATTGTGGCATGATCGTCGGCTTGTAGTGGCTTGCCAAGGAGCTTACCGATTGCCAAGAGGGCCGATTCCTCATAGAGATGAGCCGGTATACCTAATATGTTACACCACACGGCAACAATTGGCGACTCAAAGGCTCTCTAAACACAACTCCCTATTGTCCCGCCTTGTAACACCGTTCCCAACCACCGCCGCCCTCTTCAACTCAAGGTCTTCACCCTCGCTTCCCTCCCCTCCACTCCGACCACAACCCACGGCCTTCTTTCAACCCTCACGACCCTAAACGCTGCCGGCCTCCGCCTTTGTGTCGGATCATACACCGTCACCTTCGCTTCCCCCCGACCACGCTGGTGACTTGGCACACGCTCGGCCATGCCGGACCATCCGCCGGACACGTCGCCGGGGCCCGAGGAACCTCGCACCATCTCGGACCAGCGCATGGTCTTTCGGTCGGCCGAGGACCCCATCCCTAATCCTCCGAGCAAGAAAAGGAAAGCAAAAAGCCACAAAACTCAAAATGAGGAAAATTACGCCGGCTCCTCCAACTAAAGGAAATGGTCGGAAAAGGTTTGTTCTTTCACCCCTTCCGGAGGACAAACAACCTTGGAAGAGGCTCGAGTTCGGGTCGGAATACTCGTCCCCACCCGGGAGCCCTAAGTGCAAAGGGATCATCTTTCCGGCGAGCCCGCCGAGTGATCAAGGGGACAACGGCCGGCGGGATGAAGTAGAAAGTGCTTCGGGCACCAAGGAATGCCAATTGGCCATTGCCAATGCGGTCCTATCGACCATGGCCTCCAAAAATCAAAATTCCGACAAGGTTGCCGGTGTGGCCGCCGGCGACGACCATGCTGTCGAAGAGGAGGACGTGACGCCTCCGGATCATGACAAACCTAAAGTACATGCGGCAACAAAAGCAAAAGACTCATTGGAAGTAGTGGAAGTCAACTTACCCGAATTGTGCTTGGAGATCAGCCATCTTGCCTACGCCGACGATACCATCATCTTTACCCAAGCGGTGACCACTCCCCTTAGGCGGCTCCGGTCATGCCTAGAAGATTATGAGAAGGTGTCAGGGCAACAAATCAATCTCTCAAAGAGCAACTTCTACATTGCCGATTGTCATGAAGAGAGTGCTAATCTCATACAATCCGAGGGAGGTTTCTCACAAGGTACCTTTCCTTTCCCCTACCTAGGGGTTCCTATTTATCGTGGCATCAAACGAACAGATATGTTTATGTTCCTTCGGGAAAAGATAGCAGCACGAATCTCCGGATGGACTCACCGTCACCTATCCTTTTGAGGAAGGCTTACACTTATCAAGAGCACACTAGAGGCGGTACCTCTTCACATTTTCCAGGCCATTGAGCCCACGGCCGGGGTGCTCAAACTTTTTGATCAACAATTGGCACGCTTCTTTTGGGGCTCGACCAATGAGAGAAAAAAGACACATTGGATTGGTTGGGATCAAATTTGTAGGCCGACTGCCGAGGGGGGGCTAGGAATCCGCAAATTCAAAGAGGTCCTCCGAGCCTTCAACATCAAGCTATGGTGGCGCTTTCGTGAACAAAACTCTCTATGGGCCAAGTATATGAAGGCCAAATATTGTTTCAAGACCTCTCCCCTGGCGTCCCGTCCAACAGGGAAAAACAGCCCGATGTGGAAGAGACTCCTGAGAGCGCGTGCCCAAGCCAATCCCTACATCAGATGGGTGGTTGGCCAAGGAGACATCTATTTCTGGGATGACATATGGCTCGGAGACACGGCGCTTAGGGACCTTTCCATCGATGACCGAGGACCCCCGACTACCTTGGGGGCGGATTTCATTAGAGAAGGAGCATGGGATGAGGCTAAGCTCCAGCTGCTCCAATACCAGGCTGGGATCTCGCAGCAGGTGATCACACACATCCTAGACACGCCAATCGTATCGGGGGAACCGGATGTTCCGCGTTGGTCGCTATCCTGGCTCGGTGACTTTTCGGTGGCTTCTACTTGGGAAACGACCCGCGCAAGGAGACCGAAAATCCAGGGGCTGGAGGACATTTGGATGGCTGGCCTTACCAACTCAATAGCTATTTTCAATTGGAGACTGTTGTCGAACCAAATCCCGGTGGATTCTAAGCTACAATGGAGGAACATCGAAATGGCGTCAAAGTGTCAATGCTGCCCCCACAGTCCACACACGGAGTCGCTCCAACACCTTTTTATTCAAGGGTGGGGAGCCTCTAGAGTATGGGGCGAGTTTGATGAATGGTTCGAGGGTTCGGCTTCTTCCATACGAATTAATGACACCATTCCGGAGAGGCTAGAAGTCTGGTCACGGAGGACCCATCTTCAAGACACAAAACACCTCTGCAGGTCCATACCTTTTTTTTTATTATTCAAACACACCCCAAAGGGCGGAGGGTTGAGGCGGACCCACACCTGTGCATTACCAAAACCATTGGTTACAAACAAACATACACCGAGTCGCCCAAAAGTGACGACTCGCCAAGGCATGACAAATTAGAGTACAACGAGGGCCTCCCTAACAACTAGAGGTGGTCATCGATATACTCTCAAAATCCAATTAACATTTGATACAACCTTTGCATCCCCAACACTTCTGTCCATCACCTAGCTAAGGCCCGCAATAGGGATACCTCCGCTAGGTACATGCCCTCCTGGATCAAGGTCCTCGATGTGGCCCTCTATCTCCCGGTTGGGGCGCCCACATGCGACACTCATGGAGCTAAAGCTCGCGTCATTCGCACCCGATGGGACACTCCCAAATGTCACCGTAGCAACATTCTCCTTCAAATGCCAATCATCCACGTGTGGAGCCTTGGTGTGCATATGCCCTCATGCACTTTTCCTTTCCTCCTCCTCGACACCAATTGGAAGCCATCCTCATCCACATTTGGGTGACTCCTACTAGCCACTCTTGACTTCGACGATCCCGCAGCCAATGTACCCTCGATGTACTCCGCGTGGTTGTTACAATCTTTGGACTTCTCCAACTGTCCAATGGACGATGGAGTGCCATTCGCCTTTGGGCGCCACTCACGGTGGATGATCTTGGCGGCATGGCTTGAAAGGTTCTCCTTGTATGATTCTCGGCGACCCTTGTCTCTACCCCAAGACTTCCTTCCCGCTGCATGGCAATCCTCTTTCTCATGCCCAACATGTTTACAATTATCACAAAACAATGGAATACGGTCCCATGCCACTTTGTACCTCGAGTCTTTGCCTCGGATATTAAGGATGATCTCTTCCGTCGGGGGAGTAGAGATGTCAATCTCTACGCAAATCCTTGCGAAGGAGAGTCGGCTTTGATGAATTGTGGCATGATCGTCGGCTTGTAGTGGCTTGCCAAGGAGCTTACCGATTGCCAAGAGGGCCGATTCCTCATAGAGATGAGCCGGTATACCTAATATGTTACACCACACGGCAACAATTGGCGACTCAAAGGCTCTCTAAACACAACTCCCTATTGTCCCGCCTTGTAACACCGTTCCCAACCACCGCCGCCCTCTTCAACTCAAGGTCTTCACCCTCGCTTCCCTCCCCTCCACTCCGACCACAACCCACGGCCTTCTTTCAACCCTCACGACCCTAAACGCTGCCGGCCTCCGCCTTTGTGTCGGATCTTACACCGTCACCTTCGCTTCCCCCCGACCACGCTGGTGACTTGGCACACGCTCGGCCATGCCGGACCATCCGCCGGACACATCGCCGGGGCCCGAGGAACCTCGTACCATCTCGGACCAGCGCATGGTCTTTCGATCGGCCGAGGACCCCATCCCTAATCCTCCGAGCAAGAAGAGGAAAGCAAAAAGCCACAAAACTCAAAATGAGGAAAAGTACGCCGGCTCCTCCAACTAAAGGAAATGGTCGGAAAAGGTTTGTTCTTTCACCCCTTCCGGAGGACAAACAACCTTGGAAGAGGCTCGAGTTCGGGTCGGAATACTCGTCACCACCCGGGAGCCCTAAGTGCAAAGGGACCATCTTTCCAGGGAGCCCGCCGAGTGATAAAGGGGACAACGGCCGGCGGGATGAAGTAGAAAGTGCTTCGGGCACCAAGGAATGCCAATTGGCCATTGCCAATGCGGTTCTATCGACCATGGCCTCCAAAAATCAAAATTCCGACCAGGTTGCCGGAGCGGCCGCCGGCGACGACCATGCCATCGAAGAGGAGGACGTGACGCCTCCGGATCATGACAAACCTAAAGTACATGCGGCAGCAAAAGCAAAAGACTCATTGGAAGTAGTGGAAGTCAACTTACCCGAATTGTGCTTGGAGATCAGTCATCTTGCCTACGCCGACGATATCATCATCTTTACCCAAGCGGTGACCACTCCCCTTAGGCGGCTCCGGTCATGCCTAGAAGATTATGAGAAGGTGTCAGGGCAACAAATCAATCTCTCAAAGAGCAACTTCTACATTGCCGATTGTCATGAAGAGAGTGCTAATCTCATACAATCCGAGGGAGGTTTCTCACAAGGTACCTTTCCTTTCCTCTACCTAGGGGTTCCTATTTATCGTGGCATCAAACGAACAGATATGTTTATGTTCCTTCGGGAAAAGATAGCAGCACGAATCTCCGGATGGGCTCACCGTCACCTATCCTTTTGAGGATGGCTTACACTTATCAAGAGCACACTAGAGGCGGTACCTCTTCACATTTTCCAGGCCATTGAGCCCACGACCGGGGCGCTCAAACTTTTTGATCAACAATTGGCACGCTTCTTTTGGGGCTCGACCAATGAGAGAAAAATGATACATTGGATTGGTTGGGATCAAATTTGTAGGCCGACTGCCGAGGGGGGGCTAGGAATCCACAAATTCAAAGAGGTCCTCCGAGCCTTCAACATCAAGCTATGGTGGCGCTTTCGTGAACAAAACTCTCTATGGGCCAAGTATATGAAGGCCAAATATTGTTTCAAGACCTCTCCCCTGGCGTCCCGTCCAACAGGGAAAAACAGCCCGACGTGGAAGAGACTCCTGAGAGCGCGTGCCCAAGCCAATCCCTACATCAGATGGGTGGTTGGCCAAGGAGACATCTATTTCTGGGATGACATATGGCTCGGAGACACGGCGCTTAGAGACCTTTCCATCGATGACCGAGGACCCCCGACTACCTTGGGGGCGGATTTCATAAGAGAAGGAGCATGGGACGAGGCTAAGCTCCAGCTGCTCCAATACCAGGCTGGGATCTCGCAGCAGGTGATCACACACATCCTAGACACGCCAATCGTATCGGGGGAACCGAATGTTCCTCGTTGGTCGCTATCCTGGCTTGGTGACTTTTCGGTGTCTTCTACTTGGGAAACGACCCGCGCAAGGAGGCCGAAAATCCAGGGGCTGGAGGACATTTGGATGGCTGGCCTTACCAACTCAATAGCAATTTTCAATTGGAGAATGTTGTCGAACCAAATCCCGGTGGATTCTAAGCTACAATGGAGGAACATCGAAATGGCGTCAAAGTGTCAATGCTGCCCCCACAGTCCACACACGGAGTCGCTCCAACTCCTTTTTATTCAAGGGTGGGGAGCCTCTAGAGTATGGGGCGAGTTTGATGAATGGTTCGAGGGTTCGGCTTCTTCCATACGAATTAATGACACCATTCCGGAGAGGCTAGAAGTCTGGTCACGGAGGACCCATCTTCAAGACACAAAACACCTCTGCAGGTCCATACCTTTTTTTTTTATTATTCAAACACACCCCAAAGGGCGGAGGGTTGAGGCGGACCCACACCTGTGCATTACCAAAACCATTGGTTACAAACAAACATACACCGAGTCGCCCAAAAGTGACGACTCGCCAAGGCATGACAAATTAGAGTACAACGAGGGCCTCCCTAACAACTAGAGGTGGTCATCGATATACTCTCAAAATCCAATTAACATTTGATACAACCTTTGTATCCCCAACACTTCTGTCCATCACCTAGCTAAGGCCCGCAATAGGGATACCTCCGCTAGGAACATGCCCTCCTAGATCAAGGTCCTCGATGTGGCCCTCTATCTCCCGGTTGGGGCGCCCACATGCGACACTCATGGAGCTAAAGCTCGCGTCATTCGCACCCGATGGGACACTCCCAAATGTCACCGTAGCAACATTCTCCTTCAAATGCCAATCATCCACGTGTGGAGCCTTGGTGTGCATATGCCCTCATGCACTTCCAAAGGCGGAGGGTTCGTGGGTCCCTCATCCCTATAATTCCAAAGGCGGTAATTACAAGGCGTGGCCACACCCAAAAGTGGTGTGCCGTAACAAATCAAGAGTAGTATGCGGTCCAATCCCACAAGGTTCGGACCTCATCATACTCTTTTCCAAAATACAATTAACCAAAAAGCTAGTCACTATTGTCTCCCATCGTCTCATTATCAACTTTAATGCCCGTTCCCGTCAAGGTATCGGATGTGCGACACTCCCATCTCGTCCAATCTAACCAAGTCCAACAGTTCTCTCGGTGCTGAGTTGTAGTGCATTCGTAGACCACTGTCTTGGACTAGCCCCATTTTCGCAAGGAAATCCGCCGCTTTGTTCCCCTCCCTGTGTATGAAGGTGGCTCGGAATTTGAGTTGGCGTTTATGAAGGGTTAGTTGCGCCACCGCTTGCCGGGCGAGTGCCGGCCCCCATCCAGTCCCATTGACCAATTTGATTGCTTGCTCTGCATCGGACTCAATCCAGATTGGTAGGGCGAGTTCTTTGGCTATATTTAGCCCGTGGAGCATGGCCAACAGCTCCGCCTCTAACGCCGAGTGTGCTTCTAGGGGTGTGCTGAAGGCGACGAGCATCTTACCCAAGTGGTCTCGAATAATCCCTCCAGCCCCTGTTCTACCGTTCGCTTCATTGTAGGAGCCATCTGTGTTGAGCTTTATCCACGGCTGGTCCGGGGGGTTCCATTTGATTGCCATGGCTAGGGGTAGCGCCCTGATTGCCGCCGCTTGAGGAATGTTGATTCCAAGTTTAACTCCCTTCCAATGTTTCGGCTTCAAGCTTCCATTGGACATAGCATTCCGAATGAACATGTGGACCTGCCATACCACGTTTTGTGGTTTAAACTGTGTGCCTTGGTGGCGACTCCTGTTTCTCTCCGACCAGATAAACCACAGAATGAGGTATGGAGTGGCTCGGCTAAGATGTTTCTTGTTCGGCTGTTGGTACCTTCGCGCCCACACTTCGATTCTCGTAGGGATTGTATCATTGATATGGATGCGGGGGAACGGGCCTGTGAACCAACCGTCAAACTCACTCCATACTCTGCGAGCTCCATGTCCCTGGATGAAGAGGTGTTGGAGGGACTCGGTATTCGGTCGGTGGGGGCAGCATTGGCACTTAGAGGCTAGCTCAATCTCCCGCCACTGAAGCTTCGTGTCAACCGGCACCCGATTGGAGAGAAGCCTCCAGATAAAGATGGCTATTGAGTTGGTGAGGCCTGCCTTCCAAACGTCCCCCAAACCTTGGATGATCGGGTTTCGCCCTCGAAGTGTGTCCCATGTCGAAGCCACCGTGAATTCCCCATGTTTAGAGAGGTTCCACCTCAGGATATCCTGTTCATCATGGAGGATCGGTGTATTAATGATGCCATCGATAACATGCTGAGGGAGGCCGGCCTGATTGTGAAGAAGCTGAAGCTTGGGCACATCCCAGCCCCCATTAGTAATGAACTCCGAAACCCGGGTGGTTGGTCTTCCCCTATCATCAAGACTAAATTCCCTCAGAGGGCTATTGCCAAGCCAAATGTCATCCCAGAAGTAGATGTCCCCATGTCCCACTAGCCATCTCATGTGCGGTTGTGCGAGGGGCCATGCTCTTGAGAGCCTTCTCCACGTAGGGCTACTCCTGCTCGGCAGTCTCAAGGTGAGCGGTGTGGAGTTGGTGCAATATTTTGCCATCATGTATCTTGCCCAAAGGGAGTTTTGCTCCCGAAAGCGCCACCAAAGTTTGATATTGAAGGCGCGGAGGACCTCCATAGTTTTCCGGATCCCAAGGCCTCCTTCATCAGTGGGCCGACACATTTGTTCCCAACCAATCCAATGGGTCCGCTTCTTCTCATTCGTAGACCCCCAAAAGAATCGGGCCATTTGTTGATCAAGTTGCTTAAGGGTACCGGCCGTGGGCTCGACGGCTTGGAAGATGTGTAAGGGGATCGCTTCAAGGGTGCTCTTAATCAACGTAAGCCTTCCTCCAAAGGATAGGTGACGGTGTGCCCATCCTGAGATCCTTCTTGCAATCTTTTCTCGTAGGAAGAGGAACATGTCCGTGCGTTTGACACCACGATAGATAGGTACTCCGAGGTAGAGGAAGGGGAAAACCCCTCTAGTGAAGCCCCCTTCCGCCTGGATCGAGTTTGCCCAATGCCCATGGGCCTCGGCAATATAGAAATTACTCTTAGCAAGGCTGACTTGTTGGCCGGAGACTCTTTCATACTTTTCAAGACAAGCTCTTAGCCGGCGCATAGGATTTGCCGCCGCTTGGGTGAAGATGATAATGTCGTCCGCATAGGCTAGATGGCTGATCTCCATACATCTCCGGGAGGCTTTGTACGTCATGTCCTTTTGGCCGAGGATGAGCTTATCTAATGCTCGGGACAGGTATTCCGCAGCGATCACGAACAGAGCGGGGGAGATCGGATCTCCTTGCCGAAGTCCACGAGTTGATCTAAAGAAGCCCGCGGGTGCCCCGTTAACAAGGACCGAGAACCAGCAATACCCAATACACCTCTCCATAAGTGAAATCCATGAATCCGGGAATCCCATACGGCGTAAAACTTTGAAGAGGAAGGGCCATTGGACCCTATCATAGGCTTTAGCCATGTCAATCTTTACTGCCACATTAGGCGCTGGGGAGCATCTAGCAAGCTCATGGAACATTTCTTGAGCCAGAAGTGCGTTGTCGTTAAGGAGCCGACCTTTGACAAAACCACTTTGGTTTGGGGAGATGACCTGTGGGAGGAAAGGAGAGAGTCGAGAGGTGAGTACCTTGGTAATGATCTTGTTTAAAACATTGCAGAGACTGATGGGTCGGTAGTCGGTCCATGACTCCGGCGATGCCTTCTTTGGGATAAGGACAATGCTTGTGGCCGTGATGCTCCTTGGCAGGAAGGCCCCTCTGAAGAACTGTCTGATTGCTTCCACTACCTCCGGCCCCACAATGGACCAGCAGGCTTGATAGAAGGTGGCCGAGAAGCCATCAGGTCCGGGTGCACTATCTCCGGAAATGCAAAAGGTGGCACTCCTGACCTCGTCCGCACTTGGAGCATCTGCGATGTCAACGAACTGCTCGGCTGAGTGGACCTGCTGGATTAGGTCGAGGTCTGGGTCTTCAAGTGTCGGATTGTTGGGGGCAAGGAGTTGTTGGAAGAACTCCACTGCGGACTTTTTAATCTCGGCTTCCTCGGTGAGCTCCTGCCCATTGACACGAATTGAATGGATGCGGAGACGGACCCTCTTTTGTTTCACCCAGCTTTGATAGAACCGGGTATTTTTGTCTCCCTCGGCAAGCCACCTCAAAGCTGCCTTCTGTCGCCAAAAATCTTCTTCCATTCTCAGCAAAAGGATGTACTCGGCAATGTGTTTGTTGATCGCTGTCCTGTGCTCCGGAGTCGGCCTTGCCTCGAAACTAGATTGGGCCAGAGCAATTTCTTCCTCCTTTTCCTTTAGATTAGCATGGATGTTCCCAAAGACCTCTTTGTTCCACTCCTTAAGGGCCTTTTTAACTCTGGCCTGCTTGATTTGAATATTTAGGATTCCACCCGCCCCCGTGGGTTCCTCCCATGCTTTTTGCACTACGGCCATGAATCCTTCATGTCGGATCCACATGTTCTGGAACCTGAATGCCTTGGCTCCAGCGGATGTGTTCATCTTCGTGCACCTGACAAGAATTGGTCCATGGTCCGAGGCAACCCGGGGGAGATTCGTAACCCGAGTAGCCTCGAAGGTCTTAGTCCAATCCTCACTGACAAGCACTCTATCCAACCTTTCAAAGAGGCCATTCTTGGCCCAAGTGAATGCCGCTCCATCAAAACCAGGATCAAGCAGCCTACAGTCTTCCGTTGCCTCCGCAAAATCAACCATCTCGGCTTGCCGGTTAGTATCACTTCCGACTCTGTCTTGGTGTGATAGAATGGTGTTGAAATCGCCACCGATGATCCAAGGTGTTCCCTCGAGAGGCCCGGCAATCTCTCTCATCTTGTCCCATAATTGATGTCGTTCAGCCCTTGTACATTTGGCGTACACGGCTGAAATGGCCACCGGCCTAGCAAGGCGGTGGGACTTGAGGTAACCGTGAAGGATTTGTTCCGAGTCATTCTCAATATCAAAAGTGGACCCCTCTTCCGCGAACATCCAAATCTTCCCGTTCGTGTTCGAACCAATGAAGGGCAGCCCCAAGGCCTTAGAGAATCGGTCCGGGTCCGGGTGTGTGAGCGGTTCCATTATTGCAAGAAATAAAACATTATGACAATCAATAAGTCTTTTTAGAACGTTTTGAGTGGGCGCATTCGCAATCCCCCTCACGTTCCAAAACATGAAATTGTACGACATCATTAACAGGAAGGGTGCGTACCCAAAGAGGCTGAAGGCCCTCCTTGGTAGTCAGTGCGGTGTTGCTCTTTGTTCGGGGCGACCTCCTCGGCATCGTCGGCCGAACTGTTGCCTCCTAACCTCTCGACCCCCATGTGCAACTCCATGGGGTCTTCGTCCGCATCCCCACAATTCTCAACATCAAATTCTCCGTTCGCCATGAGAGAGTAATATTGGTTAGTACTCATGTGGTTCTTTGCCGAGAAGAACCCACGCCCCCTTGTCAGGGCATGGCGCGCGCCTCCTCTCGAATTCCCTCGACGAGCTGGTGAGACCGAGCGCCTCGCATTAGGGGAGCCCCACTCCACGTCCATGTTCCCACGTGGTGATGGTGGTTCGGAGGTGGGATGCAATGGGTTCCCCCGGTTCGGTGGGGACTTCCCAACCTCGGTCCCGGCCTTGAGCCCGGCATTTTGAGTTCCGGAGCTCGGTACGCTCCCCAAAGCAGAGTCCGGCATATTAGAGTCCGGTCTTGAGCCCGGCATTTTCGAGTTCGGTCCCTCCCAGGAAGTACCACCGATATCCTCCCCATTTGTTTTGTTATTGTTTGGTCGATCACCGGCCTTGCCTTGCTTCTTCCCATAACGTTTCCATTCATTGGAGCTGGGGGCATTCTTCCCCGTATCTTGCTTCCCCTTCTCGGTTTGTCTCTCGGGTTGTGACTGTTTAGGCGGGCCGTTGTGGTAGTTTCTCTTTGGCGGCCGTTCCTTCTTGCCCGTCGCATAGCACACCTCACTTGCATGGCCGACGTGTTTACATTCTTGACAATATGATGGTATCTTGTCCCATCGGACCCGCTGCACTGTTTCTCGCCCACCAAGGTCAAGGATTATCTCTTCGGTAGGCGGTTTTGTGATGTCTATCTCGACGCAAATTCGGGCAAATGAAAGCCGAGTCTTGTTTGCCGTGGCTCGATCAATCTGTATTGGAGTGCCGAGAAGCTTGCCGATGGCGAATAAGGCGGATTGGTCGAAAAGATGAATGGGGAGGCCAATTAGGTTGCACCAAATTGCCGCAATGGGGGACTCGCAGTATGCATCAAAGTCCGGGGACCATTTGAAGACCCTCATCGGGTGACGGTCAATGAGCCATACGGGCGTACCCCTTGGGCCTCCAAGGATTCGGGCATAGTCCGCCAAGTCCTCGCATTGAATGAGAATATGTTTAGCATTAATGTACTTCCAACTGAATCCACACCGGAGTTTAATATTATCGAGAGTCTTTTGGATTTGCAGTCCGGTAGGGATAGAGTGAGAGAACTTACCCACAATGGCGTGTCCCATGCTCTCAGCAAGCTTTTGAGTTTCCGCTCCGGAGAAGTAGATGGCCGGGATGCCGTCGGACACTGAAGCAAATCCAATGTTCTGAAGCTTATCCGGCTCAAAGGCTTGAGGGCCGTTAGGGTCAGTCGAGCCTTTAAGCATGTCCGCCATCGTTTTCGGCCGGCCGGGGTGGCTTGAGGTGCCTTCACCCCCGCCATGTAGCGTGTTACTCGCCGAGCCCGACGGAGTACCCTTAAGCAAGTCCGCCATCGATTTCGGCCACGCCGAGGTCCCCGGGGTAGCTTCTACCCCCCCATGTTGAGTAACTTCATTTGGCCCTTGTGTTGCGGCATTCGCCGAGGGCTTAGGTGTATTTCCTTTTCTCTTCGGGTTGTTGTGTTCGGCTTTTCCATTCTCGGTGTGGATCTTCTCGGCACCATCGTTGTCGTTGTGTACCCTTCTCGGCTTTTCCATTCTCGGCAGTTCGGCTTTTCCTTTCTCGGTGTGGACCTTCTCGGCCTCTTCATTCTCGGTGTGGATCTTCTCGGCATCATCCATTGGCGTATCGTTGGGTGTTGGTGTTTCTCTTGTCAATACGCCCATCTCGGCACTAGGCGTGGCCTTGTTCGTTGTCTCGATAATAAGCTTTTCTCGGTTGGCGTTAGGGTTCGCCTTAGGTCGCGGCTGGCCGAGCTCCACACAATAATGTTCCGGGCTGGCCTCAAACGTAGCTCGGATCTTGCTAGTTCGTCCTCGTTCGAGAGGGGGGAAGTCCTCAAGAGATGCCCCACTCCCATTCCAAGGTGTGTGTGTGACACTTTGCATGGATCCCGAAGAGTTTTGGGGGAACTCCGGTGGTTTGTGACTGGCCGTCGGTAGGTTTCCGGCACGAAGAGGCTGCGCCGCCGCTGCATCGAGCGTTTCCACCGAGTCCAACGCTGCAAGATGAAGGATCTCATCTAGTTTTGGGTTCCTTGGTGGGGATCCAAACGATGCAACTCGTGCCATGTTAGAGGGGAAAGGGGGGGGGGGCACTTTCAAGGGGGGCTTTTGTACTTGCTATCATTTTAGGCAAGTTTGCTTTTGTACCTGATGGCTTAGGTAGGAAGGGTGGATTAGTGCTTTCAAAGTCAACTTTTGTCCCAGCCTCCAGATTAGGTAGGTTTGCTTTTCCACTTTCCAATGGGGCAAGGACAGCACATGGGGCAGCTTGTGCTTCACGTGACCTAGCAAGTCTTGGCTGGGGATTGTGGAGGGAGGGGACTTCACCGGAAACGGTCATAAGCTCGACGGCGGGAGCAGCAGTTTCCGGCGAGCCGCCTCCTTCCGGCACGGTTCTACCGTTGGGGGCATCGAACTCTTCTTCACATTCATTCCAATGCTCCACTTCCTCTTCCTTCTTATGAGGCAAGTCGGGGTCCTCCAACCTGAAAGAGACCCCCAAGTCGAGGGACGGAGTCGCCGGGAACAGGGATCCTTTGCATTTGGAACTACCGGCCGAAGGTCCTTCCTCCTCACCGAAGTCTATCTTCTTCCTTAGTTGCTTGTCCTCGGGCATCGGAGACGGGACAAATCTCTTACGACCATTGCCTTTAGTAGGAGGCGCCGGCGTACTTTTCCGGGCTTTGAGCTTTGCTTTAGCAATTTTTAGTTCCATGGATTTGGTCGGACGTTGAAGGGAAGCGGCGTCGCCAGCTCGGAAGACCATTTGCTGATCGGAGAGGACCCGAGCTCCCTCATCCCCAGAACCAATGTCAGGCAAATGAACCGGATTAATGGCCGGAGTGTCTCTCTTTTCGTCGGGGTCCGGCGGCTGCCCCATTGTTTCGGCCAGCCGAGAGGGCTTCGGCAAGGTGTGGCCGAGACGTGGAGTAGCGATTGACGGGAGCCGCGAGCCAAGTCCGACGATGAAGTCGCTTTCGTCGGGGATGGGCCGGGGGTGACAAGCGGAGTGGGATTGGGAGGAGGACGGCAGGGTGGTAACCACCAAGGAGGATGATGAAAGGTGATGAACCGATGGACGAGGGAGTGGTGGCTGGGGTCGGCGAATGTCGTCGGGTGGCGAGGTGGTGGTGGGAGATTGGCGGCGGAGGTCAAAGGTGGTACAATAGGGTGGAGTATTTTAGAGAGAAGGAGGAGCTTCTCTCCATTGCTTGGAGGTTGGCGTGGATTAGTTTAGGAGTTACTTTTCACTTATTATGAGCTCCTCATGCACTTTTCCTTTCCTCCTCCTCGACACCAATTGGAAGCCATCCTCATCCACATTTGGGTGACTCCTACTAGCCACTCTTGACTTCGACGATCCCGCACTCAATGTACCCTCGATGTACTCCGCGTGGTTGTTACATTCTTTGGACTTCTCCAACTGTCCAATGGACGATGGAGTGCCATTCGCCTTTGGGCGCCACTCACGGTGGATGATCTTGGCGGCATAGCTTGAAAGGTTCTCCTTGTATGATGCTCGGCGACCCTTGTCTCTACCCCAAGACTTCCTTCCCGCTGCATGGCAATCCTCTTTCTCATGCCCAACATGTTTACAATTATCACAAAACAATGGAATACGGTCCCATGCCACATTGTACCTCGAGTTTTTGCCTCGGATATTAAGGATGATCTCTTCCGTCGGGGGAGTAGAGATGTCAATCTCTACGCAAATCCTTGCGAAGGAGAGTCGGCTTTGATGAATTGTGGCATGATCGTCGGCTTGTAGTGGCTTGCCAAGGAGCTTACCGATTGCCAAGAGGGCCGATTCCTCATAGAGATGAGCCGGTATACCTAATATGTTACACCACACGGCAACAATTGGCGACTCAAAGGCTCTCTAAACACAACTCCCTATTGTCCCGCCTTGTAACACCGTTCCCAACCACCGCCGCCCTCTTCAACTCAAGGTCTTCACCCTCGCTTCCCTCCCCTCCACTCCGACCACAACCCACGGCCTTCTTTCAACCCTCACGACCCTAAACGCTGCCGGCCTCCGCCTTTGTGTCGGATCTTACACCGTCACCTTCGCTTCCCCCCGACCACGCTGGTGACTTGGTACACGCTCGGCCATGCCGGACCATCCGCCGGACACGTCGCCGGGGCCCGAGGAACTTCGCACCATCTCGGACCAGCGCATGGTCTTTCGGTCGGCCGAGGACCCCATCCCTAATCCTCCGAGCAAGAAGAGGAAAGCAAAAAGCCACAAAACTCAAAATGAGGAAAAGTACGCCGGCTTCTCCAACTAAAGGAAATGGTCGGAAAAGGTTTGTTCTTTCACCCCTTCTGGAGGACAAACAACCTTGGAAGAGGCTCGAGTTCGGGTCGGAATACTCGTCCCCACCCGGGAGCCCTAAGTGCAAAGGGACCATCTTTCCGGGGAGCCCGCCGAGTGATCAAGGGGACAACGGCCGGCGGGATGAAGTAGAAAGTGCTTCGGGCACCAAGGAATGCCAATTGGCCATTGCCAATGCGGTCCTATCGACCATGGCATCCAAAAATCAAAATTCCGACCAGGTTGCCGGTGCGGCCGCCGGCGACGACCATGCCGTCGGAGAGGAGGACGTGACGCCTCCGGATCATGACAAACCTAAAGTACATGCGGCAGCAAAAGCAAAAGACTCATTGGAAGTAGTGGAAGTCAAGTTACCCGAATTGGAAGTGGGAACAAAAACTCTTTTCGAAAGTGGCTTGGCAAAAACTACCGGCCGTTGCCCACTTGGAATGTCACGTGATGTCCTAGCCGTTGGAGGGCTAATGCAGCCAAAAACTACCCATCTCCTACACCTCGCAGCCTTGATTTGGCGGACAAGCTAGACACCATGACCGCCCAACCACTTCTCGACGCCGGCCAGCCGGAGGATGCGCACATGGTCGATGTGTCTCACTACTCTTCCCTTCCGGAGTCCGACCAAGCCTTGCTTGCACCTACGGGGCCTTTCATCCCCTCCTTTGAAGAGTTTCCCCCTCTAGCGAGAGAACGGACCTTAAAACTTCGAGACACGTTCTAGGCTGGCGCGACAAAGTCGACGGATTTTGTGGCTTGGTCGAGGCCGGAGCCGCCTGGCCTGGCACAGCGTGCGGAGGCGAATGTGAACCTGGCCGGAAGGGAAGCTCACAGGGGTGCGGCCACCAAGGTTGGGGCCGAGGGTCATACGGCCACCCCGACACCACCTACCAACCCGATGGTGGGCGAAGCTCCGACTAGTTCCGTCACGGCTATCCAGGACCAGCCGATGGCCATGAGTGACCTATCCCACGAGGCCGCGACACGAGGGCCGATGGTCGCTAGCCGAGAAGGGGTTGCCGAAGTTCCCTCGGGTACCTCTAGTAGGCCGAAATCGATGGCGGAGTTACTTAAGGGTTCTCCCGAACCCAATGGTCCTCAAGTCTTCGTGCCGGAACAGATCCAAAACATTGGTTTTATCTCCATGTCCAATGGAGTTCCGGCCATCTACTTCTCCAGGGCTGAAACACAAAAGCTTGCTGATAGCATGGGGCACGCCATTGTGGGTAAGTTTTCACATTCTATTCCTACGGGCCATCAAATTCAAAAAACTCTAGATAACATTAAATTCCGATGTGGCTTCAATTGGAAATACATTAATGCTAAACATATCCTTATCCAATGCGAGGATTTGGCGGATTATGCCCGGCTTCTCGGAGGCCCAAAGGGAACACCCGTTTGGCTCATTGATCGCCACCCAATGAGGGTCTTCAAATGGTCCCCAGATTTCGATGCATATTGTGAGTCCCCGATAGCAGCAATTTGGTGTAATTTAATCGGACTCCCAATTCACCTGTTTGATCAATCCGCTCTTTTCGCCATCGGCAAGCTCCTCGGCAATCCAATCCAAGTTGATCGGGCCACGGCTACCAAGACGAGACTCTCCTTTGCCCGCATTTGTATTGAGATTGACATCACCAAACCGCCCCCTGAAGAGATAATCCTTGACTTGTGCGGCCGCGAGTTGGTGCAACAAGTCCGGTGGGATAAGATCCCATCCTATTGCTGAGAGTGTAAATATGTTGGCCATGCAAGTGATGTGTGCTATGCGATGGGCAAAAAGGAAAGGCCGCCGAAACGAAACTACAATATCAACCCGCCAAAGAAGGCAAACCCCGAAGGCCACGGTATGAAGGGCATCCAAGATGCGGTGAGGCACAATCCTAACTCCAATGAAGGGAACCGCCAAGGGAAGAATAAGGGCAATGCCGGGAATCGTCCTAACAACAATTCAAATAGAGAGGAGGAAAGGGGATGCAACTTGGGATGGTCCGGACATTATGGGTGGAACCCAAGGAGGGAATGCTTCGCGCCCCGGAACATTCAAAGTGGGCCTCAAGCGCGGGGGAGGGGGAAAAGGGAACCCAACACCCCCAACCACCGAGCCACCTTCACCAATTCATGGAGATATGGATGCGGAATGGGAGTACACCAAGGCGAGCCGATCGGTGTCCCCGCCTACACGAGGGAGTGCGAGAGGGGGCGCACGCCAAGCAATGACTAGGGGGCGTGGTTTCTTCTCAAGTAAGAATCACATGAACACTAACCAATACTACTCCCTCATGGCGAATGGAGAATTTGATGTAGACAATTGTGGGGAAGCGGACGACTCGGCCATGGACATGCAAGTGGGGACCGAGAGGATTGGAGACGGCTCTCCACTTGACGATGCCGAGGAGCACGCAACGAACAAAGAGCAACATCTCATTGAATATCAAGGAGGGACTTCGTCTCCTTTGGGTACGCGGATCCTACTTGTTAATGATGTCTTACAATATCATGTTTTGGAACGTGAGGGGAATCGCAAATGCGTCAACCGAAAACGTTTTGAAAAGGCTAATTAAGTCTCATAATGTTTTATTCCTTGCAATAATGGAACCACTCACAACACCGGATCCGGACCAGTTCTCCAAGGCCCTGGGGCTGTCCTACATTGGATCGAACATGACCGGAAAAATCTAGTTGTTTGCGGAAGAGGGATCCTCTTTTGATATTGATTGTGATTCGGAACAAATCCTACATGGGCGTCTCAAGTCCCACCGCATTGCTAGGCCGCTGGCCATTTCGGCCGTGTATGCCAAATGTACAAGATCCGAAAGACACCTCCTGTGGGATAAGATGAGAGAGATTGCTGGGCCCTCGAAGGATCACCATGGATTATCGGTGGCGACTTCAACATCATCCTATCACACTGAGATAGGGTTGGGAGCGACACCAACCGGCAAGCCGAGATGGTCGACTTCGCGGAGGCAATTGAAGACTTTAGGCTCCTTGATCTGGGGTTCGATGGGGCGGAATTCACATGGGCCAAAAACGGCCTCTTTGAAAGATTGGATAGAGTGCTTGTTAGTGAGGGTTGGGCTAGGGCCTTCGAAGCTACTCGGGTTACGAACCTCCCTCTGGTTGCTTCGGACCACGGGCCGGTTCATGGCTGTAGTGCAAAATGCATGGGAGGAGAGTACGGGGGCGAGTGGACTCCTAAATATTCAAATCAAACATGCTAGAGTGAAAAGAGCCCTAAAGGCGTGGAACAAAGAAGTTTTTGGGAACATCCATGCCAACCTCAAGGAAAAGGAGGAAGGAATTGCCGTGGCCCAATCCATCTTCGAAGCAAGGCCAACACCGGAAAATAGGACAATGATCAATAAATACATTGGCGAGTACATCATGTTGCTGAAAATGGAAGAGGATTTTTGGCGGCAAAAGGCAGCCCTGAGATGGCTTGCGGAGGGCGACAAAAATACCCGGTTCTATCAAAGCTGGGTGAAACAAAAAAGAGTTCGCCTACGCATCCACTCGATTCGTGTCAACGGCCAGGAGCTTGCTGAGGAGGCCGAAATAAAAAAGTCAGCGGTAGATTTCTACCAACAACTCCTAGCGCCCAGCAACCCGGTTCTAGACGAGCCAGACCTTGACCTTATCCAGCGAGTACACTCAGCCGAGCACTTTGCGGACATCGCAAATGCGCCGGGTGCGGACGAGATCAGGAGCGCCGTTTTCAGCATTTCCGGAGATAGCGCCCCCGGACCCGATGGCTTCTTCGCCACATTCTACCAAGCCTGTTGGACTATTGTGGGGCCGGAGGTGGTTGAAGCAATTGGCCAGTTCTTTAGAGGGGCTTTCCTGCCACGAAGTATTACGGCCACAACCATTGTCCTCATCCCAAAGAAGGCGTCGCCCCGAGTCATGGACCGACTACCGACCCATAAGCCTCTGCAACGTCTTTAACAAGATCGTCACCAAGGTACTCACGACTCGACTCTCCCCTTTCCTTCCACAGGTCATCTCCCCAAACCAAAGTGGTTTCGTGAAAGGGCGGCTCCTCAATGATAACGCTCTGTTGGCCCAAGAGATGTTCCATGAACTTGCAAGATGCTCCCCAGCGCCTAATGTAGCGGTGAAGATCGACATGGCAAAAGCCTATGATAGGATCCAATGGCCTTTCCTCTTCAAGGTGCTTTGGCGAATGGGATTCTCGGACACATGGATCTCACTCATGGAGAGGTGCATAGGCTCGTGTTGGTTCTCGATCCTTGTCAATGGGGTACCTTCAGGATTCTTCAGATCAACACGGGGACTCCGACAAGGTGATCCGATTTCCCCTGCGTTGTTTGTAATTGCGGCGGACTACCTGTCTCGAGCCTTGGATAAGCTTATACTTGGACAAAGGGATATGGTGTTTAAGGCCTCCCGGAAATGCATTGAGGTCAGCCACCTAGCCTATGCGGATGATATTATAATATTCACACAAGCGGCGGCAACCCCCCTGCGCCGGCTCCGAGCCTGTCTCGAGAACTATGAAAATGTCTCCGGCCAACAAGTCAGCCTCACCAAGAGCAACTTCTATATCACTGAAATCCATGACCATTGGGCACCCTCGATCCAAGCGGAAGGAGGCTTCACTAGGGGCACCTTTCCTTTCCTCTACCTCGGCGTCCCCATCTACCGTGGTGTAAAGCGCACGGACATGTTCCTCTTCCTACGTGAAAAGATTGCAAGAAGGATCTCGGGCTGGGCACACCGGCACTTATCTTTTGGAGGGAGGCTCACGCTGATTAAGAGCACCCTTGAAGCGATCCCCTTACACATCTTCCAAGCCATTGAGCCCACTGCCGGCACCTTAAAACAACTTGATCAACAAATGGCCCGATTCTTTTGGGGATCTACGAGTGAGAGAAAGTGAACCCATTAGATTGGATGGGATCAAATGTGTCGCCCTACCGAGGAAGGAGGTCTCGGGATTCGGAAAACATTGGAGGTTTTACGTGCTTTCAACATAAAATTATGGTGGCACTTCCGGGAACAAAACTCCATTTGGGCAAAATACATGATGGCAAAATATTGCTCCATCTCCACACCATTTACCTTGAGAACGCCGAGCAGGAGTAGCCCTACATGGAGGAGGCTCTCTAGAGCTTGGACTCTCGTGCAACCGTACATGAGGTGGCTTGTGGGGCAAAGGAATATCTACTTCTGGGATGACATCTGGGTCCTCAGCCCACTCAGGGACCTCATCCTTGATGATAGGGGAAGGCCAACCACCCGGGTCTCGGAGTTCATTACAAATGGCACTTGGGATGACCCAAGCTCCGACTCCTGCACGATCAAGCCGGCATCCCACAACATATTATTGATCGCATCCTCAGCACCCCGATACTCCAAGACGAACAGGATATCCCGCGGTGGACCCTCTCTGAGCACGGGGAATTCACGGTAGCATCGACGTGGGACACACTCCGAGGGCGGAACCCGATCGTTCAAGGCCTGGGTGATGTTTGGCAGGCGGGCCTCACTAAGTCAATAGCCATCTTCATCTGGAGGCTTCTTTCCAATCGGGTGCCAGTCGACACAAAACTTCAGTGGCGGGAGATTGAACTTGCCTCCAAGTTCCATTGTTACCCTCTTTGACCGAATATTGAGTCCCTCCAACACCTCTTCATTCAGGGTTACGGAGCTCGCAGAGTATGGAATGAGTTTGATTCATGGTTTGATGGGGCAACCCCCTGCCTCTCAATCAATGACACAATCCCAACGAGAATTGAAACTTGGATGCGAAGATGTCACCAACCGAACAAGAAGCACCTTAGCCGAGCCATCCCCTACCTCATCTTGTGGTTCATCTGGGCGGAAAGAAATAGGAGCCGGCACCAAGACACGAGGTTCAATCCGCACAATGTGGTATGGCAGATCCACATGTTCATCCGGAACTCCATGGCCAATGGGAACTTGAAGCCGAAGCATTGGCGAGGGGTCAAACTTAGAATCAACATCCCGCAACAAGTTGAACCAGCTAGGGCGCAGCCGCTAGCCATGGCAATCAAATGGGACCCCCCGGACCACCCTTGGATTAAACTAAACACGGATGGCTCCTTCAATGAAGTGACCAACAAAGCAGGGGGGGAGGAATCATTCGGGACAGCTCGGGCAACATGCTGGTGGCGTTTAGCACGCCCCTTGAAGCACACTCGGCTCTGGAGGCTGAGCTGACGGCCATGATCTATGGGCTGCGCTTAGCAAAGGATCTTGACTTACCAATCTGGATCGAATCAGATGCCGAGCAAGCCATTAATCTGGTCAATGGAGCAGGGTGGGGGCCGGCTCTAGCTCGGCAAGCAGTGGCGCAATTGATCTTGCTCAAGCGCCAACTTAAATTCCGAGCCACCTTCATACACCGGGAGGGGAACAAGGCGGCGGATTTCCTTGCGAGAATGGGCCTGAGGCTTGATAGCGGTCGACAATTGGATCATAATTCTGCACCAAGAGACCTCATGGACTTTGTCCGCTTGGACCGAATGGGTGTTCCAAACATTCGAACCCTAGATGGGGACGGATAATAGAGTCGGTTACTCGGAGATGGAAGACCATAGAGCCTTTGTTTTGTTTAATTGCACTTTTGAATGGAGTAGGATGGGGTCCGAGCCGTGTGGAGTCGGACCGCTTTCTACTCTTGCCTTTGCTATGGCACACCACTTTCGGGTGTGGCCACGTTCTGTAACCCCCTTTTGACATATAGGGATGAGGGACCCACGAACCCTCCACCGTAATGTTGTTTAATTGGAAAAAAAAACAATTGGCGACTCAAAGAACGTGTCAAAATCCGGCGCCCACTTGAACACCCTCATCGGATGGCAATCAACATACCAATTCGGACTCCCATTAGGGCCATTTAGCACCTTAGCATAATCGGCCACCTCTTGAAATTGGAGTAAAATATGCTTAGCATTCAAGTATTTCCATGTGAATGCTCCAACTAGCCCCATGCCACTAAGACTTTTTTGAATTTGGGTTGTGGACGGGAGTGAATGGGAGAACTTCCCGACAATAGCTAGCCCTAGCTTCTCCGAGAGAAAATCCGTTTCAAAATCGGAAAAGGAGAGCGATGGCGTACCTTCAAAAGAGCCGGCTGTACCCAAAGGCTTAGTCTTGCCGTCGTCCAAGGGGATTGGCTCGGACTTTCGATTTGGGGCCGATGAACCCTCCACGGCCCCGGTCCCCCTGCGATTGGAATGATTCGTTGCCGCCTTCCACACATTCGCCGGCGGTGCCAGCGTTTCCGGCGAAGACTCCGGCGGTGCCAGCTTTTCCGGTGACGGCTCTGGCGGTTGTGCCATGGGGGCACGGTCTTCCATGCGTGCATCAGCCTCAAGGTGGAGGTAAGTAGCACATGGTATTGCTTGTGAGTACAAATTGTCATTTTCCCCATTTCGAGCAACACCTTCTTCCCCATGCAAAGTGGTCTTTGTCTCTACCTCTTTTTTCAAGTCACATGATTCCAACACATCACATGCCACCCCATCATCTAGCCTAGGACCCATGTGATGTATTGTACTTGCACCGGTTGGGTGGTGGTCCAGCTCACTCCGGCTCGCCGGCGCCGGCGAAATTCCGGCCACCTCCTCGGAATTGAGCATTTCCATTGCAATCTTCTTCTTCTTTTCTTCCATCTTTGCTGTCGACTCCTTCATCGGCTCAACTACCTCCCGGAAACCGGATTTGACTGGTGGGTCCACTAGGTCATCGTCTGAGATTCCGGCAGCAAAATACCGTTCATGGTCGAGATGGAGTAAGTGACCCGTATAGCTGCTTCGAAGGGGCCCGACCTCGCCATTTGAGCAAACATTCTCATCGTATACCCATCGGAAGGCTGCTCTCCTTCCGGCGATGCTGTCTCCTCTTCATTTTTCCCGGCGAGTAGCTCCTCGGCCATTTCAAAGATCATTTTTTTCTTGATTCGACTAACCCCCGAAATATTCTCAAGGCCTGTGCGTTTCAGCTCACGTCGGCCTCTCTCAGGGAAAGGAGTCCCGGCCCTCTTCGTCTTTGGCCGTGGGATGAAAGGGAGACTCCGTTCCGGCGAGCGGGGTGATTGGATCGTGTGAGATGAAACCGTAGCAGCCTCAACCGCCTGTTCTCCGCCGGCCTTCACCATAGTCGTGGCTGAAGATTACATTTCACCTCCCTCAAAGGGGAGGGAGGGAGAGTGGACGAAATCTAGAGAGAAGGGAGAGCTTCTCTCTCTTCCGATGAAGCCTGCAGGTCCATACCTTATCTCATCCTCTGGTTCATTTGGGCGGAGCGCAATAGGAGCCGTCATGAGCAGGTACAATTCAAACCTTTCAATGTTATTTGGCAAGTCCAAATGTTCATCCGGAACAATATGATAAGTGGGGGAATCAAACCGAAACATTGGAAAGGCGTGAGACTAAAAATGGAAATACCGAGTCAAGCCGTCCCAAGGAGGCCGAGAGGGATCGCCATGCAGGTCAAATGGCACCCACCGGACTGCCCGTGGATAAAGCTCAACACGGATGGAGCATATCTAACCACGACACACAAAGGAGGAGGGGGAGGCATTGTCCGAGACCACTCCGGAAAAATGATTGTGGCCTTTGCAACACCTATTGATGCGCAATCGGCCCTTGAGGCCGAGCTCATGGCCTTCTACCACGGGCTAATTCTGGCCACAACATGGGGCCCGACGCACATTCACCGAGTCATGGCTCGCCTTCATTCCCTTAAGCAAAGACACACCGTCCGCGCCACCTTTCTTCACCGGGAGGGTAACAAAGTGGCTGACTTGCTTGCCAAGATGGGACTTGAACAACAATCCTTCCGCCCACAATGCTCCCCGCTTATTCCAAGCCATCGTCCGACTGGAGGAGAAGGGTACCCCCAACATTCGATGTAGAGATGAAGACCGTTAGTAGTGTATGGCCCACCGATCGTGAGCTTAGCGGACGCCGAAGAGTACGTAGGTGTCGAATCTGTTGATGGCTTGACCTCTCCCTACTCTTGTGGTGCAATTGCCTTAGGGATTTTGTACTTTGCATTTTGGTTTTGTTCACCTAGGCTCCACCGTGAAGGTGTTAAAAAAAAAAGACTCAACATTGAAAAGAGGACAGAACAATATGCAAAGCAAGCCAACAAGGGTCGGAAACAAGTCATCTTTGAGCCGGGAGATTGGGTTTGGTTGCATATGAGAAAGGAGAGATTTCCTTCGAAAAGAAAGTCCAAGTTGCAGCCAAGAGGAGATGAACCATTCCAAGTGATTGCAAAAGTCAATGATAATGCTTACAAACTAGCACATGAGATAGAAGCTCTCCCTTCTCTCTAGAATTCGTCCACTCCCTCTCCCTCCCCTTTGAGGGAGATGTAATGTGATTGTTGCATCCAACACATGGTGAAGTCCGGCGGTGAGTTGCCGGAGGGGGATGGCGATGCCTTGGAACACACGATGCAGCCCCTCTCCTCGCCGGAGTGGAAGTTTCATTCTATTGCACAGTCTAAAACCAAAAGGGTTGGCACGCCTCACCCGGAGAAAGCTCGACAAGCCCTCAAACGAACCGGCCTTGAATCTGGTTCGGAGGTTAGTCAGGCTAAGAAGAAGATGGTCTTTGAAATGGTGGATAGTCTCGTTGCGGAACGCCATGGTGAAAGGAAAGGGACGTGGGAAAACAAGCTCGCCCCTTTTGGGGATATGTTGAGCTCTCTAGCCCAAATGGCCAAGGAAGGGAGCGTCCCGACGAGTGGAATGGAAGGGCTCGATGGTGAGGAGATGGCCGGAATGTCGCCGGTGCCGGCAGGATGGAATATTGGAGGATCAAGCATGGAGAAAGAGATGGTCAACCGGCTGACCATTGCAAGTACCATGCCCCACGTGAAGGATGGGGTGGCATGTGAGTTGGTGGATGCATGTGACTCACAAAAGGAAGAAAAGACAAAGGCCACTTTTCATGGGCAAGATAATGTTGGTGCATTTGTGGAAAATGCCATTTTGAATTCAAAATCACCACCATGTACTATGCATCCTCATCTCGGCAAAGATGGAGGCGAGGATGACCACGGCTCCGACGCACCACCGCCGGAATCCTCGCCGGAAAACTTGGTCCGGCCGGCGGTTGATTGGAAGAAGGCAAAACAATTATTCTCCCATGGAGAGATGGGGAATGTGGAGGGAGCTTCAACCTGTACAATAGCCAAAAGGCCAAGCCAGTCACACTTGATGCCGGCAAGGCCAAGCCTATGGGAACGGCCGGCTGTCACGAAGGTACCCCATCTCTTGGCTGATTGAATGGCTGATTTCCATGCACCTCTTGGACGCTTTGAAGGTCATCTCTATATTGCCAAGAATAAGCTTGTCGAGGGCCATGGAACGGTAATCTGCGGCGATCACAAACAGTGCGGGGGAGATGGGATCTCCTTGTCTGAGCCCCCGAGTAGATTTGAAAAAGCCAGCTGGGGCGCCATTAATAAGGACCGAGAACCAACAAAAACTAATGCATCTTTCAATGAGGTCAATCCAAGCAGCCGGATAGCCCATGCGCCGAAGTACGTTGATTAAAAAACTCCATTGCACCCTATCATAGGCCTTGGCCATGTCGATCTTGATGGCCACATTCGGTGCTGGGGAACGCCTTGCTAATTCATGAAACATCTCTTGGGCGAGGAGGACGTTGTCGTGTAGGGGCTGACCCTTCACGAATCCACTCTGGATAGGGGAGATAACCTGAGTCAAAAAAGGCGCAAGGCGTGCGGTTAGTACTTTTGTGATAACCTTGTTAAGGACATTGCATAAGCTTATGGGCCGAAAGTCGGCCCATGTCTCGGGCGAGGCCTTATTCGGGATAAGGACAATGTTTGTGGTCGTGACACTTCGAGGAAGGTATGCCCCAAGAAAAACTTGTTTGATGGCTTCCACCACATCCGTTCCAATGATCCCCCAACATGTTTAATAGAAGACGGCCGAGAAGCCGTCCGGACCTGGTGCACTATCCCCGGAGATGTCAAAAACCGCTTTCTACACCTCCTCACGGTCCGGTGGGTAGTGTAACTCCTCTATCTCGGTTGAGGGGGGGAGTTGGTGAATTAGGTCAAGGTCCGAGTCCTCAAGCGCCGGGGTGTCCGGGCAAAGAAGGCTCCGAAAGAACTTAACCGCCGAGTGCCGTATCTCTGTTTCTTCTGCAATCTCCCTGCCATCCACATTGATAGAGTGAATTCGGAGTCTAACTCTTTTCTGTTTCACCCAGCTTTGGTAGAATCTGGTATTCTTATCTCCATCTGCAAGCCACCTTAGTGCCGCTTTTTACCTCCAGAAGTCCTCCTCCATCCGGAGTAGGAGAATGTACTCGGCAATGTTTTTATTGATCTCGGTCCTGTTCCACGGCGTTGGGTCAGCCTCAAAATAGGCTTGAGCTTGCGCGATCCCTTCCTCCATTGCTTGGAGATTGGCGTGAATGTTGCCAAAAACCTCCTTGTTCCCAGCCTTAAGGGCCTTTTTGCTCCTAGCAAGCTTAGTTTGGAGATTTAAGAGCCCACTCGCCCCTGTCGTTTGAGCCCAAATATCTTGAACTAGCTGCAAAAAGCCGTCGTGCCGGACCCACATATATTGGAACCGGAAGGCACTACCCCTCGAGGGCGGCCTCGGCATCGAACACCTCGCAAGTATCAGACCATGATCCGAGGATACCCTCGGGAGATTAGTCACCCTCGTTGCCTCAAACGCATTTGTCCATGCCTCAATGACAAGCAACCAATCCAACCTTTCAAACAGGCCATTTTTAGCCCAAGTGAATTCCGCACCATCAAACCCCGGGTCCAGAAGCCTACAGTCTTCAATGGCTTCGGCAAAATCAATCATCTTTGCTTGCCGATTGGTTTCACTACCAACCTTGTCTTCGTGTGCAAGGATCGTATTAAAGTCCCCTCCAATCAGCCACGGTGTTCCTTCCATCCGGGTTGATATCTCCCTCATTTTATCCCACAGGGGATGTCGCTCCAATATATTGCATTTAGCATATACCACTGAGATGGAAATATAGTTCGCCATCCGGTGCGAAGTTAGCCTTCCATGTAGGACTTGGTCCAAATCCTCCTCAATAATGAAGTTGGCTCCCTCCTCGGCAAATACCCATATCTTGCCGGACATATTTGATCCTTTGAATTTTAATCCCAGCGCCTTAGAGTACCGATCCGGGTCGGGATTAGTAAGTGGCTCCATTATTGCAAGAAACATGACATTATAACACTTAATTAGTCTTTTTAGGACGTTTTGGGTCGGCGCATTAGCGACTCCCCTAGCGTTCCAAAACATGAGGTTGTAAGACACGATTAACAAGGAAGGCTCGTACCCGGAAGGTTTGAAGGCCCTCCTTGGAATATGACGATCTGATGGTCATCCTCCCTCGTGCACCAACGGTCTTCAAATGACATGCTTACAAGCCTATTTATAGGCTAGAATGGACTCTTGAAAGTCTCACATCATTAGTACAACTTAAGACACTTAAAATGACTCATAATAAAAGAAAAGTAACTCCTAAACCTTTGGTGTAACTCTAGGATATCTAAAGTCACTTGTTTAACATAAAATGTAACTAAAACAGACCCTTCATTTTGGCTGCTCCAACTTGGACGAAAATTCATCATGTATCATCAATTTGGGCCTCCAAAATGTGATATGTAGTGACTCCAAACTTCAAGTCTTGGGCTGCCCACAAACTTGAATAATATTCACCACTTTGCCCAATGTAGAATAGTCTTGTAATTGGGCTTTTATTTCAACAACTAAAAGCAACATGGACTCCTTTATCTTCTTAGCTCTATCTCTTGTAATTGGCCCACTTGAAATGATCAATGGATCCATCTTCTTGTCCTTGTAGATCAGCTTGGTTATGTCTCTATCATTCCCTTCTTCTTCAAGAGGATTCGTCCTCGAATCTAATTCACCAACATAAGGAGATATATCAGAAACATTGAAAGTAGCACTTACATTAAACTCACCAGATAAGTCTAGTTTGTAAGCATTATCATTGATTTTTGCAATCACTTGGATAGGTCAATCTCCTCTTGGCTGCAATTGGACTTTCTTTTCGAAGGAAAACTCTCCTTTCTCATATGCAACCAAACCCAATCTCCCGGCTCAAAGATGACTTGTTTCCGACCCTTGTTGGCTTGCTTTGCATATTGTTCTGTCATCTTTTCAATGTTGAGTCTTACCCTTTCATGCAATCTTTTCACCATTTCAGCCTTAGCTTTTCCATCAAGACTTGCACGTTCTTCAATAGGTATTGAAATCAAATCTAGTGGATTCAATGGATTAAAACCATACACAACTTCAAATGGAGAAAAGTTAGTAGCAGAATGAACACTTCGATTATAAGCAAATTCAGCAAAAGGTAAGCATTCCTCCCAGCTTTTCAAGTTCTTTTTAGCTAAAGTTCGTAGTAATTGAGACAAAGTCCTATTAACTACTTCAGTTTGTCCATTAGTTTGTGGATGACAAGTAGTAGAAAATAAGAGTTTAGTTCCCAACTTATTCCACAAAGTCCTATTAACTACTTCCGTTTGTCCATCAGCCGACTCACAAATTTAGCATCTCGATCACTCACAATTGATCTAGGAACACCATGCAAATGGACAATTTCTTTAAAGAACAAATCAGCAATATGAGATGCATCTTCAATTTTGTGACATGGAATAAAATGTGCCATTTTTGAAAACCAACTCAAAACCAAGCAACTTAGAACTCAAAGTAGTGATCAAAAGGTACCTCCGAGAAATGCATCAGCCACAATGTTTTCTTTTCCCTTTTTATATTTGATTACATAGGGAAATGATTCAATGAATTCCACCCACTTAATATGTCTCTTGCTAAGCTTACATTGACCTTTCAAGTACTTGAGAGATTCATGATCCGTATGAATTACAAACTCTCTAGGCCACAAGTAATGCTGCCATGTTTGCAAAGAAGCTCTAACCAAAGCATATAACTCCTTGTCACACGTTGGATAGTTCAATTGAGCTCCTTTCAACTTTTCACTAAAGTAAACGATTTTTTTTTTTTTTTTTTTTTTTTATCCAAACACCTTCATGGTGGAGGGTTCGTGGGTCCCTCATCCCTATATTTCAAAAAGTGACGATTACAATACGTGGCCACACCCAAAAGTGGTGTGTCCTCACATACTTAGGAGTAGTATGCGGTCCCAAGCCATAAACCCGGACCTCATCCTACACCATTACAAAACACAAAATACAAAGAATCAAGAAAACAACGGTGGTACCCTCCCAACCTCCAAAACACTATACTATTCTTCATCATTATGATGGACCCGAATGTTCGGGACTCCTAGTGCATCCATCCTAGTAATTGCAGCGAGGTGTCTCGGCATCGTGTGGGCATTCATACGGCAATAGCCGAGACTGTCAATTCCCATCTTTGCAAGTAAGTCTCCGGCCCTATTCCCTTCCCGGGGGGTGAAGGTGATACGCACACCTCGTTGTCGCTTGAGGAGGGAGATCCGCGCCACCACCCGGCTCGTGTGTGCCGGCCCCCATCGCATGCTATTAAGGAGCTGGACCACTTGTTGTGCAACCGACTCAATCCAGATAGGCCGGTTGAATTCCAGGGCAAGTTCTAACCCGAGTTGGATGGCAAGGAGCTCCGCCTCAAGGGCGGAGTGGGCCTCAAGTGGAGATGCAAAGGCTGAAAGCACTTTGCCCGTGTGATCTCGGATGATACCACCTCCCCCGGCTTTATCCGACTCTTCCAAGTATGCACCATCGGTGTTGAGCTTGATCCAGGGGTCCTCCGGCGGTTGCCACTTGATTGCCACTGCGAGCGGCCTAGGGCTCCGAATTTCATCATGCCTCGGGACATTGATTTTAAGACGTACCCCTTTCCAATGCTTCTTCTTGTATATCCCGTTCGTCATACTATTCCGGATGTAGATTTGAACTTGCCAAATGACATTGAAAGGCCTAAATTGTACGGACTGGTGTCGGCTCCTATTCCGTTCTGCCCAAATGAACCATAAAATGAGATACGGCATGGCCCTGCTTAGGTGTTTTTTGCCCGGTTGCCGAACTCTTCTCGTCCAGACCACAAGTCGTTCCGGTATGGTGTCATTGATCCGGAGGGGTGGTGACGGACCCTCGAACCATGTGTCAAATTCCCTCCATATCCCGTGAGCCCCGTCCCCTTGAATGAAGAGGTGTTGGAGGGATTCAATCCCTGGTCTATGTGGGCAGCAATGGCATTTGGAGGCCAATTCCATTCGTCTCCATTGCAGCTTTGTGTCCACCGGAATGCGGTTGGAGAGAAGTCGCCATAAAAATATGGCCATAGAGGACGTGAGGCCCGCTCTCCAAATGTCATCGAGGCCTTGCACAATCGGCATTTGACTTTGTAAAGTCTCCCATGTAGTAGCAAGTGAGAACTCTCCATTGGTTGATAATCTCCATCTTGGTACATCCGGCCCATCCGAAATGACGGGTGTGTCGAGGATCTTTTGGACGATATGTTGTGCTAGGCCAGCTTGCGCTTGGAGATTCCGCAATTTAGGCTCATCCCATGCACCATCCTTAATGTAGTCCGCCACCCGAGCAAGAGGCCCTCCTCTATCATCAAGGCTAAGTTCTCTCAAAGGCGTCTCTCCAAGCCATAAGTCATCCCAAAATAGCATCTTCCCTTCTCCCACCACCCATCGAATGTGCGGTTGAGCAAGAGGCCGAGCCTTCAGAATCCTCTTCCACGTAGGGCTTCCCCTCCCCAATGGTCTAGCTGTGAGCGGGGAGACCTTTTGACAGTATTTAGCCATTAAGTACGTAGCCCACAAGAAATTTTGTTCCCTAAACCGCCACCATAACTTGATGTTAAAGGCTCTTAAGACTTCCTTGATCTTCCGGATGCCCAATCCCCCCTCGGCCGTTGGTAGACAAGCCTGTTCCCAGCTTATCCAGTGCGTCCTCTTCTTCTCATTAGTTGACCCCCAAAAGAAACGGGCCATTTGATGATCCAATTGCTTGAGGGCACCGCCCGTAGGCTCGATAGCTTGGAAGATATGAAGTGGTATCGCTTCGAGTGTGCTTTTAATCAAAGTAAGTCTCCCCCCAAAGGAGAGGTGTCGATGGGCCCACCCAGAGATCCTAGCCGCGATTTTCTTACGGAGGAACAAGAACATGCTCGAGCGCTTCACACCTCGGTAAATAGGGACTCCAAGGTAAAGGAACGGGAACGTACCTCGAGTGAATCCTCCTTCCCTTTGTATTGTGTTTGTCCACCCTTCATGAGCCTCGGCAATGAAAAAATTGCTTTTCCCAAGGTTGACTTGTTGGCCGGACGCCTCGGCATAATGATCAAGGCATGCTCGTAGCCTCCGGAGAGGGTTCGCCGCCGCTTGCGTGAAGATGATGATGTCATCTGCATAGGCGAGGTGGCTGATCTCAATACTTCCCCGGGTTGCTTTGAACGTCATTTCTTTGTTGCCGAGGATGAGTTTATCAAGAAGTCTCGAGAGGTAATCCGCGGCAAGGACGAATAGGGCGGGAGAGATGGGGTCCCCTTGCCTAAGGCCACGGGTAGATTTGAAAAAACCCGCCGGCGCCCCATTGACAAGGATTGAGAACCAACAAGACCCAATGCATCTCTTGATGAGGTCCACCCACGGCTCGGGGAATCCCATGTGTTTAAGGACTTTTAGGAGAAACGGCCATTGAACTCGATCATAGGCCTTGGCCATATCTATCTTGATTGCAACATTAGGGGCCGGTGTGCTTCGTTGTAGCTCATGGAACATCTCCTGAGCAAGTAGTACGTTATCATTGAGGAGTCTCCCTTTGACAAAACCACTTTGGTTGGAAGCTACCACGCGTGGGAGTAAAGGGGCCAGTCGCTTGGAGAGTATCTTAGTAATCACCTTATTGATCACATTACACAAGCTAATGGGCCTGTAGTCTCCCCATGACTCTGGAATGGGCTTCTTCGGGATGAGTACAATGCTTGTGGTCGTGAAGCTTCGGGGAAGAAAGGCCCCACCGAAAAATTGTCTAACCGCATCCACCACATCCGATCCCACAATGCTCCAGCAGGCTTGGAAAAAGAGAGCCGAATAGCCATCCGGTCCAGGAGCACTATTGGCCGAGATGTCGAAGACCGCTCTTTTCACTTCATCCGCATCTGGAGGTTCGGGGAGGGCCGCCAAAGACTCCGAAGGGGGAAGTCGGTGTAGGAGGCTTAGGTCCGGTTCCGTGAGTACCGGATTACATGGAGCAAGAAGGTTTTGATAAAACTCAACCGCCGATGCTTGGATGGCCGAGTCTTCCGTGAGTTCACACCCATTCACGTTGATCTTGTGTATCCGTAGCCGAACCATCTTCTGCTTCACCCAGCTTTGATAGAATCTGGTGTTTTTATCCCCATCTTCCAGCCACCGTAGTGCCGCCTTCTGACGCCAGAAGTCCTCCTCCATCTTAAGAAGGAGGATGTACTCCGCAATTTGTTTGTTGACCTCCGTTCTATTCCGGGCCGAGGGATCATCTTCGAACTCCGCTTGGGCTATCGCAATGCTTTCTTCACAGGACTTGAGGTTGGCGTGAATGTTCCCAAATACCTCTCTATTCCACCGTTTTAATGTTCTCTTAATCCTTGCTAGCTTGAGCTTCAAGTTGAGGAGACCCGCCGCCTCCGTGGGGGTCCCCCAATCTTCCCTCACCAATTCATTAAATCCTTCATGCCGTACCCACATGTTTTGGAACCGAAAGGCTTTACCTCCTCCGGGGGTATTAGGCATCTTGCATCGGACAAGGAGAGGGCCATGATCCGATGCAATACGGGGGAGGTTCGTGACTCGTATTGCCTCGAACCGTTGAGACGCCACCTCATTAATCAGCACCCTGTCTAGCCTATCCAGAAGGCCATTCTTAGCCCAAGTAAAGTCTGATCCATCATACCCTGGATCCAAAAGACCACAGTCTTCAATAGCCTCTGCAAAGTCCACCATTTCGGCCAGGCGGTTTGTGTCACTCCCCATTCTGTCTCCCGCGGAGAGGATTGTGTTGAAATCCCCTCCAATAAACCACGGCATTCCTTCCGAGACTTGGGTCAGCTCCCTCATTTTTTCCCACAAAGCAAGCCTCTCTCCTCTCGAACATTTAGCATACACGGCCGAGATTAAAATAGGTGTTGGAGTCCGGGGGCAAGTGAACAACCCATGCAATAGCTGCTCCGAGTCATCCACCACCTCAAAATCCATCCCTTCCTCCACAAAAATCCATATCTTCCCATTGGCATTCGATCCCTTATAATGCAGCCCCAACACTTTTGAAAACTTGTCCGGGTTAGGGTCGACAAGTGGTTCCATTATTGCAAGAAAACAAATATTATGAGATTTAATTATTCTCTTTAGGACGTTTTGGGTTGACGCATTTGCGATCCCCCTAACGTTCCAAAATAGAAAGTTCAAAGACATCATTAACTAGCGGAGATCGTACCCGGTGGGATTGACGCCCCCCCTTGAAATTCAGTGATTTGGAGATTGCTCCCTCCATGGGGTGTCTCGGCCTCCATAAGGGCTGGATTGGCTCCATCTTCGTCTTCCTTGTGCGAGAAGGAGTCCTCCCAATTCTCATCGTCCTCCATATCATTCTCCGTGAATTCTCTTGGGCCATGAGGGAGAAATAACGATTGGTGCTCATGTGACTCGATGACCCCGGATCCTCGGCCTTCTCGAAGGCAAATGGCTTGAAATGGCCTTTTGGTTGGACTAGGTCGTCCGAAGCCGATTGACCTTCATGCCGGGGCCGGTCCTCCTCTCCCGATTTTGTCTTTCGTCCATGTTCAAATGAAGGGGCCTTAGTGTGCGCCTGTCTACCTTGGTTTGGGACTCGTGCATTATGGGCGATTGTCGTGACCTCACTCCCTGAGCCATGCATATCACCCAAGAAGTCCGGTCCCGACCACACCACCCCCGTGTGCACACTAGCCTTCGGGTTCATCCGGTTGTTGTTTTCCTTCCCCTTGTGTTTTCCTTGTTGTTTCCATTCCATGTTATTGTCGGTATGTCTCGAATCATCAACGTTCATCTTCGTGCCATCATTGTTCTTCTTAGCTCCACTCCCAACATGTTGTTGCTGTTTTGGTGGCGCAACGTTGTAGTTTCTTTCTGGGGGTCGCTCCGTCTTTCCGGAAGCATAGCAAACTTCACTCTTGTGGCCCACGTGTTTACAATCCCCACAATAGGCCGGGATCTTATCCCACTTAACTTGTTGCACCAATTCACGTCCACAAATGTCAAGGATGATTTCGGTCGGTGGCGGTTCCATGATGTCGATCTCGATGCACACCCGTGCGAATGAGAGTCTCGACTTGTTGGCCGTAGCTCTATCAATTTGGATCGGTGTACCAAGTAGTTTCCCAATGGCATAGAGGGCCGATTGATCAAACAGGTGTATCGGGAGCCCAATTAGGTTGCACCATATTGCCGCAATTGGAGACTCACAATAGGCATCAAAATCCGGTGACCATTTGAAGACTCTCATCGGATGCCGGTCAATGAACCACACCGGAGTACCTTTGGGACCACTAAGGAGCCGAGCATAATCCGCCATGTCCTCGAATTGAACAAGAATATGTTTGGCATTAATATATTTCCAAGTGTAACCTCGACAAAACTTAATGTTGTCTAGCGCCTTTTGAATTTGAGAGGAGGCCGGTATCGAATGCGAAAACTTACCTACAATGGCATGACCGAGAGATGATGCCAACCTTTGGATTTCTGATCCGGAGAAGTAGATGGATGGGATTCCGTTTGCCGTGGACGCAAAGCCAATATTTTGTATGTTCTCTGGGTCGAAGGCTTGTGGACCCTCACTAGTCGATGCCCCTCTCACCATGTCGGCCATTGATTTCTTCATGTTGGGGTTCTTCAGACTTGGCCCGGTGTCATCTCCCAAAGGGTTGTGTGTCGGGTTATCATTAGTATTAACCCCGGGGATTGTTCCATTATGTGATCCATTGCTCGAGTCATTCTCGTTCATTGCTACATCGGGAGGCCGGGGCGTTCCCCTCTCCATCTCGTGCATTCCCGAGTCCGTCGCATGCATGCCCGAGGCCGAGGACGTATTCAAGTTGCGTTGGACGTTTTGGTTAGGCTTGGTCATCGGCCAACCCGGCTTCGTAAGAGTTGCTCCGGATTCGAAAGATGCTAGGATTCGCCGGGTTCTTCCCTTTTCTAGTGGCGGGAAGTCTTCCAAGGATGGTTCAATCTCCAAGCAAGGCCTACATGCCTCCGTGTCTTTTCCTTTCCCATTTGTAACAAGGTTGACTCTAGGCAATTCGACCTTGGCCGGCGTGGGCCCGGCGAGGAGGGGTTGCGCCGCCGTCGAGTCAAGCCTCTCCGCCACGGTCAAGTCAATAATTTGAGGGATCTCCATCCTTTTTGGCTCTACTTGCTGCATTGGAGGTGGTGAATGATGCTCCACATGTGACTCCCATTTTTGGTATGGGACAAAGGCACTTTCCAAAAGGCAATTTGTTCCCATATCCATTTCGGGAAAGTTGACTATCTCACTCCCCAATGTGCTTTTTGTCACACATGTGACGTCCGAATCCTCATGGGATACGCCTAGGGGACCGTCTTCCTCACCTCCAACGGTCTTCTCACCCAGGCCGGGTTCAAGGGCGGACGGCGTGGAGTCGGCAGCCGGAGCTTTTCCATACACCACCATCTCCATATGAGTTCCATCCACATCGGACAAGTTCATGGGATTGGCTTCCCTATCTTGTGCTGCTTTTTCATCCATGGAGAGAGGCGAGAAGAGTGTTACCTTACATTTAGGACTTTCAAGGCCGGAGGCCGATCCGGAGCTCTCTAGCTCGGAGGTGACCGCACCAAAGTCGAGCTTCTTCGTGAGTTGTTTGTCCTCCGGGAAAGGGGAGAGTACGAATCTTTCCGGCCATGGCCTTTGGTGATGGGAGCCGGCGTGCTCTTCCTAGCCGCTATCTTTCCCTTCTTGCTTGTCATTTTCATTTCTTTGGTCGGGATCTTCGGAGTTTGGTCCTCACTTGATCGGAAGACCATGAGTTGGTCCGGAATAGATCTAGCCTCCTCGGGGTCCGGAGGAGCTGCGGCTGGGTTTGGAGGTGGGTCCGGCATGGCCGGACGTGGAGCACAAGGTTGATTCGGCGGCCAAGGCCGTGTGTTGGTGAAAATGTCGAGCAACACGACGACTCGCCGGGGTAGGGAGGAGTGAGACGGTGACCGAGGGTTGAATGCGCCGATTGGGAGTGTTAGAGGGGAGGTTGAGGGCGGTGTGGATTGAGTTATGGCGGCTGGACGTGAAAGCGTGGGGGCGGCGGGATGAATCAAGATGTGGGTATTGCTAGAGAGAAGGAGGAGCGTCTCTCTCTTGATCTTTCCTCTCACTAAAGTAAGCGATTGGCTTTCCATCCTGCAACAAAACAGCTCCTATGCCTACTCCTGATGCATCACATTCAAGCTCAAACTTGTTATCAAAGTTAGGCAAAGAAAGAATTGGTGCAGTTGTAACTTTTTCTTTAAGGAGATTAAAAGCATGCTCTTGTTTTTCTCCCCAATAAAAACAAACATCCTTTTTCACAATTTCATTCAAAGGTGCTGCAATCACCTTCTCCTTTTCCATTTCAATCCCATTAGCACTTATAACAAAACCCAGAAAAACAACTTTTATCCATGTAAAAAGAACACTTTTTGAGATTTGCATACAATGATTCTTTTCATAAGGTATCCAAAACTGCACGCATATGGTTAAGATGTTCATCCACATTTTTGCTATAGACAAGAATATCATCACAATAAACAACCACAAATTTTGCAATGAGTTTTCTCAAAACATGGTGCATCAATCTCATGAAAGTACTTGGTGCATTAGTTAAACCAAAAGGTATTACTAACCACTCATATAGACCAAATTTTGTTTTAAAGGCTATTTTCCATTCGTCTCCTTCTCTAATTCGAATTTGATGATAACCACTTTTCAAATCTATCTTACTAAACACAACAGATCCATGCAATTCATCAAGCATATTATCTAGCCTAGGAATAGGATAGCGATATTTTACCGTGATTTTGTTGATTGCTCGGCAGTCGATGCACATCCTCCATGATCCATCTTTCTTAGAAACAACAATTACCGGAACAGCACATGGACTCATGCTCTGACGGATTTTTCCTTTGTCCAACAACTCTTGCACTTGCCTTTGAATTTCCTTAGTCTCTTCGGGATTGGCTCTATAGGCTGGTCGGTTTTGGTAGAACTGCCCCGGGAACAAGGTCAATTTGGTGTTCAATACCTCTTAATGGAGGTAATCCACTTGATTCTTCCACTGGAAAATATCTTCGAATTCCTGTAAAAGAGACACAAAAGTACTTGGCAAAGAAGTGGTTAATTCGTTAGTGGTAAACAAAGACTATTTGTACACTAAGATGAAAACACTCTCTTTTTCAACTATTGCACTCTTTATTTCTTTTGCTCCCACAAAAAAAATTCTTTTTTTCATTCGGACTTTTTTCACTTGACTCTTTTTCAATGCCCTCACCTTTTTTTCTCTCATTCTTACTTTTCTCTCGACTTTTTTTCACTCGACTCTTTTTCAATGCCCTCATTTTTTTTCTCTCAACCTCACGAGCTCTCCCACATAATAGACTTGTTGTGCTTGAAGGTGTAGTGGTTGTGAAATCCATCATAAATCACCCTACGATCAAACTGCCATGGCCTCCCCAAAAGAATGTGACTTGCATGCATTGGCACAACATCACAAAGAACATCATCTTTATAATTGCCAATTGAAAACGAAACTAGAACTCGCTTAGTCACTCGAATTTCTCCACATTCATTAAGCTATTGTAGCTTGTATGGATTAGGATGTTTTTCCGTTGTTAAGCTCAACTTTTCCACCATTTCAGAACTTGCAACATTTGCACAACTACCACCATCAATAATCATTATGCAAAGTTTACCTTGGACCAAACACCTTGTGTGGAAGATGTTCTCCCTTTGTTGATCATCGTTTCTGTGTTGCATGTTTAGAGCCCTTCGAACCACCAAAAGTTCTACATGTTCTAGTCCAATCTCCTCCAATTGTTTATCCTCCTCCTCATCATCATCATCTTCATGTTCACTTTTTTTTTTTTTTAATTAAACACCATTACGGTGGAGGGTTCGTGGGTCCCTCATCCCTATATATCAAAAAGGGGGATTACAGAACGTGGCCACACCCGAAAGTGGTGTGCCATAGCAAAGGCAAGAGTAGAAAGCGGTACGACTCCACACGGCTCGGACCCCATCCTACTCCCTTCAAAAGTGCAATTAAACAAAACAGAGGCTCTATGATCTTCCATCTCCGAGTAACCGACTCTAGTTTCCGTCCCCATCTAGGGTTCGAATGTTTGGAACACCCATTCGGTTCAATCGGACGAAGTCCATGAGGTCTCTTGGTGCAGAATTATGATCCAATTGTCGACCGCTATCAAGCCTTAGGCCCATTCTTACCACAATGGTGACTCACGTGATGCACTAGACTTGGGAGGCCATGTGCAACCAAATCCTATCAACCTTCTCTTGCATCTTGTCACCCTTGACACGCCGGAGATGTTAGACTCCATGGTGGCGCAGCCCCTTCTCGGAGACAAATGGCCGGCGGACCTAGCCGAAAATGCCGGACCGAACCTCGCCCTACCATGGACCTCCGGACCAACCCTCGAACCACCCTCGGTAGCAAATGGCCCATCAGTCGAGGATTTCCCGCCCCTTGAACGAGGCCGGACCCGTAAAATCCGAGACGCCTTCGAAAGTGGTCGGCCACTCCCGAGCCAACCCCTACAGCCGGACGCCACACCACATCAAGCTACGTCAGGGCCCTCGGCCCCCGACAAGGCTACCGAGACGACCGAGAACATGGCCTCGGTTGCGGACGGGAGGCCGGCCAAGGATGACACGCCGATGGCCGATATGTGCGAGCACCGTGGACCGCAAGCCTTGGTTGGAGCCGAACCACTAGGCAACGCTTGGGCGACGCGGCACAAGGCCTCATTGAGAAACTCCCGACCCGAAGGAAATGAAGATGGTGCGCGGAACACAAGCGCACATGGCGGATATGGTTCGGATGTCGCCGAACATCGAAGGGCCGAAAGTGTTTGAGCCGGATAACATCCCAAATATTGGCTTTGCGACTACTTCCAATGGCATTCCGGCAATCTACTTCTCCGGAGCGGAAGTCCAAAAGCTAGCCTCAAGCATTGGGCACGCCATTGTGGGTAAGTTCTCCCACTCTATACCCACTTCATACCAAATACAAAAGGCATTAGATAATATCAAATTCAATAGAGGTTTTACATGGAAATATATTAATGCTAAGCATATATTTGTTCAATTCGAGGATATGGCGGATTATGCCCGATTGCTTAGTGGACCGAAAGGGACGCCGGTGTGGTTTATTGATCGGCATCCCATGAGGGTTTTCAAGTGGTCCCCGGACTTTGATGCGTATTGTGAGTCCCCGATCGCGGCAGTTTGGTGCAACATCATTGGCCTCCCAATCCACCTTTTTGATCACGCCGCCCTCTTTGCAATCGGTAAATTGCTTGGAACCCCGATACAAGTGGATCGTGCTACGGCCAACTAGTCGAGACTTTCATTTGCTCGCATTTTCATTGAGATTGACATCACGAAGCCACCTCCCGAGGAGTTCATTCTAGATATTTGTGGACTTGAGACGGTGCTAAAAGTGAAATGGGACAAGATCCCGGCATATTGCATGGAATGTAGGCATGTAGGACACAAAAGTGTGGTGTGTTACGCGGCGGGCAATGTTGAGCGTCCCCCGAAGAGGAACTACAATAATGTAACACCGAGACAGCCACACCATGAGAGTCAAGGGGGAAGGGACAAAACGGAACAACCAAAGGAAATGGCTAGCACTAACGAGTGGAAACATCAAAAGAAAAACAAAGGGTCGAAGGGGCAGCCAAAGGCCGGATCCTCGGCTAATGGCTCCGAGCCGAGGGAGTGGTCGGGTCCGGACATCATGGGCGAAGTGCATGTTAACTTTGACCTGGCTCCGGTTGCAAGCATCCATGAAGGTGGTGAGAGTTCCTATGGCCGAGAAACCTTCGATAAAACCGTCGGAGTGCTTGCTAGCTCTACCCATCGTGGTGGTGAATTCCATGGAGCCACGAACGGGTACACGCCCTCACGACGAGGAGCGTTCACTTGTTGGAGAGGGGGCGCACGGGGAACGGCAAGGGGCCGAGGGTCCCAAGCAGCCCGAAATGTCCTAAGCTCCAACCAATACTATTCTCTCATGGAGAATGAAGATTTCTTAGAAGATGATGATGAGCTGGAGGGGGATGGAGATAAAGAGGGGATTCCACGAACCATCCCTTTTGCCGATGGGGAAGATCCCATGCTCATGCATGAGGAGGAATGCCTAGGAGAGGAATGAATGGTGGAATTTCAGGGGGGGCCTCTCACGGTCACCGGGTAAGATACTTCCCCATTAATCATGTCTGTCAACTTTATGTTTTGGAATGTTAGGGGAGTTGCTAACGCGCCTACCCAAAATGTTCTTAAAAGATTAATTAAGACTCATAATATTCACTTTCTTGCAATAATGGAGCCGCTCACAAGCCCTAACCCGGAGAAGTTCTCAAAGGCTTTGGGGCTGGCTTTCCATGGCTCGAATAGAAATGGGAAGATCTGGGTGTTTGTTGAGGAAGGGGCCAGCTTCGTGGCCGAGAGAGATACGGATCAGGCCCTATCCGGCCGCTTTGGATCTCCTCGCCTTGCTAGCCACTTGTGTGTCTCGGCGATTTACGCAAAATGCACGAGGACCGAAAGGCTTCATTTATGGGATGAATTGAGGGAGTGCTCTATACTTTTGGAGGGTACACCCTGGATGATTGGAGGGGACTTCAATACCATTCTCCATCCGCGAGACAGAGTAGGGAGTGACACAAACCGCCAAGCCGAAATGGTGGACTTTGCGGAGGCCATTGAGGACTGCAGGATACTAGACCCGGGATTTGATGGGTCGGAGTTCACGTGGGCCAAGAATGGCCTTTTTGAAAGATTGGATAGAATCATTGTGAACGAACGATGGGCACAAACCTTGGAAACTACTCGGGTGACGAACCTGCCCCGGATTGCCTTGGACCACGGGCCTGTGTTGGTAAGATGCAAAGTGACAAGCAACAACAGCGGGGGTAGGCCATTCAGGTTCCAAAACATGTGGGTTAGGCACGAGGGATTTGAGGACCTTGTTCGGGGAGATTGGAGCCAACCGACGGAGTCCGAAGGCCTCCTCAATTTCCAAATCAAACTTGCTCGACTAAAGAGAATCCTAAAGGTGTGGAACAAGGAGACCTTTGGGAACATCCATAACAACCTCAGGGATATGGAGGTGAAAATCGCACTGGCCCAAAGCGATTTCGAAGAAAGGCCAACCCTGGAGAACAGGACAGAGATCAATAGATGCATTGCCGAGTACATTCGACTCCTTAAAATGGAGGAGGACTTCTGCCGACAAAAGGCTACCCTAAGATGGCTAGGGGAGGACGACAAGAATACTAAATTCTACCAAAGTTGGGTCAAACAAAAAAAGGATCTGCATGCGCATCCACAAGATCAATGTGGGCGGCCGGGAGATCTCGGACGAAATGGAGATAAGAAGCTGGTGGTGGAGTTCTTCCAAGACCTCCTGGCCCCGGGGCCCCTCACTTTGTCCGAGCCAGACCTTGATTTGATCCCTCAACTCCCACCCTTGGATGAAGTGGCTGCTCTCCCCGACCCTCCATCCGCAGAGGAAGTTAAAAAGGCTGTTTTTGACATCTCCGGGGACAGTACCCCAGGGCCGGATGGTTTCACGGCCTTGTTCTACCAGGCCTGTTGGGCGACGGTTGGGCCGGACGTGGTGGCGGCTATAGGCCAATTCTTCGGGGGTGCCTACCTCCCACGTAGCGTCACGGCCACAAGCATTGTCCTCATCCCAAAAAAGCTTGTGCCGGAGTCGTAGAGTGACTACCGCCCCATTAGCCTGTGCAACGTCGTCAACAAGATTATCACAAAGATAATGTCGAAGAGAATGACTTCGCTCATCCCTATGGTTATCTCACCAAACCAGAGTGGATTTGTGAAGGGACGGCTCCTCAATGATAATGTCCTTTTGGCACAGGAGATGTTCCATGAGCTCTCGAGATGTGCGCCGCCCTAATGTCGCGGTAAAAATCGATATGGCTAAGGCCTACGACCGAGTACAATGGCCCTTCCTTTTGAAAGTGCTACACCGGATGGGTTTCCCGGCCCCGTGGGTCTCTTTGATTGAGAGATGTGTGGGCTCGTGTTGGTTCTCGGTGCTGGTCAATGGCGCCCCCTCCGGGTTCTTTAAGTCCACCCGCGGCCTCAGACAGGGAGATCCAATATCTCCGACACTTTTCGTAATTGCAGCTGAGTACCTCTCAAGAAAATTAGACAAGCTCATTTTGGGAAAGAAAGAGATGACTTTTAGAGCTACTTTCCACTGCATGGAAATAAGCCACCTCGCCTACGCCGATGACATTGTGATATTCACACAAGCAGCGGAGGGACCTCTTAGGCGGCTGCGGACTTGCTTGGAGACATATGCCGGGATTTCCGGGCAGCAGATTAACTTGGCAAAAAGCAACTTCTACATTGCCGAACAACATGAAGGGTGCGCCAACATTATACAAACTGAAGGAGGCTTCGCACGAGGTACTTTCCCATTTTTGTACCTTGGAGTTCCTATTTATCGTGGTGTCAAACGTACAGATATGTTTATCGTGGGCTCATCGACACCTCTCCTTTGGAGGTAGGCTACAACTACTCCAAAGCACACTTGAAGCGGTGCCGCTGCACATTTTCCAGGCTGCCTACTTTTGGGATGACATTTGGCTTGGTGAATCTCCCCTTCGCGAGATCTGCCTTGACGATAGGGGCGCCTCATCGGCCAAGGTCTCGGACTACATTGGGGGTGGAACTTGGGATGAGGCTAAGTTACGTCAACTTCACAACCAGGCTGGAATGCCACAAGAGGTTATCACACAAATCCTTCATACCCCAATCGTCACGGGAGAACCGGACGTCTCTCGATGGAAGCTTTCTCGGCTCGGGGAGTTCTCGCTCACTACGACCTGGGAGACTATACGTACGCAAAGGCCGAGAATCCAAGGTCTCGACGACATTTGGAGGGCTGGATACCGGTTGGCGATTATTGTCAAACAGGATACCGGTTGACTCCAAGCTCCAATGGAGGAAGATTGAGCTTGCGTCGAAATGCCAATGCTGCCCACGGAGGCCTAACACCGAGTCCCTTCAACATCTCTTCATCCGAGGGTGGGGAGCAGCATGTGTCTGGAGGGAGTTCGACGGTTGGTTCGAAGGCTCGGCCCCATCTCTTAGGGTGAACGACACCATCCCGGACAGGTTGCAAGTGTGGTCCGCTAGGACCCAACAGCATGATAGGAGACACCTTAGTCTAGTCATTCCATACCTCATTCTGTGGTTCCTTTGGGCGGAGAGGAATAGGAGTCGACATGAGCAAATTTAGTTCAAACCGTGCAACGTTGTTTGGCAGGTTCACATGTTCATCCACAACAACATGACCAATGGTCACATCAAGCCGAAGCATTGGAAGGGAGTGAAACTCGGAATGAGCCCTCCGAATCACCCCGAGACAAGGGGGCCGAGACCGTTAGTTATGCCGGTTAAGTGGCACCCCCCGGAACGCACATGGATTAAGCTTAACACGGATGGGGCGTTCTTTGAGGCAACAAACAAGGGTGGCGGAGGGGGTCTTGTTCGGGACCACAATGGGAAATTACTTGCAGCATTTGCAACCCCCCTCGTCGTTCAATCGGCTCTTGAGGCCGAGCTCATGGTCACCGATCTTGCTTTGTACCGGACGCCGTAGAGTATGTGGGTGTCGGTCCATCCTCGGATTGACCCCTATTTACTCTTGTGGTGTTTTTGTAATAGGGTGTGGTGTAAATTGTTTTTGTCACTCTAGCTTTAGAAAGATTGGTCCTCTTGTAATCAAGTAATGGCCTTTTGTTGATATATAGGGATGAGGGACCCACGAACCCTCCACCGTGAAGGTGTTTGATTAAAAAAAAAAAAAAAGTGACGGACCTTGGATTTTGTGATGTGAAGGTTGCACCATGTTAATTGTAATAGAATAGTGAAGAGTACATTGATGACCACTCTAGTTGGTAGGGAGGCCCTCGTTGTACTCTAATTGGTTTTGGCGAGCCGTCACTTTTGGGCGGCTCGGTGTTCCTGGTTGTTCGTTGCAATTGTCCTTAGTAATGCACAGGTGTGGGTCCGCCTTAACCCTCCACCCTCATGGTGCTATTGATTAAAAAAAAAACTAATTTGTATGCTATTACCTTAAAGAGATCGTACACTGAATGTTTACAGGTCAACTGGATTGAAATGGTTTGCTTGTTAGCCAAGCATCCCAAATATAAAGAGTTAAGCTTTAAATGAACTTCCACGAGACAACAACGATTATTATGCTCTATTGACCGAAATGATCTGGTCCTATCGTTATGCTATTATGTAACAGAGATCTTATAATAATAGTTTATAGGTCAATTGTATCACAACTGCCCACACTTATACATTTTGTGATGTGTGTAACGTAATGACATCAAAGACAAGATCATTTTGGTCAATAGAGCACATTAGTCACGGTTGTCTCGTTGAATTTTATTTAGAGCATAACTCTTTGTATTTGGCTTTACTTGGCCAACAACCAAACCATTTACATCCAAATGACCTACAAACTTTCAATGTACGATCTCTGTTAGGTAATTGCATCAAGATAGGATCATATTCATCGATATTAGCAATTGGCATATCTTAACAGCTTATTTGAAGCATAACTCTTATATATGGGTTTACTTGGCCAACAAGCAATAATTTTGAATCAAAATTACCCACAATTACACATTTTGCGACGTGTGTAACGTAATGACATCAAAGACAAGATCATTTTGGTCAATATAGCAGAATAGTCATGGTTGTCTCATTGAATTTCGTTTAGAGCATAACTATTTGTATTTTTTTTTATTAAACAACTTCACGGTGGAGGGTTCGCGGGTCCCTCATCCCTATATTGCATATCAAAAGAGGTTACATTTGAAGGGTTACAGGAAGGCCGATCCATCTAAGTCTAGGGAAACCAAAAGTTATTTACATAAACCACTAGAACAATTACGCTATAAGAGTAAGAGGGGGACATGCCAGGGATTGTTCGACACCACCGTACTCTCCAGCATCCGGTGAGCTCATGATCATATCGTCCCTCCTCGGCACTTTTTTTTTAATCAAACACCTTCACGGTGGAGGGTTCATTGGTCCCTCATCCCTATATTTCAAAAGGAGATGTATACAGAACGTGGCCACACCTGAAAGTGGTGTGCCTAAATAAAGATCAAGAGTAGTATGCGGTCCGATTCCACACATCCGGACCTCATCATACTCCCTCCCAAAAATCAAAATACTATTGAGCATAAACAAAAGACTATACACTCCTTTCATCCAACGCCCGACCCTATTCTTCATCTTCATTTTGGACCCGAAGGTTCGGGACTCCCATTGCATCCATCCTAATGATTGCTGTGAGGTGTCTTGGCACCGTGAGGGCATTCATACGGCAGTAGTCGGTTCTATCCAATCCCATTTTGGCAAGGAGATCTCCTGCTTTATTCCCTTCCCGATGGATGAAGGTGATACGAGTGTCCTGTTGGTGTTTGAGGATTGCGAGACGCGCCATCACCCGGCTAATGTGGGCCGGGCCCCAGCATGTGCCATTAAGAAGCTTGACCTCTTGTTGTGCATCCGATTCAACCCAAATAGGCCGTCTGAATTCTGAGGCAAGAGTCAACCCGAATTGGATGGCAAGTAGCTCCGCTTCTAGAGCTGAGTGAGCCTCGAGTGGGGAGGCAAAGGCTGCAAGCATGTTGCCCTCATGATCCCGAACAATTCCTCCTCCCCCGGACTTATCCGTTGCCTCGATGTATGCTCCGTCAGTGTTAAGTTTGATCCAAGGATCATCCGCTGGGTTCCATTTGATCACCATCGCAAGGGGCCTAGTCCTCCGTGGCTTGACTTGGCTCGGGACGTTGATTTTGAGGCGGACTCCTTTCCAGTGCTTCGGTTTGTAGGATCCGTTGGCCATGCTATTTTTGATGAACATTTGCACTCGCCAAACCACATTAAAAGGCTTAAATTGCATCGATTGATGCCGACTCCTATTTCGTTCAACTCAAATGAACCAAAGGATAAGGTACGGCATAGCCCGGCTGAGGTGTTTCTTGCCGGGTTGCTGGGCACTTCGTGCCCAAACTTTGAGCCTTTCTGGGATAGTGTCATTGATCCGGAGGGGTGGTGAAGATCCCTCGAACCAGGAGTTGAACGCCCTCCACACACCGCGAGCACCAGCCCCTTGAATGAAGAGGTGTTGAAGTGATTCGATGCCCGGTCTCTGTGGGCAAAATTGGCATTTAAACACCATTTCCATTTTTCTCCACTGTAGCTTCGTATCCACCGGGATTCGGTTGGAAAGGAATCTCCATATGAAGATAGCAATCGAAGACGTGATAACCTCCTCGGCACTTTGACTACTCGTTGTCTTCATTCCAGACTCGAATGTTGGGGATTCCCATCTCTTCCATACGGGCGATGGCCTTGAGCATTCCAGGGAGCGCTTGTTCGGCCATGCTACGGAAGCTTGGTTGGTCGAGCCCCAACTTAGCTAGCCAATCAGCCGCTTTGTTTCTCTCCCGGTGGATGAATGAGGCTCGGATGTGGTGTTGTTGTTTGAGGATGGCTAGGCGCGCCATGATTCGGCGGACATGCGCCTGCCCCCATGTTGTGCCATTGAAGAGCTTGATTGCTTGCTCGGAGTCTGATTCAATCCACATTGACCGATTGAACTCCTTAGCCATGACGAGGCCGTGGTGGATGGCCATGAGCTCGGCCTCAAGGGCTGATTGAGCATCAAGTGCGCAAAGGCGGCAAGGACTTTCCCGGTATGCTCTCGGATTACCCCTCCCCCTCCTGCCTTGCCCATCGCCAACGAGACTGCACCATCCGTGTTAATCTTTATCCAAGGCTGGTTCGGGGGTGCCACTTGACTCGCATGCGGTCTTGGCCTTCGCAACTCGGCTGGGCTTGGGACACTCATCTTGAGTTGCATGCCTCTCCAATGCTTCGGCTTGATGGTGCCAATAGCCATACTGTCACGGATGAAGGTTTGCACTTTTTTTTTTTTAGCATATTATAACAAGGATCCATCCTTCTACACATAATATATGCAGTCTGCAACATCAAAACTGCCTTGAGTTTACTATATAAACGTACATGGATATATTGGCTTCACCAAAAACCAATGGCCGGATTCAAATGTCCAGCCCCATCTAGAGTCTAGTTCTACCGGAATAAATTTACCTGCATATGCATCATTATACTACTGCGCATGGAGAAATCCCATGGATTTTTCGCCAGGCTTGAACTTGTCACCTTCACCGACCTGGAAAACATATCAATCTCCGAAATTCTCAGCAGAAGTATCAGTGTTCTCATCCTCGTCATCATCCATTTCTCGTATTTTAGCAATCTCCGCCTGCGCACGCTCAACAATCTGCTTCTTCTGCAACTCCAAATCCCTCTGGAAATCCTGCTTCAGTGTCTCCAACTCCACCATCTGCATCCTCTTACTCTCCTCAATCTTCTCATACACCTCTCCAAACTTCTGAATCGAATTGGCCAACATTCTAGCAGACTCACCATCCACCATATCATCCCCACTAAAATCCTCCTCCCCGTCCTCGCCCCCGTCTTCATCGGTATCCTCATCCGACTGCCCCGGGCTATCCCTCATCTCATCCAACACATTCGACATGTCCAAATACACCCTCGGATTCATAAACACGTACTCCCCGGAGTCCAAACCACACCCCAATCCGCCGCCGTACCCTCGGGCCCTGAGGTTCAGCAACGCATCCATCTTCTTAAAAAACACCCACTTGATAGCACCCCCGCTCTCCACCTTCACCATCTCCTTCTTATACTTGTTCTTCAGCATATCCAACTGGCTCCTGCACTCCCCCTCCGTCCTCTCGCGCCCACTAATCTCGGTGACCTTCTCCATCACGTCGACCCAGTCCTCGGCGCGAAGGCTGCGCCTGCCGAGCTCTACGTAGCGCTCCCCCCAGACCTCCAGCAGGCCGAAGATCTCGTCTTCGCTCCAGGACTCGCTGTGCGGGGAAAATTCGTAGTTGGAGACGAAGGATTCGAGCTTCCGCTTCTTAGGGTGCCGCTTAGAGTTGTCGAAATTGTAGAAATTGCCATTTTGGGCGAAGGACTTGTCGGGGCTGTCTTCATTGTCGTCGAAATCGTTGTCTACGTCGTCGTCGTAATCGACGGCGGGGCTTCTGTAAGCGTAGAAATTGGGGGTTTTTCATCGGCGTAGGGTTCTGATTTGAGATTAAAGGGATTTTTGGGGCGGATGAAGGTTTGCACTTGCCATATCACATTGTAAGGTTTGAAGGGAACATGATCATGTCGGCTCCTATTTCGTTCCGCCCAAATGAACCACATGATGAGGTATGGCATGGCATGGCACAAGTGTTTCTTATCTTGTTGTTGAGTCCTTCGAGACCACACGTCGACTCTCTCTGGGATTGTATCGTTGATTCTGATCGGTGGAGAGGACCCCACGAACCACCCGTCGAATTCCCTCCAAATACTAGTTGCCCCACGGCATTGACTAAAGAGGTGTTGCAGGGATTCGGCGTTCGGTCCATTAGGGTAGCATTGGCAATTGATCTGGTGAGTCCGGCCTTCCAAATATCATTAAGCCCCGGGATGACCGGCCTTTGAGACCGAATGGTTTCCCATGTCGTGGCCAACTAGAATTCACCCATTCGAGAGAGGTTCCATCGCGGGATTTCCGGCTCCCCCGCGACAATTGGTGTGTCGAGGATTTGTGCAATAGCTTGTTGGGGAAGTCCGGCTTGATCCTGGAGCATTTGTAGTTTGGCCTCGTCCCATGACCCTTCCTGAATAAAGTCCGAAACCATGGTCAAGGGGGAAACCCGGTCATCAATGCATAACCCCCTTAGCGCGACATCCTCAATCCAAATGTCGTCCCAGAAATAAATCTTTCCTTGTCCCACCACCCATCTAACGTGAGGGTGGGCTTGGTGCCGCACTTTTAGTAACCGTTTCCACGTCGGACTATGTCTTCCCGACGCTCTAGATTTGAGAGGGGATGCTTTCTGACAATATTTGGCCATCATGTATTTTGCCCATAAGGAGTTCTGTTCTCGGAGCCTCCACCAAAGTTTAATATTAAAAGCTTGGAGTACCTCTTTAAGCTTGCGGATATCGAGGCCCCCTTCGACCGTGGGAAGGCAAATCTGATCCCAGCCAATCCAGTGTGTCTTTTTCTTCCCACTAGTCGAGCCCCAGAAAAAGCAAGCCATTTGTTGGTCCACTGCTTGAGGGCTCCACCCGTCGACTCAATTGCTTGGAAAATATGCAGTGGGACCGCCTCAAGCGTGCTCTTGATCTCAAGGTGAGTCTCCGCCCGAAGGACAGGTGTCGATGGGCCCAACCTGAGATCCTCGCCGCTATCTTTTCCCGAAGGAACATGAACATATCTGAGCGCTTAACACCTCGGTAAATAGGGACCCCCAGATAAAGGAAAGGGAAAGTACCTCTAGAGAAACCCCCTTCCGTTTGGATTGAGTTCGACCATCCTTCGTGCGCATCGGCAATGTAGAAGTTGCTATTGGCTAGATTGATTTGTTGGCCCGACACCTCTGCATAGTGGTCGAGGCACGCTCTTAGTCTCCTGAGGGACGTCGTGGCCGCTTGTGTGAATATAATGATGTCGTCAGCATAAGCGAGATGGCTGATCTCCAAGCTTCCACGGGTGGCTTTAAAAGTCATCTCATTGTCCCAAGAATAAGTTTGTCAAGGGTACGTGAGAGATAATCTGCAGCTAAAACGAACAGGGCAGGGGAGATGGGGTCGCCTTGCCTGAGCCCGCGGGTGGATTTGAAGAAACCTACCGGGGCGCCATTAATGAGCATCGAGAACCAGCAAGTTCCAATGCATCTTTCAATAAGCGCAATCCAAGGTCCCGGGAATCCCATTTGCATATGAACCTTGAGTAGGAAGGGCCATTGCACCTGATCATAGATAGGCCTTAGCCATGTCAATCTTGATTGCAACGTTCAGGGCCGGGGTGCATCGAGCAAGCTCATGGAACATTTCCTGTGCGAGGAGCACATTGTCATTTGGTAGCCTCCCCTTTACGAACCCGCTTTGATTCGGTGAGACGACATGGGGTAGGAAAGGTGCGAGTTTCTTCATGAGGACTTATTTAATCACCTTATTAATTACGTTGCACAAGCTGATGGGCCGATAGTCTCCCCAACTTTCGGGAGACGGCTTCCTTAGGGATAAGTACAATACTCATGGCAGTAAAACTTCGGGGGGAGGAAAGCCCCGCATAAAAATTGCCTAACCGCATCCACTACATCCGCCCTGCGATTCCCCATCAAGCTTGGTAGAACAAGGCCGAGAACCCATCCGGCCCAGGGGCACTATTGCTTGAGATGTCAAAGACCGCCCTTTTTACTTCATCCGCGTCCGGCGGCGTGGGGAGGTCATCCAATTGCTCCGAGAAGGGTAGTTGTTGCAAGAGGTCTAGGTCCGGGGCAGCCAACTCCGGGTAGGTTGGTGCAAGGAGGTTTTGGAAGAACTCGACCGTCGAGTCTTTGATTTCAAGGTCATCTGTGAGTTCCCTCCCATTAGCATTTATCTTGTGGATTGACAACCGAATTCTCTTTTGCTTAACCCAGCTTTGGTAGAACCTAGTGTTTTTATCACCCTCTTCCAGCCAACGGAGAGCCAGAAGTCTTCTTCCATCTTGAGAAGGAGGTTGTACTCAGCCATTTGTTTGTTGATCTCCATTCTGTTCCGGGCCGAGGGGTCTTCCTCGAACTCAGATTGAGCCACGAAAAATATTCTCTTCACAAGCTTTGAGGTTGGCGTGGATATTCCCGAAGACCTCTTTGTTCCACCGTTTGAATGTCTGTTTAATCCTTGCTAACTTGATCTTCAAGTTGAGTAGGCCTGCAGCCTCCGTGGTAGCCATCCAATCTCGTCGCACCAAATCAGCAAATCCCTCGTGCCGCACACACATGTTTTGGAACCGGAACGCTCTACCACTCCCAGCGTTGTTCAGCATTCTGCATCGGACGAGTATTGGCCCATGATCTGAGGCTACCCGGGGGAGATTAGTAACTCTTATTGCGTCTAAAAGTTGGGTTGACATTTCGCTGACCAGCACCCTATCCAATCTTTCCATGAGGCCATTTTTAGCCCAGGTATAATCTGAGCCATCAAAGCCCGGGTCCAGCAATCGACAATCCTCTATGGCCTTGACGAAGTCAACCATCTCCACCTGTCGATTGGTGTCGCTTCCCATCCTGTCGCGAGTGGAGAGGATGGTGTTGAAGTTCCCTCCAATGAACCAAGGCCTCTCGTCCTGTCCAGAGCCTTTGTCCTAGAGGCAAAGAGCTTAACATTATTGCATGAGGTGTCGAGTTCGAGCCCTCTTGACATCAGTTGTATTTTCCTCCTATCTATAGTATAGGAGTTTATTTGTAATTTCCTCCCTTATATAGGAGTTAATTTTGAAAAAAAAAACCAAGGCCTCCCGTCCGACATTTTAGTGATGTCTCTCATCTTATCCCACAGTGCAAGTCGTTCCCCTCTCGTGCACTTGGCATACACAGTCGAGATCTCAATAGGAGTTGGTAATCGAGGGCAAGTGAACCGCCCATGGAGCAACTGTTTCGAGCCATCCTCAACTTCGAAATTAGCCACTTCCTCCACAAAAATCCAAATCTTCCCGTTGATGTTCGAACCCTTGTAGGTCAGCCCCAATGTCTTTGAGAATTTGTCCGGGTTAGGGATTGTAAGCGGCTCCATTATTGCAAGAAAGCAAATATTATGAGATTTGATTAGTCTTTTTAGGACGTTTTGGGTTGACGCGTTCGCGATCCCCCTAACGTTCCAAAATAGAAATTGTATTGACATGATTAATAAAAGGAGTTCGTACCCGGCGGGTGTGAAGGCCCCCCCTTGAAATTCAATGATTTGGAAGTCATTCCTCTCTTAGCATGCCTCCATAAGTATGGGAATGGCTCCACCATCATCATCCTTGAGAGGTATGTTCTCTTCCCCATCATCCGTATCTTCCAAATCATTATCCACGAAGTTCTTCCGAGCCATTAGGGAGAAATAGCGATTGGTGCTCATGTGGTTATTCGACTCTTGTGCTTCGGACCTTTTTAAGTCAAAAGGCTTGAACGAGCCTTTCGGTCTCACTAGATCACCCGAGGCCGAGGCTGCTTCACACCGTCCCCCAACCTTGGACGAGGGTGTAGCCCGGTGGTTACTTATTTCTCCCTTCGCCATGCTCCCTCCGCCGTTCCTATGCTGAAAGGGTGTGAAGGCCGAACCCCTACCATGCAAATGGGTTGCACTCCAACTCTTGTCACCCTCGTCGGCATGAATGGTCAAATCCATGGGGCCATCCTCATGCAAATCGCCCATGACATCCGGTCCTTGCCAATCTCAATCTTTCGTATCTCTAGTGCTTGGTGTTGTAATTAGTTGCGCTTCCGTTTCTTTGGGTCTCCATTGTTGTTTCACCTCCTTGTTGTTCAATTTTCCTTCGGTTGATCATATCCTCCCTTCGAACCTTGGGCCCCTTGGTGTGGCTGTCTCGGCATGGCAAAATTATAGTTCCTCTTTGGGGGTCGAACCGCTTTACCCGCCGCATAACAAACTTCGCTCTTATGCCCCACGTGCCAACACTCATTGCAATACATCGGGATCTTATCCCACCTCACTTGTTGCACGGTTTCACGCCCACAAATGTCAAGGATGATCTCATCGGGTGGTGGCTTCGTTATATCGATCTCGATGCAAAGACGAGCAAAGGATAATCTAGTCTTGTTGGCTGTGGCGCGGTCCATTTGGATAGGAGGACCTAGGAGTTTCCCAATGGCGAAGAGAGCCAATTTGTTAAATAGGTGGATGGGGAGGCCGATTAGATTGCACCAAATTGCCGCAATCGGGGATTCACAACATGCATCAAAGTCCGGGGACCATTTGAAGACTTGCATAAGGTGTCGGTCAACAAACCATACCGGGGTACCCTTGGGGCCGCTTAGCAATCGGGCATAATCCGCAATATCCTCGAATTGAATAAGAATATCTTTAGCGTTAATATATTTCCATGTAAATCCTCGGCTAAATTTGATGTTATCAAGAGCTTTTTGAATTTGGTGCGAAGCCGGAATAGAATGGGAGAGCTTACCAACGATTGCATGGCCGAGACTCGTTGCCAACTTTTGTATCTCTGATGATGAGAAGTAGATTGCCGGGAGCCCATTTGAGGTGGTAGCAAATCCAATATTTTGAATGTTTTCCGGGACAAATGCTTGATGGCCGGCAATGTTCGGACCTTCCTGAACCATGGGTGGGAGCTTTCGACGCCGGAGTTACCTCTTCATCTTGGGTGGAGCTTGCCAGAAATATAGCCGTTTTGCATTTTGGACTTCCGGCCTTGGGGCTATCTTCCTCTCCAAATGATAGTTTCTTTCGAAGTTGTTTGTCTTCCGGGAGGGGCGAGGGGACGAACCTTTTCCGGCCGTTGCCCTTCGAGGGTGGAGCCGCGGTGCTCTTCCGGACTTTGAGCCTTGCTTTTGCGGTCTTGAGTTTCATAGCTTTGGTCGGTTGTTTGGGGGAGGTGGCCTCGGCTGATCGGAAAACCATTTGTTGGTCCGAGAGGACCCGTGCTTCCTCAACCCCCGGAGCAAGGTCCGGTGGGTTGACCATATTTTGATCCGAGATGGATATCGCCTCCTCGGAGTCCGGCGGGTGGCCCATTGTTTCGGCCAGCCGAGGGGAAGACTTCTGCGAGGTGTGGCCGAGATGTGGATTGGAGCTCGGCGGGGCACGCGAGCCAAGTCCGACGAGGGGGGAGCTTGCGTGGTGGTGGTTGAGGTGGCAGAGAGGGTAAGCCGGAGAAGGGATGTATGGGTGGCTGGGGTTGGTTGGAGAGGGTGACCGGCGGTGGGGTGCTAACGTGAGTTAATGAGGGTGGTGGGTGGTTCGCAGTGGGGACATGGTGGTCGGAAAGGATGATTCGGCGTGGGACTATGAGGGAGGGGTTTTTAGTGAGAAGGAGGATGAAGATATGACAATTACTAACTCACCACCGGGCATGACTATTTATATTTAGCTTTCCTTGGCCAACAAGGAAACCACTTCTATCCAAATGACCTACAAAATTTTATTGTACGATCTTTGTTAGGTAATTGGATCAAGATAGGATTATTTTCATCGATATAACATCATAGGAATTGTCATCTCTTAACAACCTATTTGAAGCATAACTCTTATACGTTGGTTTACTTGGCCAACAAGCAATCCTTTTGAATCAAAATTGCCCACAATTATACATTTTGTGACGTTTGTGACGTAATATTTTTTTTTAAAGATAAACAACCCTAGGGGTGAAGGGTTGAGGCGCACCCACACCCGTGCATTACCAAAAACCATTTGCAACAACCAAACAAACATCGAGTCGCCCAAAAGTGACGACTCGCCATGACAAATTAGAGTACAACGAGAATTTAACATTGACAACAATCAATTAAAAACACGAGAGAGAAGCTCTCCCTTCTCTCTAGAATTCGTCCACTCCCTCTCCCTCCCCTTTGAGGGAGATGTAGTGTGATTGTTGCATCCAACACATGGTGAAGTCCGGCGGTGAGTTGCCGGAGGGGGATGCCGATGCCTTGGAACACATGATGCAGCCCCTCTCCTCGCCGGAGTGGAAGTTTCATTCGATTGCACAGTCTAAAACCAAAAGGGTTGGCACGCCTCACCCGGAGAAAGCTCGACAAGCCCTCAAACGAGCCGGCCTTGAATCTGGTTCGGAGGTTAGTCGGTCTAAGAAGAAGATGGTCTTTGATATGGTGGATAGTCTCGTTGCGGAACGCCATGGTGAAAGGAAAGGGACGTCGGAAAACAAGCTCGCCCCTTTTGGGGATATGTTGAGCTCTCTAGCCCAAATGGCCAAGGAAGGGAACGTCCCGACGAGTGGAATGGAAGGGCTCGATGGTGATGAGATGGCCGGAATGTCGCTGGCACCGGCAGGCCGGAATCTTGGAGGATCAAGCATGGAGAAGAGATGGTCAACCGGCTGACCACTGCAAGTACCATGCCCCACGTGAAGGATGATGGGGTGGCATGTGAGTTGGTGGGTGCATGTGACTCACAAAAGGAGGAAAAGACAAAGGCCACTTTTCATGGGCAAGATAATGTTGGCGCATTTGTGGAAAATGCCATTTTGAATTCAAAATCACCACCATGTACTATGCATCCTCATCTTTTTTTTTTTGAAGAGAAACAAGTACATTTAATAGAACATATCCTTGGGTTGCATAGCCTGATTTTACATATACAAGCACTGCTAATGCAGACACAGCCGCTGGATACTGTCATCAAACAATAAATTTCCATCACTATACAAACATTAAGGAATGATCGAATTACACTTGTCGGAGTCCTAAAGCATTTAGACATAATCACAGTCCGGTGCAGAGGTTTTACACAGGCTCCTATATGTCAATGGCAATAGTAAGCACAAATCAGGTCCTAAGAGCAACAAGAGTCAGCTTGACCACAGACCAAAGATCTCCCCTTCCTCTGATTACAGAAATAACAATTGAGTTTGATCAGAGAGGACTTCATCTTCGAGTAACCTACTCCAACAAAATTACGAGACATCAAGATACAATTCTCCCATAGCACACCGATGCTATGTAAAGATTTTTACCCATTTCTCCTTAACATGTGTGCTTGGGAAAGCAGAAGTCCGAAGTGTTTCTTGTGTTTCATCTGAAGGTTTCCGTCGTGGATTGCTAAGAACAAGGGCAGTTTGATCCCATGTTGCTGCAGTTGATGTGATGCGATAGCCAGAATCCCACCTCCTATGAATACCTTCACTTGGATACAGAAAGTCCAACTCGACAACCTGATCAGAAAAACCTGCCCCACGGGACATAACAATTGCCCATCTAGTTCCAGCTGTAGCCATGGTAGTAACGTAAAAACCTTCTCTCCATTTCTTGTTGATCCACTTGAATGGAAATGACTCACTAACTTTATATGACTGCTGCAGATACGGGGTACCCTTAGACATGACAATTAATGAGCTCCCATTATTAGCCCCTGCTATGGCACTTATGTAGTAATTTTTCTCCCATTGTTCCATGATCCACTCCTTATGAAGGAAATGAGGTGAAAGTTCATAGACTTGATCACTGAAACCGGTCCCTGTATCCATAATCAAGGCCCATAGATTTGAACAAGAGGCCACACTGCTAATATAAAGTCCATCTTCATTTCCTTTTTCAATATGCTGGTCCAATCTTAAATCTGCAACATTGTAATGATATCTTTGCTTCATCGGTCTTCTCCCATTGTACACACTAATCCACTGTATAGCAGGCATTCCCATGCGGACTTTCTTCTTTGGCTGCTCATCATCATCGTCGTCCATCATAAGCCTTCCTCTCTTCTGTCCGACTTGATATACAAGCTTTCGAGCACCTTCAGTGTTGATTGGGGCCTGATGTCCGGATTCGGACCAATAATCCCATCAAAAAGGGATATGTATTTTGCATAATTAGGCTCTTCATCAAACTTCAAGTTAACAAACAAACTCAACAAACTGTTTAAAAGGTGCAGGACAGAAACAACAAAGGGCTTCTGGAGAAGTTCCCATCTTCTTTTTGCAGACCAGAAAGCCTTTATTCTCGCCCTGGTAACCTTGGGAGGAAGGCAACCTCGAAGAAGAAAAATGAGGGTATAAGCAAGGGATTCCAAGTCATCCCTATGACTACCGGTTCTTCCCAGATGAGCATGCACACTAGCATACCGCACAGTTCCTCTGAATACATCAGGTCGTTGATCATAATCACATGAAGACCAATTGAATTATCACGCCACCGAACAGCCAATCCAAGATCAACCAAAAAAAGTTTTTTCTCATCAGCAGTTCCAGGTGTACCAAGCAAAAAGTTTTCTAGCTTTACATCCCCATGCACATATCCTCTAGAATGTAACTTTTCCAAAATGGATATAGCTTCAATGGCAATACATCCCCACCATTTCAATTGACATTGTATTCGAATTGTTGTTCCAGACATCCCATAAACTAGGACCCTAGCATATCTATCCATTACCATAATATAGTAATCACTCTGACGTCCTTTGTAATGCACACGTGGTATGCCGTGACTACCACCAAAAGCACTGTAAACTTGCCATTCATAAGGTGGTCCATAATTACAACCTTTGCTACTACGGTGCTCAAATTTCAAAGCAACTTCTACCGCTCCTGGTCCATTTCTTTCGAAAGGCGACCCTCTTCGATGGCTTGCGGAGGGCGACTGAACACTAAATTTTATCAAAGCTGGGTCAAACAAAAGAGATTAAGGATGCGCATCCACAAGATCAATGTGGGGGGGAGAGAACTCACGGAGGAATTGGAGATCAGGAACTCTGCCGCGGATTTCTTCCAAAACCTCCTTGCCCCGGGACCCCTCTCTCTCCTGGAGCCGGATTTGGGCTTGATTCAGCGCCTCTCACCTTCTCCTGAAGTGGAAGCCCTACCGAATCCACCAAGCGTAGAGGAAGTGAAAAAAGCCGTATTTGACATCTCCGGAGATAGCGCCCCTGGACCGGATGGTTTCACAGCCACCTTCTATCATTCTTGCTGGGATACGGTCGGTATTGATGTTGTGGCCGCTATCCAGCAATTTTTCGAGGGAGCCTACCTACCCCCAAGCATCACGGCCACGAGCATCGTACTCATTCCGAAGAAGCTTGGCCCAGACTCGTGGAGTGATTATCGCCCCATTAGCTTGTGCAATGTTTCAAACAAGATCATTACCAAAATCCTCACAAGGAGATTATCTCCCCTCCTCCCTCAGGTTATTGCGCCAAATCAGAGTGGGTTTGTGAAAGGCCGGCTGCTTAATGATAACGTCCTCTTGGCGCAAGAGATGTTCCATGAACTTCCGAGGAGCGCGCCGGCCCCCAATGTTGCGGTCAAGATTGATATGGCTAAAGCTTACGACAGAGTCCAGTGGCCCCTATTGATCAAGGTCATGGACCGAATGGGCTTACCCACCAGATGGATCTCCATGATTGAGAGGTGTGTGGGCTCATGCTGGTTTTCGGTCTTAATTAATGGAGCTCCATCCGGGTTCTTCAAGTCATCTCGCGGCCTTAGACAAGGTGACCCAATATCACCCTACTTATTTGTGATTGCTGCGGATTACCTCTCAAGGTCTCTGGATAAACTCATTCTGGAAAAGAAGGAGATGATCTTTAAAGCCTCTCGGGATGCATGGAGATTAGTCACCGCCTATTCCGACGATATTGTAATCTTCACCCAAGCGGCAGAAGTCCCTCTGAGGCAGCTCAAAGCTTGTCTTGATGAATACGCGGAATCTCCGGACAGCAGATCAATCTTGCAAGAGTAACTTCTACATTGCCGAAAAACATGAGAGGTGTGCCGGCCTAATCCAGGCCGAAGGGGGATTCACTCTTTTTTTTTTTAAATCAAAAGCACCACGAGGGTGGAGGGTTCAGGCGGACCCACACCTGTGCATTACTAAGGACAATTGCAATGAAAAACTAGGAACACCGAGCCGCCCAAAGTGATAGCTCGCCAAAACCAATTAGAGTACAACGAGGGCCTCCCTACCAACTAGAGTGGTCATCAATGTACTCTTCACTATTCTATTACAATTAACATGGTGCAACTTCACATCACAAAATCCAAGATCCGTCACTTAATTGAGGCCCACAATAGGGATACCCCTGCGATGAACGATCCCTCCCGGATCAAGTTCCTCGATGAAGCCTTCCTTCTCCCGGTTGGGGAGCCCACATGAGACATTCATTGAGCAAGTGCTCGGCTCGTTCGCACTAGAGTCATCCCGATCGAATGACACCGTGGCGACATTGTCTTTCAAACGCAAATTGTCGATGTGTTGAGCTTTGGAGTGCATGTCTCCCTTATGTGCCTTGCCTTTCCTCTTCCTCGACACCAATTGGAATCCATCCTCGTCCATGCTTGGTTGACTCCCAAGGGGCGCTCGAGGAGCCAACGAATCGACGTTCATTGTACCCTCCTTGTTCTTCTCTTGGTTGCCACTATCTTTCCTTGTTCGGTGAGGTGCCAACCCTAATCGCCGCCTTTGGACGCCATTCTCGACGGATGATCTTGTGATCGTGGCTAGGGTAGAACGCCTTGGTTGGTGTTCGGTAATCCTTGCCTCGACCCTTCCTTCCCAACGCATGACACTCATCAATGACATGCCCAACATGCTTACAATTCTCGCAAAACAATGGGATACGGCCCATGCTACTTTGTGTCTTGAATTTTTGCCTAGGATGTTTAGCATGATCTCCTCCGTTGGGGGGTTGGAGATATCAATCTCAACACATATCCTAGCAAAAGAGAGCCGGGTTTGATTGATTGTGGCATGGTCCGCTTGTAACGGCTTGCCTAATAGCTTGCCGATCACCATGAGGGCCGATTCCTCAAAAAGATGGGCCGGTAGTCCCATGATATTGCACCACACGGCAACGATGGGCGACTCAAAGAACGTATCAAAGTCCGGTGCCCATTTGAACACCCTCATTGGGTGAATGTCAAAAACCAAACCGGACTCCCATTAGGGCCACTTAAGACCTTAGCATAATCAGCCATATCTTGGAATTGAAGTAGGATGTGCTTGGCATTCAAGTATTCCAAGTGAAAGAACCAACTAGCCCCATACCCCTTAAGCTTTTTTGAATTTGGAAAGAAGAAGGGAGTGAGTGGGAAAACTTCCCAACAATGGCTAGTCCTAGTTTCTCCGAGAGATATTCCGTTTCAACATCGGTAAAGGAGAGATAAGGTGTACCTTCAAAGTCTCCGGCTGTTCCCAAGGTGTGACTTTGTCGGCGTCGAGTGGGATTGGCTTGTCCTTATGGGTTTATGTGGTGTTGAGGCTCCCACCATGCACCCATCCCCAATGTGCGAACAAGTTTTTAGCCTCCTTCCATGCATTCGCCGGCGGGACCAGGATTTCCGGCGGGTACTCCGGCGGCCGGCCGTCGGTGCCATGGTACCTTCCCTTTCCTTTATCTCGGTGTGCCTATTTATCGAGGTGTAAAGCGTATAGACATGTTTATGTTCCTTCGGGAAAAGCTTGCCGCGAGGGTCACAGGGTGGGCTCACCGCCACCTCTCGTTTGGAGGGAGACTCACCCTCATCAAGAGTACGCTCGAAGCGGTGCCACTCCACATCTTCCAAGCCATCGAGCCAACCTCCGGGGCGCTCAAACAATTGGATCAGCAGATGGCTCGGTTCTTCTAGGGATCGACAAGTGAGAGGAAAAAACACACTGGATCGGTTGGGATCAGATCTGCCTCCCGACGTCCGAAGGAGGGCTAGGAGTTCGAAAAACCAAAGAAGTACTCCGAGCCTTTAGCATTAATTTATGGTGGAGATTCCGAGAGCAAAGCTCACTCTGGGCTAGATATATGATGATAAAATATTGCAAGAAGGTCTCCCCCCTTGCGGCCAACCCCTCCGGGCATAACAGCCCAACTTGGAAAAGACTCATGCGCACAAGACATCAGGCAAATCCTCACATTCGATGGGTGGTGGGTAATGGGGAAATCTACTTTTGGGATGACATTTGGGGGGGTGATTCCACTCTTCGGTCCCTTACTTTTGATGATAGAGGCAACCACACTTCCCGGGTCGAAGAATTCCTCAGGGATGGCGAGTGGAATGAAGCCAAGCTCCAACAACTCCATGACCAGGCCGGGCTACCACAACAGGTTATTTCTCAGATCCTCGACACCCCGGTCATTGCAGGGGAGCCAGACACGCCGAGGTGGTCCCTTTCTAGCCTCGGAGATTTACGCTAGCAACAACATGGGACACTATCCGCACACATAGACCGAGGATACAAGGGCTCGAAGACATTTGGAGGGCTGGCCTAACCAACTCTATTGCAATCTTCAACTGGCACCTTCTGTCGAATCAAATCCCGGTTGATTCTAAACTCCAATGGAGGAAGATCGACTTGGCCTCAAAATGCCAATGCTGCCCAAGGAATCGAGCACCGAATCCCTTCAGCACCTCTTCATCCAAGGTCGGGGAGAAACTAGTGTGGTGGCGGGAATTCGACGGGTGGTTCGGGGGATCGGCACCTTCCCTACGGATTAACGACATCATTCCAGATCGGCTTGAGACCTGGTCGCATCGGATGCAACAACAAGACCCGAAACACCTTTGCCGAGTAACGCCATACCTCATCCTGTGGTTCCTTTGGGCGGAGCGAAACAGAAGCCGGCATTGAGCAAGTCCAATTCAAACCGTACAATGTGGTGTGGCAAGTTCAGATGTACATTTACAATAACATGACTAACGGGATCATTAAGCCGAAGCACTGGAAGGGAGTGCAAATGGGCATGAGTATTCCGAGCCACCCTGCCTCAAGACGGACGAGACCACTGGTGACTTCTGTTAAGTGGCACCCCCCTGAAGGCCCGTGGATTAAAGTCAATACAGACGGGGCATACACTGGGGCACCGAACAGAGCGGGAGGGTGAGGAGTGGTACGCGACTGGTCCAGAAAGTTGCTCGCGGCCTTCTCAACCCCCTTGACGCACACTCAGCCTTAGAGGCCGAATTGATGGCTGCTCATCATGGACTTGAGCTTGCGAGGGTACATGAGCAACCCATTTGGATCGAGACGGACTCAGAACAAGCCGCCAATCTCCTTAATGGCTTTACGTGGGGACCGGCACATCTCCGCCGGGTCATGGCGCGAATTTCCTCTTCAAGCGCCGGTACACCATGCGCGCCTCCTTTATCCCCGGGAGGGGAATCAAGCGGCGGACCTGCTCGCTAAGATGGGCCTTGGCCAGCAATGCTTCCTCAGGTTCTCCGCCCAAACAGCCCCAAGACCCCTAAAGGACATCATTAGAATGGAAGAAATGGGAATACCCAACATTTGAGTTCGGTCGGAAGAACACGAGTAGCACAGTTGCCGAGGAAGGAAGGAGTGTTTTATCTTTTGATTTTGTTCATTTGTATCTTATCTTTTGGAAGGGAGTATGATGAGGTCTGGGTGTGGGATCCGGACCGCTCTCTACTCCTAATCTTTGTGTTGGCACACCACTTTTGAGTGTGGCTAGGATCAATATTCAACCCCTTATAATATATAGGGATGAGGGACCCACGAACCCTCCACCGTAAAGGTGTTTGATTAAAAAAAAAAAGTCCAAATGTTCATCCGGAATAGTATGGAGAATGGGGGCATAAGAATGAAACATTGGATTGGGATAAGCCCTAGAATGGAAATACCGAGTCGTGCTGAGACAGGATGGCCAACACCGGTTGCTATGCTGATCAAATGGCACCCACCGATCCCATCGTGGATTAAACTCAACACGGATGGAGCCTTCTCGACCAAAAGAGGCAGTATGGTTCAAGAACTTCCTTATGGATTTAGGTGTGGTTGCGAATCTGCCCAACAGCATCACGGTTATTGTGACAATTTTGGTGCTGTGGCAAATTCGAAGGAACCAAGAGCTCACAAGCGAGCAAACACATAGAGCGGAAGTATCATATCATAAGGGATATAGTGCAGAGAGGAGACATACAAGTGCTCAAGATTGCGTCAGAGAACAACCTGGCAAATCCTTTTACAAAGGTAATGACGGTAAAACCGTTCGAGGGCCACGTTAAAGTTAAAGGTATTACCTCCATTAAGAAGTATTGAACACCAAATTGACCTTGTCCCTGGGCAGTACTACCAAACCGACCAGCCTATAGAGCCAATCCCGAATAGACTAAGGAAATTCAAAGGCAAGTGCAAGAGTTGTTGGACAACGGAAAAATCCGTGAGAGCATGAGTCCATGTGCTGTTCCGGTAATTGTTGTTTCTATGAAAGATGGATCATGGAGGATGTGCATCGACTGCCGAGTAATCAACAAAATCACGGTAAAGTATCACTATCCTATTCCTAGGCTAGATGATATGCTTGATGAATTGCGTGGATCTGTTGTGTTTAGTAAGATCGATTTGAAAAGTGGTTATCATCACATTCGAATTAGAGAAGGAGACGAATGGAAAACAGCCTTTAAAACAAAATTTGGTCTATATGAGTGGTTAGTAATGCCTTTTGGTTTAACTAATGCACAAGTACTTTCAGGAGATTGATGCACCATGTTTTTTTTTTTTGAACACTTCACGGTGGAGGGTTCGTGGGTCCCTCATCCCTATATTTCATATCAACAGGACGATCAATCTATGCCTAGGTGAACAAAACCAAAATGCAAAGTACAAAATCACTAAGGCAATTGCACCACAAGAGTAGGGAGAGGTCAAGCCATCAAGAGATTCGACACCTACGTACTTTTCGGCGTCCGCTAACCTCATGATCGGCGGGCCATACACTACTAACGGTCTTCATCTCTAAATCGAACGTTGGGGGTACCCTTTTCCTCCAGTGGACGATGCACCATGTTTTGAGAAAATTCATTGAATCATTTCCCTATGTAATCAATACGAAAAGGGAAAAAAAGAAAACATTGTGGCTGAAGCATTGTCTCGGAGGTACATTTTGATCACTACTTTGAGTTCTAAGTTGCTTGGTTTTGAGTTGATTAAGAAATGTATGATAATGACCCGGACTTTTCTTCTATCTATTAGCTTGTGAGCATGCTGCATTTGACAAGTTCTATAGGCATGATGGCTATTTGTTTAGAGAAAATAACTGGCATTCCTAAAGGTTCTATGCGTGAATTGCTTGTGCGTGTGAAGCTCATGGTGGTGGTTTAATGGGGCATTTTGGAGTCCATAGACAATGGATGTTTTGCATGAACATTTCTTTTGGCCTAAAAATGGGTGTGGATGTTGAAAGAATTTGTAAAAGATGTATAACTTGCATGCAAGCCAAGTCTAATCTACACACATTGGTTTGTTAAAACCGTTACAATTCCTAGTGCCCTTGGGAGGATATTTCAATGGACTTGTTATTGGTTGCCAAGAACAAAAATAGGTGGTAGATATTCAGTTTTTGTGGTTGTTGATAGGTTTCAAAAATGGCACATTTTATTCCATGTCACAAAACTGATGATGCATCTCATATAGCTGATTGTTCTTTAAAGAAATTGTACGTTTTTTTTTTTTTTTTTTTTTTTTTTTTTTTTTTAATCAAACACCTCTACGGTGGAGGGTTCGTGGGTCCCTCATCCCTATATTTCCACAAGAGATAATTACAAGGCGTGGCCACACCCAAAAGTGGTGTGCCGTAACAAAATCAAGAGTAGTATGCGGTCCGATCCCACAAGGTTCGGACCTCATCATACTCCTTTCCAAAAAACAATTAACCACAAAGCTAGTCACTATTGTCTCCCGTCGTCTCATGATCAACTTTGATGCCCGTCCCCGTCTAGGTTTCGGATGTGCGACACTCCCATCTCGTCCAATCTAACCAAGTCCAATAGTTCTCTCGGTGCTGAGTTGTAGTGCATTCGTAGGCCACTGTCTTGGACTAGCCCCATTTTCGCAAGGAAGTCCGCCGCTTTGTTCCCCTCCCTGTGTATGAAGGTGGCTCGGAATTTGAGTTGGCGTTTGAGAATGGTTAGTTGCGCCACCGCTTGCCGAGCGAGTGCCGGCCCCCATCCCGTCCCATTGACCAATTTGATTGCTTGCTCTGCATCTGACTCAATCCAGATTGGTAGGCCGTATTCCTTGGCTATATTTAGCCCGTGGATCATGGCCAACAGCTCCGCTTCTAACGCCGAGTGGGCTTCAAGGGGTGTGCTGACGGCGACGAGCATCTTACCCGAGTGGTCTCGAATAATCCCGCCAGCCCCTGTACTGCCGTTCGCTTCATTATAGGAGCCATCCGTGTTGAGCTTTATCCACGGCTGATCCGGGGGGTTCCATTTGATTGCCATGGCTAGGGGTAGCGCCCTGATTGCCGCCGCTTGTTGAGGAATATTGATTCCAAGTTTAACTCCCTTCCAATGTTTCGGCTTCAAGCTTCCATTAGACATAGCATTTCGAATGAACATGTGGACCTGCCATACCACGTTTTGTGGTTTAAACTGTGTGCCTTGGTGGCGGCTCCTGTTTCTCTCCGACCAAATAAACCAAAGGATGAGGTATGGAGTGGCTCGGCTAAGATGTTTCTTGTTCGGCTGTTGGCACCTTCGCGCCCACACTTCGATTCTCGTAGGGATTGTGTCATTGATATGGATGCGTGGGAACGGGCCTGTGAACCAGCCGTCGAACTCACTCCATACTCTGCGAGCTCCATATCCCTGGATGAAGAGGTGTTGGAGTGACTCAGTGTTCGGTCTGTGGGGGCAGCATTGGCACTTAGAAGCTAGCTCAATCTCCCGCCACTGAAGTTTCGTGTCAACCGGCACCCGATTGGAGAGAAGCCTCCAGATAAAGATGGCTATTGAGTTGGTGAGGCCTACCTTCCAAACGTCCCCCAAACCATGGATGATCGGGTTTCGTCCTCGAAGTGTGTCCCATGTCGAAGCCACCGTGAATTCCCCATGCTTAGAGAGGTTCCACCTCGGGATATCCTGTTCGTCATGGAGGATCGGTGTGTATTAATGATGCCATCGATAACATGCTGAGGGAGGCCGGGCCTGATTGTGAAGGAGTTGAAGCTTGGGCACATCCCAACCACCATTTGTAATGAACTCCGAGACCCGGGTGGTTGGTCTTCCCCTATCATCAAGGCTAAGTTCCCTCAGAGGGCTATTGCCAAGCCAAATGTCATCCCAGAAGTAGATGTCCCCTTGTCCCACTAGCCATCTCATGTGCGGTTGCGCGAGGGGCCATGCTCTTGAGAGCCTTCTCCACGTAGGGCTACTCCTGCTCGGCAATCAGGTGAGCGGGCGGTGTGGAGTTGGAGCAATATTTTGCCATCATGTATCTTGCCCAAAGGGAGTTTTGCTCCCGAAATCGCCACCACAGTTTGATATTGAAAGCGTGGAGGACCTCCATAGTTTTTCGGATCCCAAGGCCTCCTTCATCAGTGGGCCGGCACATTTGTTCCCATCCAATCCAATGGGTCCGCTTCTTTTCATTCGTAGACCCCAAAAGAATCGGGCCATTTGTTGATCAAGTTGCTTGAGGGTACCGGCCGTGGGCTCGACGGCTTGAAAGATGTGCAAGGGGATCGCTTCAAGAGTGCTCTTAATCAACGTAAGCCTTCCTCCAAAGGATAGGTGACGGTGTGCCCATCTCTGAGATCCTTCTTGCAATCTTTTCCCGTAGAAAGAGGAACATGTCCGTGCGCTTGACACCACGGTAGATAGGGACACCGAGATAGAGAAAAGGAAAGGCCCCTCTAGAGAAGCCTCCTTCCGCCTGGATCGAGTTTGCCCAGTGTTCATGGGCCTCGGCAATATAGAAATTACTCTTGGCGAGGCTGACTTGTTGGCCGGAGACTCTTTCATATTTTTCGAGACAGGCTCTTAGCCGGCGCATAGGATTTGCCGCCGCTTGAGTGAAGATGATAATGTCGTCCGCATAGGCTAGATGGCTGATCTCCATGCATCTCCGGGAGGCTTTGAACGTCATGTCCTTTTGGCCGAGGATGAGCTTATCTAATGCTCGGGACAGGTAGTCCGCCGCGATTACGAACAGAGCAGGGGAGATCGGGTCTCCTTGCCGAAGTCCTCGAGTTGATCTAAAGAAGCCCGAGGGTGCCCCGTTAACAAGGACCGAGAACCAGCAACACCCAATACACCTCTCCATAAGTGAAATCCATGAATCCGGGAAACCCATACGGCGTAAAACTTTGAAGAGGAATGGCCATTGGACCCTATCATAGGCTTTAGCCATGTCAATCTTTACTGCCACATTAGGCGCTGGGGAGCATCTAGCAAGCTCATGGAACATCTCTTGAGCCAGAAGTGCGTTGTCGTTAAGGAGCCGACCTTTGACAAATCCACTTTGGTTTGGGGAGATGACCTGTGGGAGGAAAGGAGAGAGTCGAGAGGTGAGTACCTTGGTAATGATCTTGTTTAAAACATTGCAGAGACTGATGGGTCGGTAGTCGGTCCATGATTCCGGCGAAGCCTTCTTTGGGATAAGGACTATGCTTGTGGCCGTGATGCTCCTCGGCAGGAAGGCCCCTCTGAAGAACTGTCTGATTGCGTCCACTACCTCCGGTCCCACAATAGGCCAGCAGGCTTGATAGAAGGTGGCCGAGAAGCCGTCGGGTCCGGGTGCACTATCTCCGGAAATGCAAAAGGTGGCACTCCTGACCTCGTCCGCACTTGGAGCATCTGCGATGTCAGCGAACTGCTCGGCTGAGTGGACCTGCTGGATTAGGTCGAGGTCTGGATCTTCAAGTGTCGGATTGTTGGGGGCAAGGAGTTGTTGGAAGAACTCCACTGCGGACTTTTTAATCTCGGCTTCCTCGGTGAGCTCCTGCCCATTGACACGTATTGAATGGATGCGGAGACGAACCCTCTTTTGTTTCACCCAGCTTTGGTAGAACCGGGTATTTTTGTCTCCCTCGGCAAGCCACCTCAGAGCTGCCTTCTGTCGCCAAAAATCTTCTTCCATTTTCAGCAAAAGGATGTACTCGGCAATGTGTTTGTTGATCGCTGTCCTGTGATCCGGGGTCGGCCTTGCTTCGAAACAAGATTGGGCCAAAGCAATTTCTTCCTCCTTTTCTTTTAGATTAGCATGAATGTTTCCAAAAACCTCTTTGTTCCACTCCTTAAGGGCCTTTTTAACTCTGGCCTGCTTGATTTGAATGTTTAGGATTCCACCCGCCCCCGTGGGCTCCTCCCATGCTTTTTGCACTACGGCCATGAATCCTTCATGTCGGATCCACATGTTCTGGAACCTGAAAGCCTTGGCTCCAGCGGATGTGTTCATCTTCGTGCACCTGACAAGAATTGGTCCATGGTCCGAGGCAATCCGGGGGAGGTTCGTAACCCGAGTAGCCTCGAAGGTCTTAGTCCAATCCTCGCTGACAAGCACTCTATCCAACCTTTCAAAAAGGCCATTCTTGGCCCAAGTGAATGCCGCTCCATCAAAACCAGGGTCAAGCAGCCTACAATCTTCCGTTGCCTCCGCAAAATCTACCATCTCGGCTTGCCGGTTGGTATCACTTCCAACTCTGTCTTGATGAGATAGCATGGTGTTGAAATCGCCACCGATGATCCAAGGTGTTCCCTCAAGAGGCCCGGCAATCTCTCTCATCTTGTCCCATAGGTGATGTCTTTCAGCCCTTGTACATTTGGCGTACACGGCTGAGATGGCCACCGGCCTAGCAAGGCGGTGGGATTTGAGGTACCCGTGGAGAATTTGTTCCGAGTCAACCTCAATATCAAAAGTGGACCCCTCTTCCGCAAACATCCAAATCTTCTCGTTCATGTTCGAACCAATGAAGGACAGCCCCAAGGCCTTAGAGAAACGGTCCGGGTCCGGTTGTGTGAGCGGTTCCATTATTGCAAGAAATAAAACATTATGACAACCAATTAGTCTTTTCAGAACGTTTTGAGTGGGCGCATTCGCGATCCCCCTCACGTTCCAAAACATGAGATTGTACGACATTATTAACAAGAAGGGTGCGTACCCAAAGAGGTTGAAGGCCCTCCTTGATAGTCAGTACGGTGTTGCTCTTTGTTCGGAGCGACCTCCTCGGCGTCCTCGGCCGAACTGTTGCCTCCTAACTTCTCGGCCCCCACATGCAATTCCATAAGGTCTTCGTCCGCATCCCCACAATTCTCAACATCAAATTCTCCGTTCTCCATGAGAGTATAATATTGGTTAGTGCTCATGTGGTTCTTTGCGAGAGAGAAGAACCACGCCCCCTTGTCAAAGCATGGCGCGCGCCTCCTCTCGGATTCCCTCGCCGAACTGGTGAGACCAAGCTCCTCGCAATGGGGGAGCCCCACTCCACGTCCATGTTCCCACGTGGTGTTGGTGGTTCGGTGGTGGGATGCAATGGATTCCCCCGGTTCGGTGGGGACTTCCCAGTCTCGATCCCGGCAATAAGCCCGGCATTCTGAGTTCCGGAGCTCGGTCCGCTCCCCAAAGTAGAGTCACCCTTGGAGTTCGGTCCCTCCCAGGAAATATCACCGGAGTCCTCCCCATTTGTTTTGTTATTGTTTGGTCGATCACCGGCCTTGCCTTGCTTCTTCCCCTGATGTTTCCATTCGTTGGAGCTGGAGGCATTCTTCCCCATATCTTGCTTCCCCTTCTCGGTCTGTCTCTCGGGTTGTGGCTGTTTTGGCGGGCCGTTGTGGTAGTTTCTCTTTGGCGGCCGTTCCTTCTTGCCCGTCGCATAGCACACCTCACTTGCATGGCCGACATGTTTGCATTCTCGGCAATATGATGGTATCTTGTCCCATCGGACTCGCTGCACCGTTTCTCGCCCACCAAGATCGAGGATTATCTCTTCGGTAGGTGGTTTTGTGATGTCTATCTCGACGCAGATTCGGGCAAATGAAAGCCGAGTCTTGTTTGCCGTGGCTCGATCAATTTGTATTGGATTGCCGAGAAGCTTGCCGATGGCGAATAAGGCGGATTGGTCGAAAAGGTGAATGGGGAGGCCAATTAGGTTGCACCAGATTGCCGCAATGGGGGACTCGCAGTAAGCATCAAAGTCCGGGGACCATTTGAAGACCCTCATCGGGTGTCGGTCAATGAGCCAAACGGGCGTACCCCTTGGGCCTCCAAGGATTCGGGCATAGTCCGCCAAGTCCTCGCATTGAATGAGAATATGTTTAGCATTAATGTACTTCCAACTAAATCCACACCGAAGTTTAATATTGTCGAGGGTCTTTTGGATTTGCAGTCCCGTAGGGATAGAGTGAGAAAACTTACCCACAATGGCGTGTCCCATGCTCTCAGCAAGCTTTTGAGTTTCCGCTCCGGAGAAGTAAATGGCCGGGATGCCGTCGGACACTGAAGCAAATCCAATGTTCTGGAGCTTATCCGGTTCAAAGGCTTGGGGGCGGTAGGGTCAGTCGAGCCTTTGAGCATGTCCGCCATCGTTTTCGGCCGACCGGGGTGGCTTGCGGCGCCTTCACCCCGGCCTTGTAGAGTGTTACTCGCCGAGCCCGACGGGGTACCCCTAAGCAAGTCCGCCATCGATTTCGGCCACGGCGAGGGCCCCAGTGTAGCTTCTACCCCCCCAAGTTGATTAACTACATTCAGCCCTTGTGTTGCGGCATCCGTCGCGGACTTAGGTGTGTTTCCATTTCTCTTCGGATTGTTGAGTTCGGCTTCTCCATTCTCGGTGTGGATCTTCTCGGCACCTACGTTGCCGTTGTGTGCCCTTCTCGGCTTTTCCATTCTCGGCTTTTCGGCTTTTTCTTTCTCGGTGTGGATCTTCTCGACTTTATCCTTCTCGGTGAGGGTCTGTTCGGCATCATCCATAGGCGTATCGTTGGGTGTTGGTGTGTCTCTTGTCACTGCAACCATCTCGGCACTAGGCGTGGCCTTGTTCATCGTCTCGATAAAAGGCTTTTCTCGGTAGACGTTAGGGTTCGACTTCGGTCGCGGCTGGCCGAACTCCGCACAATAATGTTCCGAACTAGCCTCAAACGTAGCTCGGAGCTTGCTAGTTCGTCCTCGTTCGAGAGGGGAAAGTCCTCAAGAGAGGGTCCATTTCCATCCCGAGGTGTGTGTGTGACACTTTGCATGCATCCCGAAGGGTTTAGGGGGAACTCCAGTGGATTGTGGCCGGCCGTAATGAGAGGTTGCGCAACCAATGTGTCTAGCATCTCCGCCGAGTCCAAGGCGGCTAAGTGGATGATTTCGGCCTTTGTTGGTTGCGTTGGGGCCTCCACGACAATCGTCTCACGTGAGCTCTTGGGACGGAAAGGAGTTAGCCCACTTTCGGAAGGAGGTTTTGGTCTCCAAGCCAATTCGGGAAAGTTGGGTTGCTGCAAAAAGGAGCTAGATTTTTGTTGTTTTGGGGGCTCAACGGATGCATTGGGGCCAGCATCACGTGGTGTTCCGAAGTGGCAAGGCGCCAAGGAACTTTCGGAAAGTGATTTTGTTGTTGTGCCCATTTCGGGCAAGTTGACTAGCGCGTCCACCCAGGCCTTTTGACCCATGCTAGAGCCATCTCTCTCCGAGCAGCCATCATGTGGGGGGTTGTGCTCTCCTCCGTCACCAGTCCCCGCGTTTGCGCCGGCCGCAAGGTCATCGGCCGGAGCGTTGTCAACAGTTCTGGCGCCGGCAAGTTCTTCATTAATCTTAGCTTCATCTTCACCGTTGAGATTAGGGGAGGGCTCCATCGACGTCGGGAAGATGGGGCCTTTGCATTTTGGGCTTCCGACCGGCGAGCTCCCTTCGGCCCCGAAATCAATCTTCTTCCTAAGTTGCTTGTCCTCCGGCATCGGTGAGGGTACGAACCTTTTCCGACCAGTGCCTTTGATGGGAGGGGCTGGTGTACTTTTCCGTGCCTTCACCTTCATTTTCAAAGTTTTCCTCGCCACTTTCCTGCAGGGAAAAATTATGGAGGGAGACTCCTCCGACGTGAAATTCATTGGCTGGTCCGAGAGAGGGTCCTCGGCCGGCCGGAGGACCATTGCTGGTCCGAGATCGAGATGGTGCGCGGTTCTTCTGACTCCGGGGGGGGATCCGGCAGGCGCTCCGGCATGATCGAGAGAATGAGTCGAGTCACCAGCCGCTCCGGAGCTTTGTTCGTGCCTTAGCCAAGGGAGTGGTTGGTTGGTGAGAATCCGAGGTCGGGAGGATGGTGGGTGGCTGGTGGAGGCGGGGGCGTGAGGGGGACCGTCGACAGTGGTGAGCCGAGCGAGAATGGGGTGGGCGGCGATGTGGGAACTCAAAACGTGGTGGGGGATTCTAGAGAGAAGGGAGAGCGTCTCTCTCTAACTTACAATTTTACTGCATGGTGTTCCTTGATCAATGTGAGTGATCTAGTCTCTAATTTGTGAGTCATTTGTGGGTGTGTGTGTGGAATAAGTGGGAACTAAACTCTTGTTTCTACTACTTGTCATCCACAAAGTGATGGACAAGATGAAGTAGTAGTAATAGGACTTGTCTCAATTACTACGAACTTTAGTTAAAAAGAACTTGAAAAGTTGGGAGGAATGCATACCTTTTGCTGATGAATTTGCTTAAAATCGAAGTATTCATTCTGCTACTAACTTTTCTCATTTGAAGTTGTAATGGTTTTTAATCCATTGAGTCCACTAGATTTTATTCCATACCTTATTGAAGAACGTGCAATCTTGATGAAAAGCTAAGGCTGAAATGGTGAAAAGATTGATGAAAGGGTAAGACTCAACATTGAAAAGAGAGAAGAAGGCCCTGAAGATCTTAGAGTGAGGAAGCTCCTCCTTCTCTAACAATCCCCACCCTACCGCATTGTCCCGCCGGAATCTCACCCCCACCACTAACCCCGCCTCCCTCACTCCACCATCCACAATCCCGTCGGACGCCCTTCACCCCAAGGCCCCACGGTGAACGCTAGCGTCAGCCAACCCTCCTCTTTCCAACCCCTACCCCTGCTCCTTGGTCTAGATATGCCGGACCCTCCTCCACCGGACCCCGATATTGGGGACGAGGAAGCTCGAACCATTGCGGACCACCTAATGGTCTTCGGTCGCCCGATGAACCATATCCCAAACCGACGACCAAAGCCACAAAGTGGAAGGCGGCGAAGAATAGATGCAAAACAAGGATGAACACGCCAGGCCCGCCATCAAAAGCGAATGGCCGGAAGCGCTTTGTCCCTTCCCCTCTCCCGGAAGACAAACAGCTCCGGAAAAAGCTCTCGTTAGGCAACGACTCCAGTCCCGGCTCCGAGTCACCACGGTGCAAAGCGGCCATATTCTCGGAGAGCCCGGCCATGACACGGAGAAGGATGGCCGTGAGAATGATGAAAATCCTCGACTGCAAAGGAGAACGTAAAATGGAAAATCTGGCCCTAGAGGACAACGCCGTAGCCCCGGGGGCTTCGCCGGCCGGCCCTCACACCGGTGGCGACTTGATGACCGTTGGAGAAGGTACAACCAAAGAATCCGTCGCAGTCCCCTCGGATCTTGATGAATCAAGTGAAGCCAAAAGTGCTTTGGAGTGTGCTAGAGTCAACTTACTCGAAATGGCTAAAGGACCAAACATGCTTTGTGAAAGTGCCTTTCTCCCCTACTCTTCCGGGTTGTTACATGATGCACTACACGCTTCCCTAATAATGCAGCCAAAAGAGAGTTCAATTCTTGCAAGTGGCCTCCTTGGACTCGGCGGGAACGGTTGGACACATGGACGGCGTAGCCTCTCCTTGCCGGAAACCACCGGAAGATGCCACCTCAATAATGAATGATCCATCCACAATGTTAGTAGCGGCACTCGAGACCCCCTCGGCCCTCTAGCGGGCTCTCGTTGGAGGATTTCCCGCCCCTAGTTCCGGGACGTACTAGGAAGCTCCGAGCAAATTTCGAGGGCCAGCGCGTCACACAGGCGGATTCGGCCCGGCCTGGCCGAGAGCCCAGCCGAAGGGACATAGCATCCGAGACACGTCGGTCCCCGGGGGATCATCCGCGACATCTTCTATTAATCAACCCCCGAAGGATGCGTTGGAGGCGCCTTGTTACACCGACGAACCAATGGCTGAAGGTGAAGGTGACAAGAGTGGTGAAATGCATTGCGAGGACACGGAAGGCCCCCAAGCCATGGCGACGGAGAAGCCTCACATGAACCTGATGAACAACAACAAGGTCCAAGGGAAGGAGGGGGTCGCGAAACACGGGAGCAAGCCGATCTCCATGGCCGACATGGTCCGAGGCGCCACCTAACCCCGATGGCCCGCAAGCCTTCGACCCGGAGAACATCCAAAACATCGGATTTGCATCGATATCCAATGGAGTCCCTTCAAT